>NW_006295733.1:54460-61730 GCF_000327345.1 Myotis davidii
CCCCCTGTCATGCACAGAGCAGGGCCGATCAGGGGGTTGAGGAGCTCCCCTCTGTCACTCACAGAGTAGGGCCAATAGGGGAGTTGGGGCACTGCCCCTTGTCACACACAGAGCAGGGCTGATCAGGGTGTGGGGGCGCTGCACCCTGTCAAACACAGAGCAGCAGGGAAATCAGGGGGTTGAGTAGCTCCCCCCTATCAGGCAGAGAGCAGGGCTGATCAGGGGGTTGGGGCACCTTCCCCTGTCAGGAACAGAGCAGGGCAGATAGGGAGGTTGTGGCCCCACCTCCTGTCAACACAGAGCCACAGGGTGATCGGTGGTTTGGGCGCTGCCCCCTGTCACACTGTACCTGGTGCTGGGAGGCCTCGCAGCTCCGCTGATACTGGTGCTGGGAGGCATATTACCCTTTTACTATATAGCATAGAGGCCTGGTGCACAGGTTGGGGCAGGCTGGTTTGCCCTGAAGGGTGTCCTGGATCAGGGTGGGGGTCCCCAATGGGGTGCCTGGCCAGTCTGGGTGAGGGGCTGAGGGCTGTTTTCAGGCTGGCGGGTGACTGAAGCTCCCAACTGCTCCTTTCTTTTTTTTTTTTTTTTATTCAGGGCCAGCTTTAGCTCTGGCTCCAGCTCTGAGGCCTCTGCTGCTGAAAGCAGGTATCTGGTTTGTTTGTGTTCTATAACCAAAACTCTGTATCAACTCCAGCTCTGAGATCCCAGCAGGCTGAAAGCAGGTTTCTGGGGTTTTGTTTAGCTTCTATATTTGTAACTATGTTTCAAACTGCAAGTTTAGGGGCCGGCAAGGCAGGCGGGTAATGTTGGAGTCCTCCATCACTGAAACAAGCAAGCCGCATGTTAGTTTCAAGCTGCCTGGCTGCTGGCTGCCATCTTGGCTGGCTGTTAATTTGCATATCGCCCTGATTAGCCAATGGGAAGGGTAGCGGTCGTACGCTAATTACCATGTTTCTCTTTTATTAGATAGGATAAAGAAAAAATAAAAATAATAAAAAAGATTTTAAAATTTCCCCTTCTTTAATCTATCTCTATCTATCTATCTGTCTGTCTATCATCTATCTTCATCTGTTTGGAAAAGTATAATAGAGAACAATAAAGTAGAATGATTTTGATGAGTGAAACTAATTAAGCTTTTAGTAGGACTGAGGAGAGAAAAACCAAGAGCATAAAATAAAAATAAAAAATCTAACAAACAATCAAACAAACAACAACAACAAGGAAAAAAAAATGAAGAAAGAGAAAAGAGAAGGGTGCATGGACCTGGAGCAGGGGAGAGGAAATTAGATATATGAGTAAGCCAACAGAGACTACTGTAATAGCAATGCATCAATAAAGTAGATAAAGAAGATCAATTTTTAACAAAGATTAAAAAGAAAGAAGAGAGAAAAACTAAAACAAAATCGGGAGATGAGAAACAGGATAAAAAACCGGGAAATGATGAAAAAAGGATTGGCATAAGGGAAAAAATGAGATAGAGTAAAATAATGATAAAAATAAAAATAGAATGTAGATCACTAATCCAAAAAAATAATAAAAAAATAATGAAATGTTAAAATAATAATAATAATGATAAAACATAAAAAATAAAATAAAATAAAGAAAAGAGGAAAATTGGTAGTTTCCTAAGTAAAAGATACAAAAGTGAAATAGTGAATTTCATTCATTTCAGCTGAGTTTTAATGCCCTATGGCAGCCCTGGGCAAACTACGGCCCGCGGGCCAACTCCGGCCCATTTGAAATGAATAAAACTAAAAAAATAAAAAAGACCGAACCCTTTTATGTAATGATGTTTACTTTGAATTTATATTAGTTCACACAAACACTCCATCCATGCTTTTGTTCCGGCCTCCGGTCCAGTTTAAGAACCCATTGTGGCCCTCAAGTCAAAAAGTTTGCCCACCTCTGCCCTATGGGGACTGGTTTAAGACTCCCTCTCTACTATTCTGTATGCCATGTCTGTTTCCTGTTAGGTAATCACCACCGTGTTGAAGTTCCCAGTGATCCATCGCTCCTCTGTGTCACATGCCACAGCCTTGGTTTCGGGCAGGCAGGATCAATCTGCCTGCTTTGTTTTTCAGACTCCTTTCAGTCATATTTACAGGAGTGTGTATTTATGACACAGCCTCTAGGTGGCAGTATTTCTGTATTAGTTTCCAGGACTACATGGCCCCTCAAGCCAGTTCATGAAGGTTCCCTGTGGGTATTTAGAATTGCTGTTTCCTTGCTGAGCTGGGTGCGGCTGCACTGCTAGGAGGGGCCTGGTCTCCAGGAGAAAAATGTCTGTTCAGGGTAGGAGGGATCGGACTGATCCATAGCTGGCTTCCTGACCGCCTCTCCCTATTTTGCTCCCCAGCTTCCATAAACCCACCTTCTCCTGCACCGCAGCCTCAGTGAGTGTTTGTAATTGAAAGATCCTGCGCCCTGGGTTCAGTGAGTGAAATCAGGAAAATTATACAGACAGAGCAACCTCACCACTGCATGTCTCTCTCCGCCCAGCACTGCACAGCCGGTGCACAACTTCAGGCTGCCTTTCTGGGCACAGCCTCCCACAACTTTGGACTGAGATCTAGAGTCCCCTGCTGCCTCATCCCTGTGTACCCCCTTCCACAGTCGAGTGCTACACTGTCCCCAGGGGACACAGATTTGGTGCAGTGCATTCTCCCTCTGACATTCTATTCCCAGCTGTGTGTGTTTCTCTCTCCAGCCCAGAACCCTGATTCCACATCTCTCAAGGCGACCTCTGACCTTTCCGTCCATGGATGTATCACCAGCTGAGTTTAATTCACCAATTCTGGGTGGATGTTCTTCGATTCAACTGTTCCTTCCATCTACTCTGTGAGAAGGTGCAGGACCTGTCTGCCTATTTGGCCATCAACTTGTCTCCCCCTGGACAAACTTTTTAGGTGCCCATGGCCAAGAAGGCTGGTGTCTCGGTGATTGAGGCAGCTGGTCCCTGGGTGTTATGGTTGTAGGGTCCCGGGAGATATTCGAGGTCTCCCCAGTTGAAGGTAAGGCTGAGCTTCTGATTACAGCCACTCTCCCCTTCAAGATGGTGCAGTCTCTGCAGCAGAGCCAGCCTCTTGGGGAGAGATTTCAGCAGTAGTAGAATTAAACTCATCTTCTATTCTTTACTTTTTATTGCTTATTGTTTACTTCTCCATTATTGATTGTAAACTTTATGAGGATAGATACCCTTTTTAGTACACTGATAAAGCCCTACCTTTTCAAACAGTGCAGAGCACATAACAAGCACTCATTAAATATATTTTGAATTAATGAATTAACAAATAAATAAATAAATGTTCTTAGCAAAGCTTTAATAAAGGAAAGGTAGAAAATTGCTCCCAGCAATTAATACTTGTTAACATGATTTTATTTTCTAATTAACCAAAATGCTACCTTTAAAAATTGTTACTTGAAATTGATTATGGTAAAAAACAGTCTTGCTGTGTTATTGCTGCCTAGTTTCAATGAAATAATCTAAGGGAAAATTTTATATATATATATATATAATCACTAATATGCAAATAGACCAAACAGCAGAACAACGGAACAACCAGTTGCTATGACATAGGATGACCACCAGGGCATGCTCACGGACCATGGCGGGCATCGGCTGTGGTGTGATGGTGGAATAGGTGAATGGGGGAGCCAGACCAGGCAGGGTGCTGGTCGCTGTCATCAGGGCAAGCCTCTGGTGGTTACTGAAAATTCTTTGCTCCCACGTGCCCTGGTCCTGCCTGGCACTCACACCCGCTGTCAGTGCAGGCACCACTCCCACCCGCTGCTGGCACCGAAGCTACCCTTGTACCTGCTGCTGGTGCCCAGCTGCTGGCCTCGATTGCCCCTCAGGGCTTCCCCACCTCTCCCTGCTCCTGATGGGTGATTGGGGCCAGCAGCCACTGCTCCCACCCTCTGCTGGTGCTGACCCCAAGTGCTCCGGGCCGTCAGCAGGTGCAAGCGGGGGCGGCGCCATCAGTACTTGGTTGCGGGCACATCCCCAGTAGGTGTGCAGGAAGCAGCTGATCGATGTTTCTAACTCTTTATCCCTCTCCTTTCCTTTCTAAAAAATCAATAAAATATATTTTAAAAAATAAAATAAAATAAAAAGAACTGCTACTTACTGAGTACTACTATTGCATGTCATTAAACTAATCATTTACCCGTCTCATGTTAATCCCTAGTGTTCCTATCAGGTAAGCACTATTCTTATTTCCATTGTGCAGATGAAACTGATAATCAAAGAAGATGATGAAATTGTCAGAGATGACACACTCGGTGAGGGGTAGAACTGGGCTTGATTTTGTATCTTTCTGACTCCAAAGCTAATGCTTAACTGTGTATATAATGATAGCAAGCTAGAAGTTCTTAGATCCAAAAGAAGTATATGACTCCCAAAGAGGAACCTTTTGGAAAAATTATTAAATTTTCACTAGGCTGCACAGTCTGATTGTTGCTTAGAAATGGAATGTAAATTAGCTGATGATTTCATTCTGACTGAGAAAATAGATTTTCCTATCTAGGTTCAATTGGACAAATATTTGCTGAATATTCTCTGCATGCTAAGCCCTATGCTAGATGCTGGAATGAGAGGGGCAAGACAAGTTATGAGGATGAATAAGACATATTGTTCTAAAATACTTTTATTTTATTTTATTTTATTTTAATTTTTTATTGATTAAGGTATTATAAATGTGTCTTTAACCCCCTACTCTCCCCTCACCCCCTGTTTTCTGCGTCCATCGCTTATGTGTATATGCATGCATACAAGTCCTTTGGTTGATCTCTCCCTCTTCCTCCCACCTTCCACTATCTTCCCTCTGAGGTTTGAGCATCTGATTGATGCTTCTCTGTCTCAAGATCTGTTTTTATTCATCGGTTTATGTTGTTCATTATAGTCCACAAATGAGTGAGATCATGTGATATTTATCTTCCTTCTGACTGACGTATTTCACTTAGCATAATGCTCTCCAGCTCCATCCATGCTGTTGCAAATGGTAAGAGTTCCTTCTTTTTTACTGCTGCATAGTATTCCATTGCATAGATGTGCCAAAGTTTTTTATCCACTCATCTGCTGATGGGCACTTAAGCTGATTCCAAATCTTAGCTATTGTAAATTGTGCTGCTATGAACTTAAGGGTGTATATAACCTTTCTGATTGGCGTTTCTGGTTTCTTGGGATATATTCCTAGAAGTGGGATCACTGGGTCAAATGGAAGTCCCATTTTTAGTTTTTGGAGAAAACTCCATACTGTTCTTCAAGTGGATGCACCCGTCTGCATTCCCACCAGCAGTGCACAAGTGTTCCTTTTTCTCCGCATTCTCGCCAGCATTTGTCATTTGTTGATGGCAGCCATTCTGACATTGTCATTTTTATTTGCATTTCTCAGATAATTAGTGACTTTGAGCATCTTTCCATATGTCTCTTGGCTTTCCTTATGTCTTCTTTCCAAAAGTATCTATTTAGATCCTTTGCCCTTTTTTTTTGATTGGGTTGTTTATCTTCTTTTTGTTAAGTTGGATGAGTTCCCTGTAAATGTTTGAGATTAAACCCTTATCAGTGATATCGTTGGCAAGTATTTTCTCCCATGAATTGGATTTTCTTGTTGCTTTGTTGATTATTTCTTTTGCTGTTCAGGAGCTTTTTATTTTGACGTAGTCCTATTTGTTTAATTATCCTTTAGTTTCCATTGCCCTAGGAGCTGTGTCAGTGAAGATATTGTTTTGGCATATATCTGAGATATTGCTGCCTGTGGATTCTCCTAATATTTTTATGATTTCTTATGTTTAAGTCCTTTATCCATTTTGAGTTTATTTTTGTGTATGGTGTAAGTTGGTGGTCTAGTTTCATTTTTTTGCATGTATCTGTACAATTTTCCCAACACCATTTATTGAAGAGACTGTCTTGACTCCATTGTATGTTCTTGCTTCCTTTGTCAAATAATAATTGAGCATATTGATTTAGGTCTATTTCTGGGTTCTCTATTCTATTCCATTTGGCTATATGCCTGTTTTTGTGCCAGGACCAGGCAGTTTTGAGAACAGTGGCTTTGTAATACAGCTTGATATCTGGTATTAAGATCCCTCCTACTTTGTTCTTCTTTCTCAGGATCACTGCAGCTATTTGAGGCTTATTTTTTTATTATTCCAGTTGAATTTTTGGAGAGTTCTTTCTAGATCTGTGAAATATGTCATTGGTTTTTTAATGGGGATTGCATTTAATCTGTAGATTGTTTTGGGTAGTATGGACATTTTAATGGTGTTGATTCTACCAATTCGTGAACATGGTATGTTCTTCCATCTGTTTATGTCTTCCTCTATCTCTTTTTTCAATGTCTTGTAGTTTTCTGAGTACAGGTCTTTTACCTACTTAGTTAAGTTTATTCCTACATATCTTAGTCTTTTTTTGTGCAATGATAAATGGGATGGTTTTTGTAATTTCTCTTTCTGTAAGTTCACTATTGGGGTATAAAAATGCTATAGATTTCTTGACATTAATTTTGTATCCTTATACATTGCCAAATTCATACATTAAGTCTAATAATTTTTTGATGGAGTCTTAAAGTTTTCTATGTACAGTATCATGTCATCTGAAAATAATGACAATTTTACTTATTCTTTTCTAATTTATATGCCTTTTATTTCTTCTTCTTTCATCGCTATGGTTAGTACTTCCAGTACTATGTTGAACTGGAGTGGTGAAAGCGGGCATCCCTATATTGTTCCTGTTCTTAAGGGAAATGATTTTATTTATTGCCCATTGAATATGATGTTGGCTGTAGGTTTGTCATATAAGACTTTTATTATGTTGAGGTAAGGTCATTCTATTCCCACTTTGCTGAGAGTTTTTATCAGAAAAGAGTGCTGGACATTGTCAAATGACTTTTCTGCATCAATTGATATGATTATGTGATTATCTCTCAATTTGTTTGATATGTCACGTTAATTGATTTGAGAATATTGTACCAGCCTTTCATTTCTGGAATAAATACCACTTGGTCATTGTGTATACTTTTTCTAATGTAATGCTGGATCGAGTTTGCTAGAATTTTGTTGAGGATTTTAGCATCTGTGTTCTTCAGATATTGACCTGTAGTTCCCTTTCTTTGGGGTGTCTTTATCTGGTTTTGGGATTTGGCTAATCCTGGCTTCATAGAAAGAGCTTGGAAGTGTGTCTACCTCTTTCATTTTTTGGAATAGTCTTAGAAATATTGGTTTTAGTTCTTCTTTGAATGTTCAGTAAAAATCCCCTGTGAAGCCA
>NW_006295733.1:63843-67801 GCF_000327345.1 Myotis davidii
ATACCTTGCTACTCCTCCTCTCCTTCTGGTACCCCTATTAAGCGAAGGTTGCTTCATTTTGTGTCGTCCCAAAGCTCCCTTAGGCTCTCCTCTTGCTTTTTAATTTTTTTTCCAGTTGCTCCTGTGTTTGTGTGTTTTTTTCCTACCTTGTCTTCAAATTCGCTGATGCAGTCTTCAGCCTCTTCTAATCTGCTGTTTAAGCCTTCCATTGTGTTCTTTATTGTAGCTATGTCATTCTTCATTTCTTCTTGGTTCCTTTTAATGTTGGTGACATTCTCATTCAGTTCCTTATAATTGTCATTGAGTTGTATGTTTTTGTCATCCAGCCATTTGAGCATCCTTATAACCATTACTCTGAATTCTATCTCTGATATGTTGCTAGCCTCAGTTTCATTAACTCCCTTTCTGGTGATTTTATTCTTCTTTTCTTTTGGGGTTGCTTTTTTGTCTTCCAATGTTTTGCTGTAATGTTTTGATTGTAGATCTGATTGCTTTGCTACCCAGGTTCTTTTGGGGATGGTGCTACTGGTGTGATCTCTTAGGTCTCCTGGGTTTGGTAATCTAGCGTAGCTCCCTACTTGAGCTTTTTGGTTTCTCTTGATGTAGGCCTGTGAGGTGGAAATGCGCAACTGCAGTGTCTAGAATTCAGCAGCAGCTGTGGAGAAGGTGTTCCAATTTTTGCTGTCTTATGCCCTTAGTTGAAGACACGCATGCCCAGCAGGGACTCACAGTGGCACCGTAAGAGCATGCAACTGTAGTGTCCAGAGTTCTGCAGCTGTGGGGTGAGCAGACTCAGTTTTTGCTGATGCACCTGTGGTGGATAGGTGCGTGCTCCCAGTGGTGGCTCACAGGGGCACCAGTGGTGCGTTTGACAGTGTAGTGTACTGAAGTACTCTGAAGGGCCCTGGCACTGAAGCCACGTATTTGAGGCATCTTTAGGCAGGTATCCAGGGTGAGTGAATTCAGTATTTCTAGTGCCGGGGGGAGTGCATTCCTGTTTGTCCAAAATCGCACCTTGTGGGGGCTCACAGCGGCTCCTGAGCGTCCTGTGGATAGATGTGCTCTAGGTGCCTGCTCATTGGAAATGTGCGACTGTGGCAGTGAGTTTTTTGGCACAGAGCTCTGACACACTCTGAGGGGCCCTAGTGCTAAAGATGCGTAGCTGGGTTGTCTATGGAAGAGGAAATTCAGAATTCCTACTGCAGGTCAGCAAGCCTTTGTGCATTCAAAATCACACCCAGCGGGGATTCACAGTGGCATCCAAGAGTTGCCTATGGAGTGGTGTGCCCTGGAAGTCTGCATGCTGGAAACTCATGAATGTTGGAAACGCATGAATGTGGAATCTGGAATTCTGCAGCTCAGCTAGGGAGGGGGGAAGTTGCACTTACTGCTGTGGGAGCGGTGCACCTTTGGAGATGGAGTTCCCAGGGTCTGCGAGTCTGTGGGTGGGGCAGTAGGATTTTGACTGGAGTGACTGCTGGTTCACGGGCCAAAGCCTTTTATTTTAATAAAAAGATAGTTGGTAATCTGAAGTACAGAAATCTTATTCATGCCTACTGTGTCTCTGTTAGTGTGTGTTGCCTCCCTTATCTATTTGGGTAAACGGTAGCAAGAAAGCATATAAAGTATAGAAAACACATACAGAACTGATGGACAAATTATTTCATTAACAGAAAATAATAAAGAACTCAAAATTTAGTGTGATCCAGAAGTGATTTAAAACTACAAATGCTTAAACTTGGGTATGCAAGTTGAATATCATATTAACTTTCTTTCCACTCTTACTCATGTGGCAGGGCCATTCTGATTTGTCTTCATTTTTTTATTAGCATATTTAAACAATTTTCAATTAATAGTTCATTCAGGTCACATTTGAATATAAATGCCACATGAATTTGAATTTCATGCTAGGTGCCCAACCTAACTTCAAACTAATGAGATAATATTCAACAATGTTTTCAGCTATCTTCCTTTTGAATGAGTTATTTCACATTTGAAAATACAGAACTTAGGGGCAGTCAAGTTAAATTTTCATAAATGTCCCTAGCACACTAAGAGATCAAATTATTTATATTTCACTCTGATTATGAAGTGACTTTCGGACTTGTTTCAAACATGAGTTTTGTGTTTTTTTTAATATATTTTATTGATTTTTTACAGAGAGGAAGGGAGAGGGATAGAGAGTCAGAAACATCGATGAGAGAGAGACACCCATCAGCTGCCTCCTGCACTCCCCCCTACTGGGGATGTGCCCACCACAGAGGTACATGCCCTTGACTGGAATCGAACCTGGGACCCTTCAGTCAGCAGGCCAATGCTCTATCCACTGAGCCAAACTGGTCAGGGCATGAGATTTTTTTTTATTGATTTTTTAACAGAGAGGAAGGGAGAGGGATAGAGAGTTAAAAACATCAATGGGAGAGAAACATCAATCAGCTGCCTCCTGCACACCCCCCTACTGGGGATGTGCCCACAACAGAGGTACATGCCCTTGACTGGAATCGAACCTGGGACCCTTCAGTCAGCAGGCCAATGCTCTATCCACTGAGCCAAACTGGTTAGGGCTCAAACATGAGATATTAATGATAGTAAAAACACATGCATACACACAAACTTTAAATAAAATATTCTTTATATCTTTAGAATACTTGCAATTTGTATTGAACACTCTTTTTCTTGTTAACTTATCCAAGTTTACTTTAGCTCATCAGCATTGTTTTGAGGAATAGTAATAATGTATATTACTGAGACAAATATAAACTTTCCGCATATTACAAGTAATTGTAGAGTTATAGCTTTGCATCATAATTTTAAAATTCTCAGCTTTTAGATCCAACTGTTTTGTTGTTTCAAAAGTGCTTTTCCCTATACAGTGGAACCTTGTTTCTCAAACCTCTCTTAACTTGAACAATTCACTTCTCAAACTGACAACCCTGCTGGTACCTCTGTGATCAGTCACACATCTCTCAAGTGACAAAGAAGAGAATGTGTGAATATGAGTCAGTTTAGCCACTGCTAAAATATCAGGATATGGTGCTGTGTATATTTTTGTGTGTTTTTTTTTTGCTTTTGTTACTATATAATTATTGTGAAATTTTCATTTTTTGCTGTACATTTCCTTTTCTTTTAAAAATATCATTTACATTTCATATCCTTTTTGCTTTTAAAGTATTTGTACATTAAACAGTACAATAGAGATGGACTGTATATAAGAAAGGTTAAAACAGGGAATCATTTGGGGGTCTTGGAAAGATTAATTCAATTTACATTATTTATAACTAGTGGCCCAGTGCACAAAAATTTGTGCACTCGAGGGGGGGGGGTGGCGTCAGCAAGGGCTGTGCCATCTTGCAGTCTGGGACCCCTTGGGAGATAACGACCTGTTGGCTTAGGCCTGCTCCTCTGTGGCAGAGGGCAGGCCCAATCCCTAGGTGCAGCCCCTGGTCGGGCTCAGTGCAGGGCCGATTGGGGAGTTGGGGCACAGCCCTCTGTCATACATAGAGCAGGGTCGATGGGGAGGTTGTGGTGCCACCCCATCATGCACAGAGCAGGGCCCATCAGGGGGGTTGGGGCTCTGTACCCTGTCACACACAGAGCAGGGCGGATCAGGGAGTTGGGGCACTCCCCTCTATCACCCACAGAGCAGGGCCGATCAGGGGGTTGGGGCACCGCCACTGTCACACTCAGGGCCGGGCCAATGGGGAGGTTACGGCTCTACCCCGTCACACACAGAGCAGGGCCCGTGGGGGGAGGTGGTTGGGGCGTCACACCCTGTCACACACAGAGCCGCAGGGCAATCAGGGGCTTGGGGAGCTCCCCCCTATAGGCACAGAGCAGGGCTGATCAGGGGGGTGGGGCGCCTTCCCCTGTCACACACAGAGCCGCAGGGCAATCAGGGGGTTTGGGCGCTGCCCCGCCACGCTGATCCCGGTGCTGGGAGGCATATTACCCTTTTACT
>NW_006295733.1:67967-74142 GCF_000327345.1 Myotis davidii
ATTTCATGTTTTCAGGCTGGAGGGTGACTGAAGCTCCCAACCACTCCTTTTTTTCTTTTTTTATTCTGGGCCAGCTTTAGCTCTGGCTCCAGCTCTGAGGCTTCTGCTGCTGAAAGCAGGTACCAGGTTTGTTTGGGTTCTATAATTGAAACACTGTATCAACTCCAGCTCTGAGATCCCAGCTGGCTGAAAGCAGGTTTCTGGGGTTTTGTTTAGCTCTATATTTGTAACAATGTTTCAAACTGCAAGCTCTGAGGCTGGCAAGGCATGCGGGGAACGTTGTCACTGAAGCAAGCAAGCCTCATGTTAGCTTCAAGCTGCCTGGCTGCGGCCGCCATCTTGGCTGGCAGTTAATTTGCATATTGCCCTGATTAGCCAATGGGAAGGGTAGAGAACATATGGCTAATTACCATGTTTTTCTATTATTAGATAAGATCGGAAAAAAATGATTCAGTTTTTGAGCAGCCTTCCAGAATGAAGTTTGATAAGTAAGGTTCCACTGTATTTATTATACAAAACAATTCTACAATTCTTTAAATTTTATGGTAGGGCATCTCTAAAAAGGAATGAGGCCTATGGCAACTAACCCAGGGCAGCTGTACAAGAAAACCACACTTTAAAAAAAAAATCTATACCTGAGATTCTTCATAGGATTCTTATAATATGATTAAGGACTAAAATTTTAAAGTTAAATTTTAATTATGTTAAGAAAAGAGAAGTAAGTTTTAATGCTAGTTGGTGTGCTCCCCAGTCTTCATAAACATAGACTATAAGGAAGCCATTTTAGCTATCTAAGGAGCAAGTTTGGCCTATAGATTGTTGATAATATGGATCCCATTTTAATCTGCTTGGGAAGTGTTGTGTTAATTAAAAATTTTAGCTGAACTTCTTGCTTAGACATGAAAATAACCTGACACTCATCTCCATTATATCTTTTTAAAAATGTTTTAGTGATTTTTTTTTAGAGAGAGAGGAAGGGAGAGAGAAACATCAATGATGAGAGAGAATAATTGATTGGCTTCCTCTTGCATGCCCCCTATTGGGGATGGAGCCTGCAATTCAGGCATGTGTCCTGACTGGGAATTGAACCATAACCTCCTGGTTCATAGTTCAATACTGAACTACTGAGTCACACTTGCCAGGCCATTATACCTTTTCTAGCAACAATCATGATGATAAGCAGGTAGATATCTGGACTTTATCAAAGAGAAAACAGGGACTTAACAACTAAGTGACTAATTTAAGTCACATAGTAGGTAATAAGTGACAATGCCAAGTCTTCATCTTTCAGCCTTTGAATTAAATCACAATCCTATGTCCAAAAAATAGAAAGGAGATACTGTAACAACTAAATAATTTATTTTAAAGTGTAATTAACTGATGTTTATCTGTATGGATTAATGATTTGGCTTCAGGAATGATTGGCTTTCTTAGCTATCTTCAGCCCACAAAGGAGAAATCATGAATACAAGTTGCATTGCTAATTTCAAGGCTATTTAATAGCATTGATAATATAGTGATTTTTGCAAATAGGCATTATTTTGCTTTTTTTTTTTTTTTGCATATAAGTTCAACCTTTAGTTTCTACCAGGCTCTAAGTGAGTGCGTCCAAAAACATTTTTTTTTTTTTGTAATCTGTAATTTAAAGTATATCAAGGAAGTATACTTCAAAGCAATGACATTTCAAGCAAAGACTAGATGATTTATACAAATTAGCCTCACTATGGGCATGGTTTATTTCTTCATGCATCTGTTCAACTGCTGCTGAGGATGTTCAAATATGTTACATTTTTGCAAATTTCAATTATACCAATCTGGATATATTCAAATGAACTCTCTATCTATATAGTACAAAAAATATGGCGAGAAAAATTAAGTTCTCTATTTGTATCCTAACCCCTGTGTGTGTACTCATTCCAATTAAATAAGATGAAAATTTCGATAAAGACATCAGCTGTGACATTTTAATTAAAAAAATCAATATTCAAAAGAAAAAAATAATTCAATTTTTTTGACAAGCTATTATTTGTGGATTTTGAAACTTGGAAATTTAGACTACAAATGTGATTTTGATAGGTCCTCTAAGAGGCAGTAAGGCTTGAGCTATATTCATAGAGTATGAGAGATTATTCACATATTTTGTATGATATTTTTATTAGAATTATAAGTCGTTGAATGCTACTGTTTTATACAATTCAGTCTAAGTCAGCACTGCCATCTATAGGAGACCATATCTCAGCATTGCTGACATTGAGTTCACAAAATCAGGGACACTTCCCCACAATCAATATTAGTCATTTTTTTTTCTTTTTCTGTTGAACATGGATCGCTTTAGGCAAAACTGAAATAGATAAAGCTCATATTTAGAGCTTGCTGTTTCAACTTTTCTTTCTCCTTTCTGTATGGCTAAAGTCCATATTTTCCCTGGAATACATAATAGAATACCTTCTGACTTAGGTATTCTATGGTATAGTTTATTAGAGAAGTTAAATGACTCCCAGAGAACTTCATAAAAATAGAAAAATCTGGAAAAATAAAAGTTTATTCTGAAAAAGATAACTGATTGTATTTTCAATACAACCCAACTTTTGTTATTCTTAATTAATGACTTAAGCTGAGAAGGAAAATATAAGTGTCAGGTACAATTTTTTTTCTTAAGTAGAAATATTGTCAAATGTTCTTGGGGATCATGCTTGCCCCATGGTCAAACTATGACATAAGGAAATTCAATATATTCTTTGAAAACCTACTATGGGTAGCTCAACATATTAAGTACCAACGTGCAAAGACAAATACAGCATATATCCACACTTAAGGATTTCAAAGTCCATTAGGAGTGAAAAACCTATATAAAAGTAATTTGAAAAATACAGATTGGGCTGATTACAATACTAGAGATACAGAAAAACTGTTATAAGTGAACAAGGAGTAAATGAGAGACATTTCCAACTCAGAAAATCATTTACATGAGGTGTTATTTGACCTGAGCTTAGATTAGTGGGTCATGCAGATCTAAGAAAAAAATGTCATTTCTCAACTTGAATCAAAATACATTGTTGTATAATAAAGTAAAGGTTGATAACTGGTACATTTGGAACATCAGACATACATGGAAATGGATGCAGAAGCAATAAGATTGCAAAATTTGTTTGGGCAAATATTTTTAAAGATCTTGAGGGCTATGTTGAAGAGTTCTAATTTCATTATATTTACAGTGGAATATATTGATCATTTTGAGGAAGAAAGTGCTTAAAAGTGGATCTGGGTTAGGTGCATGAAATATACTAAACAAGATAGCACTAATTAAAGTGAGATGTTAAGGACATTCAGAACTTGGGCAAGGAGATCAAGAATGTATAAAAGGAAGACATATTAAGTGACAAGGAGATGGTAGGCAGGGTTTTGCAAATTGCTAGATGATGTTGGAGTTTGTGACAGAGTATGGTAAAAATAAAAGTGACTTGAATTACCACTGTTTTAATGTGTTTTTTAAATAGTATATTATGTTACATGGAATTATCATACCAACTCAGTTGAGGTAGTAATTTTTATCTCCATTTTACAGATGCAAAAAGTGAAGGACAAAATTTCAAACTCAGTCATCAGGGCTCTCGAGGCTGGGTTCATTCTCTCCCCTTTATGATGTTTATAATGTATTTCTCTTCTTCATTCAGGAATCTTTGATGATTTTTCCTGGCTTTCCTAGTAACCATTGGGCAATCCACTAAGTCTTGTATGTTTTTACCTCTTCAACTCAAATTATTTTTGTGAATTAATTTTCAGATGAATTTTATACTGATGTTTTTGTTTGTTTCTCTTACATGTAAAACTTGTATACTGGGTGGTAGAAATATCCCTACACATGCGTTTTTTTTCTGGAAACCAAGGTATTTTATCTGTCCTGGAATTTTTCTTTTACTAGTATGTTTCTCAGTCCAGATCTCTACATCACATGGGAAGAGAACATTTTCAACCCAATCATCTTAGAGAACTGAATCCACTTAGGGTTAAGGATTTATTTCTCAAAAGTGACCTTTTGTTTTCCAACTCACATTCTTGGTTATAATATAATTGTTCTCAAGACGTTCTCAGGTCAGTGAACAGATTTTTTTTCGTTGTTCCTTCACTTATAAGGCAGAATTTTGATACTCCCAACCTTATGCAGAAATCTACCTCATGTGAACAGGGACCATGATTGGTGTGCTTCTATGTTGATTGCATACATATTTACAAATGTTATACATGTTGGATCAACCCCTTTATAATTATGTAAAACCCTTCTTTGTATTTTATTATAGTCTTTGTTTATAACTCTATGTTGCCTGATATAAGTAGAGCTAATCTAGCTTTCTTTGATTTCCATTTGAATGGAATATAGTTTTCCATTCTTTCACTTTGTCTGTGTTTCTTTAAATCTAAAGTGAGTCTCTTATAGGCAGTATGTAGATGGGTAGATGGGTTTGTTTTTGTTGTGGTCTTTTTTTTCTTAATTTATTTAATATATTTATTTTTATTTGGTCATTCTGTATTTTGTTAAGAGAACCAAGTTCATTTACATTTAAATTAATTATTGAGATAAGTGTTTATTGTCATTTTACTCTTATTTCCTGGCTGTTTTTGTAGTTCCTCTCTGTTCCTTTCTTGCTACCTTATTTTGTAGGTTATCAACAAATTTTTAAGTTTTGTTCCTTGAAAAGTAATAAAGGCAATCCCCAGGGAAGGATTACCATTATTACCATTACCATTATGCTTACATATAACAATGTATATCTATAAGAGAGTTTTAAAAGTTGATAACAATTTAAACTTGATTCCCTTTTAAGCATCAACATTATTAATTCCCTCTCATGTTTTATGTTTTTGATGTCACAATTTACATTGTTTTATCATGTGTATCCCTTAACTAATTATAGTAATTATGTTACCTCTATATGTGATCACTACCTTTAATATACATTTACCTTTCCAGTGAGATTTATTTATTTATATGTGTTCTTATTAGTAGTGCCCCTTTTTCTCAGTCCTTAACATTTCCCATGAAGCCAGTTTAGTGCTGATGCATTCCTTTAGCTTTTGCTTGTCTAGAAAATTGTTTATCTCTTTAATTTTTAAATAACATAGCTTAGTAAGTATTCTTATTTGGAAATTTTATTTTGTTTTTGTTTTTTGGTACTTTGACTATATTGTGTCACTCAATTCTGGTCTGCAAATTTTCTGCTGAAGATTTGTTTATAGTCTTATAAGTGTTGCATTGTATATAACAACTTTTTATTTATTTATTTCATAGCCGCTTTTAATATTCTCACCTTGCTGTTATTTTTTTTAAATCCTCACCTGAGGATATGTTTTTAGTGATTTATGAGAGAAAGGGAGGAGGGAGAGAGAGAGGTAGAGAGATGGAGAGACATCAATGTGAGGGAGATACTTTAATCAGTTGCCTCCACATGCACCCTGACCGGGGATCGAACATGCAACCTTTCGGTGTACAGGACCATGCTCCAAGCAACTAACCTATACCAGCTAAGGCTCTTTAACTTTTGACATTTTAATTAAAATACATCTTGTTGTGGGTCTCTGTTTTTTTTCATTTTGTATGCTTTTTGATAAGCTTGTCTTTAATGATCATTAATTATATATATACATTGAGGCAAAAGTAGGTTTCCAAGTGGTCTTATGGAAAGTAATACAATAATTAATCTAATAAAATACAAACATGAAAATTGACCGTACCTTTACTATGCCTTAAGCCATGCCCACCAGCCAATCAGAGCAACTATATGCAAATTAACACAACCAAGATGGCGGCTGGCAGCCACGGAGCTGGAGCAAGCTTCCTGCCTGCCGCGGCTGGCTCTGAGCTCCACTGAAGGCAACAAAGTTTCAATTATAGAAGGTAAATAAACCCCAGAATAAAAAGAAAAAAGAAAAAAGGAGAGGCTGGGAGCTTATGCCGCTGGGGGGCTTAGCCAGCCTGAAAATGGCCCTCAGCCCCTACCCAGATTGGCCAGGCACCTCAGTGGGGACCCCCCCTAAAGAGGGTGTGGCCAGCCTGAAAACAGCCATCAGCCCCTCACCCAGGCTGGCCCGGCACCCCAGTGGGGACCCCCACCCTGATCCAGGACACCCTTCAGGACAAACCAGCCGGCCCTCACCCATGCAACAGGCCTCTGTCCTA
>NW_006295733.1:74573-88497 GCF_000327345.1 Myotis davidii
AATAATAATATAGTTGTATACTCACAACATCACAACTGTAAATCTAATTTTACCCCACTGGGTGTGTGTGTGTGTGTGTATGTGTGTGTGTGTGTGTGTGTGTGTGTGTGTATGGAACTACTGTTATGACACTTTTTAAGTTTGACTTACTCTCATATTTTAGAAGCCTTCCCTGAGGGTTGCCTTTATTACTTTTCAAGGAAAAAAACTTAAAAATTTGTTGATAACTTATATTACATATTTGATTTTATATTACTTTCTGCACTTACCTTTTCTTTTGTCTCCCTATTTTCTTTGGGATTATATTTCAATTACAAGGTCTAATAGTCTTATGAGGAGAGGTTTTTGTTCTTCTCTATTCCAAAAAATTCCAAAGCAATGCACACTTTCTATGAAGCTAGCATTACCGTAATGGCAAAACCAGATAAAGACACTACAAAGAAAGATAATTACAGGCCAATAACCCTGATGAACATAGATGCAAAAATCCTCAAAAAAATTCTAGCAAATCCAATACAACATTACATTAGAAAGATCATACACAATGACCAAGTGGGATTTATTCTGGGGACGCAAGGCTAGTACAATATCCACAAATCAATTAACATGATATATCACATAAACAAATTGAGAGACAGAAGTCACATAATTATATGAATTGATGCAGAAAAAGCATTTGACACAATACAGCACACTTTCTTGATAAAAACTCTCAGCAAAGTGGGACTAGAGAGATCATAACATAATAAATGCCTTATATGACAAACCTATGGCCAACACCATACTCAATGGGCAAAAACCAAAACCATTTCACCTAAGGACAGGAACAAGACAGGGATACCCATTTTCACCACTCCTGTTTGACATAGTACTGGACATGCTAGCCACAACAATCAGACAAAAACAAAAAGTAAAAGGCGTCCAAATTGGAAAATAAGAAAAACTGTAATTATTAGTATATGACATGACATTGTACATAGAAAACCTTAAACACTACATCAAAAAACTACTGAGCTTACTAAATGAATTCGGCAATGTAGCACGATGCAAAATTAACTCCCAGAAAACTATGGCTTTTTTATACACCAATAATGAATGCAGCAAAAGAGAAACAAACAAACAAACAAAAAATCCCATTTACCATTGCACCAAAAAAATATTAAGATACCTAGGAATAAACTTAACTAAGGTGGTAAAAGACCTGTACTAGGAAAACTACAAGGCATTGAAAAAAGAGATAGAGGAAAAAAACAAATGGAAAAATATACAGTGTTCATGAATTGGTAGAATCAACATCATTAAAATGTCCATAATATCCAAAGCAATTTATAGATTCAATGCAATCCCAATTAAAATACCAATGACATATTTCATGGACCTAGAACAAATTCTCCAAAAATTCAAATGGGATAAAAAAAATACCCCGAATAGCCACAGCAATCTTGAGAAAGAAGAACAAAGTTGGAGGGATCACAATATTAGATATGAATATATATTGCAAAGCCACTGTTCTCAAAAATGCCTGGTGTTGGCACAAGAACACACATATAGACCAGTGGGTCACTTCAATAAATGATGCTGGGAAAATTGGTCAAATACATGCAAAAAGAAAAAAAAATAGACCACCAACTTACACCATACAAAAAATAAGATAGTCACTTCAGCCCTAACCGGTTTGGCTCAATGGATAGAGCATCAGCCTGTGGACTTAAGGGTCCCAGGATCGATTCTGGTCAAGGACATGTACCTTGGTTGTGGGCACATGCCCACTAGGGAGTGTGCAGGAGGCCGCTGATCGATGTTTCTCTCTCACCGATGTTTCTAACTCTCTATCCCTCTCCCTTCCTCTCTGTAAAAAAATCAATAAAATATATTTTTTAAAAGATAGTCACTTCAATAAATGATGCTGGGAAAATTGGTCAAATACATGCAAAAAGAAAAAAAAATAGACCACCAACTTACACCATACACAAAAATAAACTCAAAATTGGTAAAGGACTTAAGCGTAAGATAGGAAAGTATAAAGATCATAGAAGAATCCATAGCCAGCAAAATATCAGACATATGTTGTGGCAATATCTTTACTGATACAGTTCCTAAGACAATGTATACTAAGGAGAAAATAAACAAATGGAATTACATCAAAATAAAAACCTTCTGCACAGCAAAAGAAACCATCAACAAAACAAAAAGAAAGCCCACTGCATGGGAGAACATATTTGCCAATGTTATTTCTGATAAGGGTTTAATCTCCTAAGATTACAGGGAACTCATAAAACTTAACAAAAGTAAGATAAACAATCTAATAAAAAAAAATGGGCAAAGGACCTAAATAGACACTGTTTGAAAGAGGACATACAGAAGGCCAAGAGACATATGAAAACATGTTCAAAGTCACTAGTCATGTAAGAGATGCAAATCAAAACAACAATGAGATACCATCTCATACCTGTCAGAATGGCTATCATCAAATCAACAAATGACAAGTGCTTACTAGGATGTGGAGAAAAAGGAATCCTCATGCAATGCTGATGGGAATGCAGACATGTGCAGCCACTGTGGAAAACAGTATGGAATTTCCTCAATTTGACCCAGTAATCCCACTTCTAGGAATATATCCCAAGAAATCAGAAACACCAATCATAAAGGATATATGCACCCCTATTTCATAGCAGCACAATTTGCAACAGCTAAGGTTTGGAAACAGCCGAAGTGTCCATCAGCAGGAGTGGATTAAAAAACTGTGGTACATCTGCACAATGGAATACTATGCTTCTATAAAAAAGAAGGATTTTTTATCATTTGCAACAGCATGGATGGACCTGGAGAGCATTATATTAAGCGAAATAAGCCAGTCAGAGAAAGATAAGTATCACATGATCTCACTCATTTGTAGAATATAGTGAACAACATAAACTGATGAACAAAAATAGATCAGAGACAGAGAAACACTGAACAGCCTGTCAAACCTTAGAGGGATGGCAAGGGAGGGTGGTGGTGGGGAGGTGCTAAGAGATCAACCAAAGGACTTGTATGCATGCATATTTGCATAACCAATGGACAGGGAAACTGGGGAGGTGGGGGTTTGGCCTCGGGGGTGGAAGGGACTGGGGAGGGGTAAATGGGGGAAAAAGAAGACACATGTAATACTTTAAACAATAAAAAAGAATCTGGAGAAAGAACTTTTTTAATGTAATTAATGAAAACTGCTTTTTGTTTTAAGTCAGCTTCTTCTTTACGGTAATAAAGTTACATTTTCTGGTTATAAATAAATAAATAAATAAATAAATAAATAAATAAATAAATAAAATACCAGTTCTAACTTATGATGGGTATTTAGCTTTTTCATTTTCTGTATTTAATTATTTTCCAATACAAGCATTTATGACTATAGCTTACTGTTTCTCATTGGTTTATCTGCATTCTGCAAATTTACATATGTAGAGGTTTTATTAGTCAATATAGAATATATACTATTAACCATAATGATTATAAACTACTAGAGGCTCGATATACCGGCTTCCCTCTGGAACCCAGGACCCGGGCTTCCTTTGCAGGCCTGGCTTCGTCTGGAAGGTCGTCCTAATAATTATTTAGAAGTTTGTTTCTTGTCTTCCAAAAAAAGGGTAACAAGTTAATTTTTAATAATTCATTTCTAATTTAAATAAATTGTGGTAGAAAATAAAGCTTTGTAAATTTCCAGCCTTTAAAATTTGTGAAAGATCCTTTTATTGCCTAATATAGAATGTGTGTTTTTTATATTCTTTTTGTTTAGAATGTATGTGCATTGCAATTTTTTTTTATTTCAGTAGTCTGCTTGTGCAACTTGGCAAAAATTATTTTGTTCCTTAAATATATATTTCTACTGATATGTTTGGCTGTTTGCTCTATCAGTTACTAAGACAGAATCATCAAAATCTTCCTCTCTGCTGACTTATAAGTTCCTCCTGGTAATTGTGTTTATTTTTATTCATTTGTAGAATTTGAAACTATATTATGAGTATAAAATTTTGTATCTTTTGGAGAAATAAAAGCTTTATTATTACTATCATTTTACTGTGACCCTCCTAATTTCAAACTATACTTCTACTTTACAGCATATTTTACCTGATATTAATGTGTTTACACAGCTTAATTTTAAATGGACTTTTCCTGGACTATTTATTTTTCATTATTTTAATTACTATATTTCTACATTCTCATACTTTACATACATCTCCTTTAAACAGCATATAGCCATATTTTTTTGTTTTATGACTTATGGATTATAAGGTTTATCTTTTAATTTGAGTATTTGATTTTTTTCTTATTTGACACTAGAGGCCCGGTGCACAAAAATTTGTGCACTTGGATGGGAGGTCGGGTCCCTCAGCCCGGCCTGTGCCCTCTCACAATCTGGGACCCCTCGGAAGATAACGACCTGCTGGCTTAGGCCTGCTCCCAGGTGGCAGAGGGCAGGCCCAATCCCTAGGTGCAGCCCCTGGTCAGGCTCATAGCAGGGCTGATTGGGGAGTTGGGGAGCACCCCCTTGTCATGCACAGAGCAGGGCCCATCAGGGGTTCGGGGAACGCTCCCCCATCACACACAGAGCAGGGCCGATCATCGGTTGAGGAGCTCCCCCCTGTCACTCACAGAACCAAAAATTGTGACAAAATGTGGGGAGGTAGAGAAAGAAGGATAATGGTAGTAGCTTAAAACTCAATTAATAAAAGTTCATATTTAAAATGGAAACACCCATAAAGAGCATTTTTAAAATACTATTTTAACATATGGAGATACATAAAAATTTATAGCTAAAGGAGTTAAATAAGAGTAGAACTGAGTGTAGGAAGGGGTGAGGAAGGGTGAGGGGCAAGAAACTCTAATTTTTAATATAAATCCTTTAGTTTATTTTTTTATTTATATACTTGTATTATTTTATTTTTAAAACATGAACATTAAAAAGATGTTTAGATGCTCTAAGAAAGAAGTGAGTATAATTAAAGTGTGTCAAAATAATTGAAACTGTTTCAACTCCAGCTCTGAGATCCCAGCTGGCTGAAAGCAGGTTTCTAGGGTTTTGTTTAGCTTCTATATTTTTAACAATGTTTCAAACTGCAAGCTCAGAGGCCGGCAGCGGCAGGCAGGGAACCTGGCTTCCTCTGTCACTGAAGCAAGAAAGCTTCATGTTTGCTTCAAGCTGCCTGGCTGCCGGCCGCCATCTTGGCTGGCAGTTAATTTGCATATCGCCCTGATTAGCCAATGGGAAGGGTAGTGGAGGTACAGCTAATTACCATGTTTGTCTTTTATTAGATAGGATAATTTTACTATACTTGACTATATAGATAAACATTTTATTTTTATCTGTCTAGAAAGCAATATGCATTTTTTCTCTCCGTGATTTATTTTATCTTCATTATATTTTATCCTTGAATTTTATTTTCACTAATATGGAAATTAAAACTTTATTTCAATTATTTGAGTATGACATCCATTATAACATATATACTTGACTATTCAAAGTAATAAGGTAAACAGTAACTCTTCTTTGCTCTCAGCTTTCCAGATGGGGTATCTAGTATTTTCTTTTCCAACATAAATGGATCAAGGGATTTGTGTTCCATACTTGCACCCTGGATGTGAAAACTAAAAATTCAAGTTCTTTGGGTTAAACAATGCTCTTTAGAGCAAAAGCAGCTTAAATCCATCATTTACCATCCTAGATGTATGTATTTAATGGTAATTTGGCTTAATAATTACTTTCTATGTTGAAAAGCTTCATATACTTGGTAAAGTATGATTTTTAAATATTTTACTCAACATTTTACTTGCTTTAAGAGGGATGGTCATTTGGGACAATTTTTCATGTTACTAAAAATGGAAGTTCCACATTAATATTTCACCTGAACTGTCTTTTTATTTTCTGATGTTATCAATCAGAGTTAACTCTGACAAGTGATATTTTACATCTATTTCAATTACAGAGCTGCTTTAGTATCCCCTAATGCACAGAAGTATATCTTCTTATTTGTGCATACTGACAGCCAAATAATTATATCACATTCCTTACATTTTGCAGTTGACATTATCTTAGTAAAAAGTAATTAATATTGTATTCTTCTTATGGGAATAGAAGGTAGGATCAGAAGGCATTATATTTACTGATCTATTGGAAAAAGATTGTTTTTCTCTTTTTTTAAAAAAATATCTTTATTCTTGAAAGTATTACAGATGTCCCCTTTTGTAACCCATTGACCTCCTCCACCTGGCGCCTTTCTCCCCAGGCTTTTACCAGATTATTCTCTGTGTCCATGGGTTATGCATATATGCATACAAGTTCTTTGATGGATCTCTTACCACCCATCCACCCACCCCCGCCTTCCCTCTGAGATTCAAGTCTGTTACATGCTTCTATGTCTTTGGATCCATTTTGTTCATCAGTTTATACCACCCATCCACCCACCCCCGCCTTCCCTCTGAGATTCAAGTCTGTTACATGCTTCTATGTCTTTGGATCCATTTTGTTCATCAGTTTATTTTGTTCATTAGATTCCACATCCTTAACAGCACTTGTCATTTGTTGATTTGTTAATAATAGCCATTCTGAAAGGTGTGAGGTGATACCTAATTGTCATTTTAACTTGAATCTCTCTGATGATCAGTGACTTTGACCATTTTTTCATATGTCTCTTGGTGATTTGTATGTCACCTTTGGAGAAGTGTCTATTTAGGTCCTTTGCCAATTTTTTAATTGGCTTGTTTGTCTGCCTTTTGTTAAGTTGTATGAGTTCCTTATATATTTTGGATATTAAACATTTATCACATGTATCATTGCCAAATATGTTCTTCCATACAGTGGGCAGTTTTTCATTTTGTGGATGGTTTCTTTTGCTCTGTATAAGCTTTTTATTTTGATGTAGTCCCATTTGTTTATTTTCTCCTTAGTTTTCATTGCCCTGGGAGATGTATCTCAAAACATATTGCTAGGAAACATGTGAGATTTTGCTGCATATGGTATCTTCTAGGATTTTTATGTTTTCACATCTTACATTTAAGTCTTTTATCCATTTTGAGTTTATTCTTGTGTATGATGTAAGTTGGTGGTCTAGTTTCATTTTTTTGCATGTATCTGTCCAATTTTCTCAGCACCATTTATTGAAGAGACTGTCTTGTCTCCATTGTATGATCCTGCCTCCTTTGTCAAGTATTAATTGAGCATAACGGCTTGGGTCAATTTCTGGGGTTTCTGTTCTGTTCCATTGATCTATATTCCTGTTCTTGTGCCAGTACCACACTCTTTTGATTACTGTGACTTTGTAGTATAACTTGATATCTGGTATTTGAATATTTTTGAGTGTTTTTACTGTAGTTGATTTCTAATTTCATCCCATTGTGATATCAGAAGATGATTGATATGATTTCAATCTTTTTGAACTTGTAGATACTTTTTTGTGTTCTAACATGTTGTCTATCTTTGAGAATAAAACATGTGCCATTGAAAGAATGTATATTCTGCAGCTATGAGGTAAAATGATCTATAAATGTCAATTAAACGCATCTGATCCAGTGTGTCATTTAGAATCTCTATTCCTCTGTTAGTTTTTTGTCTGGAAGATCTATCCAATGAAGTTGGTGGGGACTTAAAGTCCCCTATTATGATTTTCTTGCTGTCAATGTCTCCCTTAAAGTCATCCAGAAGTTTTGTTTATATATTTTGACACTGCTATATATGTTTGGTGCATATATGTTTACCTGGGTTATATAATCTTGTTGGATTCATTTGTTCAGTATTATGTAGTTACCTTTATTGTCTCTTGTGATGTCCTTCATTTTAAAGTCTATTTTGTCAGATATGAATATTGTTAACCCAGCTTATTTCTTTTTCCATTTGCATGGAATTTTTTTTCCATCCCTTCACTCTCATCCTGTGTGAGTCTTTTGTACTGAAGTGGGTCTCTTGTAGACAGCATATAATTGGTTCGTGATTGTGTACCATTCAGCTACTCTATGTGTTTTCATTGGTGTATTTAATCCATTTACACTTAAAGCTTATTATTGGTAGGTACTTATTTATTGCCATTTTAGTTCTTTATGCCTAAGATAAAATAGAAAGAGAAAAACAAGTTGTTTCTTTTTACATAGATCATGTAAGCTTTCTTCATTTTTAAATTATTTTTTTACTTTCTTCTCTAATGACTAGAAAATTTCAAATTTTTTTCTTTATATCACAGATTTTTCTACTTCATCTATTCTGCTAATAATAATCTCTATTACATTTTCTATTTTATTCTGTTCATTGTAGTTTTTAACTCCAGAGTTTGTTTGGTTCATTTTTATAATTTTTATCACATCGTTACGTTTTTTGTTTGTTTGCATATTGGTTTCCTGATTTCATTGACTCTTTTTTTGTGTTTTCCTGTAGATTATTTCATTTCCTTAAAAATCTTATTTTTTAAAAAATATTTTTTATTGATTTTTTACAGAGAGGAATGGAGAGGGATAGAGAGTTAGAAACATCAATCAGCTGCCTCCTGCACACTCCCCACTGGGTATGGGCCCGCAACCAAGGTACATACCCTTGACTGGAATTAAACCTGGGACCCTTCAGTCCTCAGGCCAACGCTCTATCCACTGAGCCAAACCGGTTAGGGCTAAAAATGTTATTTTTATTATTCTTTTTTTTTTTGGTAAATTGCAGGTATATCCATCTTGGTTTGCCTGTGAGATGACAATTTTTATATTTTGTGGTATCTTCTTTACTTGATTTATGTTTCTTGCAGTTTTTCATTGCTGTCTTCACCTTTAATGTAGTATTCACTTCCTCCAGTCTTTGCTAACTGCCTTTGGGAGGGAGATAACTTCCATAAATCCTTCTAGATAATCTGACGACATCTCAAACCTCATATAGGTACATTTGTTATATACTTACTGTTTTTTTATTGTAGCAGAATAATTAACATGCTATGAAATCTTTATTGCACCAGGGCAGGCACTGACAGACTTTTTGTTTGTTTTCTCTAAGGTGGTGCAAAATCTCAAATTTTGGTCTCTCCCTTTTCCACAGATTAGGCCATCTTTCTGCATGTGCCAAAGCCCATTGGAAATGTACTGCAATTGGAAATGTACACAGGCAGCCAACCACAGGTTGTGGGGATGTGTTGGTGAGGCACCTGGAGCATTAGGTTGCTCAGGACCCAGTTGTGGAGATCTGCAGGTGAAGCATTTTCACTGGCTCATGGATGAGTTTCTTGATTGAATCCATAATGCAATTACTGTGATCTATGTCCATTTAATTTTTACAAGAGTCCTATTTGTTGCTTTCCTATCCTCTTTCTGTCCCCCAGTCTTGTAGCTCATTATTTAACACTCTCAATGGGACTAGAGAGAAATGAGCCTTTTGACAACATCACACAAAGATGTGGAAACCAAATGTTCATTCCCACGTACTCAATTTTCACACATGAGAAATCATAGGCCAGGGAAAATCTCTATTGTCTCTAAGCTGTGCTTCCATGGGGGAGGTGTGATGAAGGTAAAATTAAACTGTGCCTGTTACCAACTCCAATCCATTTAAACTCTGTATTTTTTGTTCCAAACATGTGATGGTACTTCTCATTGGGAACCTGGACTTCCACAAAGCCTACCTACAAATGAGTAGGTGATTGTCTAAGGTAGTGTTTTTCATGGTCTCCCAGACTATAGCCAAGAAGGGCTGGACTGAGCTCATGGGCCATCTCAAGGTTCACAGCAGGGACCAAGATCAGCTTGTATATTCCCAAACACATGGGTGTGTAAGACTTCACCTGGGTCCCTTGGCATATGGTTCTGCATTCCTCAGCTCCCTTAAAGGCACTATTATTTGTAGATGGATTCCAAATTTTTGTTGTTAAGGGGGAACAAAAACTAGTGTCTCACATCACAGTGTTGTTGACATCACTGCCACCTTTGTCATTTCTTCTTTTGATTATGTCAGCCTTACCTCTTTTCTTCATATATCACAAAAGCTTTTCAAATTTGTTTACTTTTTTATTGTTTAAAATTCTCTATTCTAATGATCAGTTTCAATTTTTCTTATTTTAATAACTTTTATTTCTCAATTGTAATTGATGTATATTAGTTTTATGTGTACAACAGAGTAATTAGACACTTACATAACCTATGATCACCCTAATAAACCTAGTACCCATCTAACACCATACATAGTTACTATAATGTTATTCACTATATTCCCTATGCTTTACTTTATTTACCCATGACTATTCTATAACTATCAATTTTTACTTCTTGATCTCTTCACCCATCCCTGCAAACCCCCACTCATCTGGCAACCATTATTACATGCTCTGTATCTATGAGTCCATTTCTGTTCTGCTTGTTTTTTTGTTTGTTTATTTGTTTGTTTAGATTCAATTTATAAGTGAAATAATATAGCATTTGTTTTTCTCTTTTTGAATTTTTTCACTCACCACAATACCCTCTCGGCCCATCTATAATGTTGCAGATGGCAAGAATTTTTTCCCCATGGTTGAGTCTTATTTTACTGTGTATATGAATCACTTCTTCTTTATCCACTCATCTATGGATGGACACTTAGGTTGCTTCGATAGCTTGAGTATTGTAAGTAATGCTTCCATGAACATATGAATGTACAGAAGTGGAATTGTTGGGGTCCTTTCTTGTCTCTTATAGCCTTCTCTTTAAAATCTATTTTGTCTCATATAAGAATACCTATCCCAGAGGACTCCCGGAGAAAGGGGACTGTTGGAGACTGCCAGATGGGGCTTCCCTAACCGGGCAGCCTCCACTGCTGCTGAAATCTCTCCTGGAGCGGCCGGCTCAGCCACAGAGACCTTGCCATCTTGAGTGGCTGTTATCAGAAGCATATACATCCAGGAACCCTGCAACCACGGCACACAGGGACTAGCAACAAACCCGGGAACACCGGATCTCAAGCAGCGTGAATATGTGGACTCAGATGAGCCCTGCTCCTCCTCATGGAAAGTCAGATTTTGCCTAGATAAAGGTGTGGTTTGTAATTCAGGTTGGAGAGAGGAACACACATGGGGGAAGTCTGTGCCCCACAAAGTCTGCGGCCATTGGGGCCAGCTTGATCCGTGAGTGTGGAAGAGGTCCGGCAGGGATGCTGGCAGAAGGGAACTCTAAAAGTCAGCCCATAGCTGGACTGTGTGCAAAAAGGCAGCCTCGGATTTTGCCAGTGTGCCAGCTGCTTAGTGCCACGAGAGAGAGGACGTGAGGAAGAGACTTTGGGAGATTTGCGCAGAGCTGGACGGTGGAGTGTTGTGAGCTCGCACACATACTCAGGCTCTTTTTTTTCTTCCTTAAATCTTTGCGTTTGAGTATTAAACCCAATACATAGGATTGCCCAATTGGGGTCACTCACAGACACTACAGGGAAAGTTGTTTTTGTGGAACCTGGGAATCAGAGCGGGGACCAACGATCAAGGCACCAGCTCTGGGGCAGTCAACTCTCCCAAACCAGTATTAATTGTGATAGGGAAAACAAAAACTAAATACTGGCTAAAGAGGACTTATAGCCTCAGAGGTCAATCCAGAAACACTGCCACCCAGGGGCTGAACCACAAACTGACTCTTCTGTAAATACAAATAAAGGCAGTCTGGGAAACAAATATGGCCTGCTTTAAAATCAGGACTGTGGTTAACAACACAGAGGAACAGTGTATTGCAGTGAACTTCAACACTTTCCTGAATGCTTGACAGGACTAAGGCATGCCAAACAGAAGAGTAGAGGAAGTGAAGGACCTTCACTACTACACATTTTTATTTTTTTTCACCTTTTACTTAATAAACTATTTTTTTCTTTTTTCATCACCTAATTTTTCCTTTTTAATTACTACATTTTTATTTTTAACCAGTATTATTACTACTACCATTTTACCTTTTTTTAAAGTGTCATTTTATTTTCTCTTTATTTTATTTTGGGATTAGAGTTCTACATTCTATTTTCATCTTTCCTTTAGCATCATTTCACTTTATCTCAACTTTACCTTTATGCCAGTACTCTCTTTCTCCCTCTTCCCCTTCTGTTGTCCAGTTCTCTTACCCTATTCCTGCTTTAGATTTTCCTTATTCCTTCTTTTTACCCCCTGTCAAAATTTCACCCTACTAATATATCTAATTTCTAAGCCCCTGCTTTAAGTTCATATACACCTGTATCTTCTCTTTCTTCACTATCCAATTTTTTCTCTCTCTCTATCATTTTGTTGGTGTTTGCTTGATTGTTGATTATATTGGGCCTTTTTTATGCTTGTCTGTGAGATTGTTTCACTATTTCTTTTTATTTGGGGGGGTGGTTATTTTTTGCTTCTGTTTTCCTTCGCCTTACTTGATATTAGTTGTTTGTAGTTTGCAATCATTTCTAGGTATCTGTTGCTGGAATATGTTGGGATTAGTGGCTGTTCTATTGGCTTTTTCTCCCCATATAAATAGTTTCTTCCCCTCTTCTATTTCATTTCTTTCTTTTCTCTGTTACTTTTTTTTTCCTTTTCCGATTTCATTTTTGCACTATTTTTTTCTTTTTCTATTTTTTTTTCTCTTCTTTATTCCTTACCCCCCAATTCTCTTTTCTCTGGTGGTCACCTTTATTTGGGGTTATTGATATCGTGAATACAATTGTGTTCATTGACTTGTGCATTATGCCTTGTTGTGTTGTAGTTTGTGCCTTTAAATCAACGCAACAGAGCAAGAACTACATAACCAAACACCTGGAGAAGAGAGATCATGGGGAGACAAAGAAACAGCCCACATATGAAAGAAAAACAGGCATTACCAGAAAAGGAAGTAAACGAAATGGAGGCAATAGAGGCAAGCAACCTGTCAGAGAAAGAATTCAGAGAAATGGTCATAAGGTGGATGAACAGAATGGAAGAAAAATTCAACAATATGTGTAAGAACCAAGAGGAAATGAAGAAAAACCAACAAGAAATGAAAAATGACATCACTACTATAAAGAACTCAATAGAAAGGAATAGAAAACCTGTTTGAAGAAAGAATGACAGAAAACATCCCTGATATAGGGAAGAAAAAACTCACACAAATCCAAGAAGCTCACAGAGTCCCAAACAAAATGAACCCCAAAAGACCGACGCCAAGGCACATTATAATTAAATTGGCAAACACCAACGACAAAGCAAGAATCTTAAAAGCAGCCAGAGAGAGACAGGCAAGAAGGGAATGGAATGAAATATAATTACAACATTTATATTTTTAAACAGTATTATTACTACTACCATTTTACCTTTTTTAAAGTGTCATTTTATTTTCTCTTTATTTTTGGATTAGTGTTCTACATTCTATTTTCATCTTTCCTTTAGCATCATTTCACTTTATCTCAACTTTACCTTTGTGCCCAAACTCTCTTCCTCACTTTTCTCCTTTTGTTGTTCTGCTTCTCTTACCCTATTTCTGCTTTATATTTTCCCTAGTCCTTCTTTTTACCCCCTGTTAAAATTTCACCCTACATATATATCGAATTTACAATCCCTTGCTCTAAATTCATATACACCTCTCTCTTCTCATTCTTCACTATCCATTTTTTTTCTTTTTTTTCTCTGTCATTTTGTTGTTGTTTGCTTGATTGTTGATTATATTGGGAGGTTTTATGCTTATTTGTGAGATTGTTTTGCTTTTTCTTTTTATTTTTTTGTTCTTTTTTTTTCAGGTTATTTTTTTGCTTCTGTTTTCCCTCACCTCGCTTGATATTAGTTGTTGTTTGTAGTTTGCAATCACCTGTAGGTATCTGTTGCTGGAATTTGTTGGGATTAGTGGCTGCTCTATTGGAGTTTTCTCCCCATATAAATAGTTTCTTCCCCGCTTCCATTTCATTCTCTTTCTTTTCTTTTATCTCTTACTTTTTTTTTTCCTTTTCCCCATTTCCTTTTTGCACTCTTTTTTTTTTTTTTTTTCT
>NW_006295733.1:89285-91503 GCF_000327345.1 Myotis davidii
GAGTCATTCGACTGCCAAAGGGGTCGCAACACACAGGTTGAGAACCGCTGGCCTAGAGTGAGCAGAAAGAAATAATAAAGACCAGAGTGGAAATAAATGACATAGAGACAAAAACAACAAACAAACAAACAAACAAACAAAAAACAGCAAAATATCAATGGTTCAGAGGACTGGTTCTTGGAAAGGATAAACAAGATTGAGGGACTTTTAGCCAGGCTCACAAAAAAAAAAATACAAGGGAGAGGACCCAAATAAACAAAATCAGAAATGATAGAGGAGAAATATTAACAGAACCCACAGAAATACAAAGGATTGTTAAAACATACTATGAACAACTCTATTCCAACAAACTAGACAACCTGGAGGAAGTGGACGTATTCCTAGAAAAATATAACCTTCCAAAACATAATCAGGAGGAATCTAAAAATCCCAAAAGGCCAATCACTATGGAAGAAATTGAAGCAGTCATCAAAAAGCTTCTAGCAAACAAAAGGCCGGGGCCAGATGGCTTCACAGGGGAATTTTACCAAACATTCAAGAAGAACTAAAACCTATCCTCCTCAGACTATTCCAAACATTCAAGAGGAAGAAATACTTCCCAGCTCCTTCTATGAAGGCAGCATTACCCCAATACCACCCAGATAAAGACAACACAATGAAAGAGAATTACAGGCCAATATCCCTTATGAACATAGATGCCAAAATCCTCAGCAAAATCCTAGCAAATCAAATCCAGCAGTACATAAGAAAGATCATACACCATGACCAAGTAGGATTTATCCCAGGGATGGAAAAATATCCACAAATCATTAAATGTGATACATCACATAAACAAATAGAGAGAGAAAAACCACATAGTCATATCAATTGATGCAGAAAATGCATTTGAGAAAATCCAACACCCATTTGTGATAAAAAAAAAAAAAAAAACCTCTCAGGAAAGTTGGAATAGATGGGTCATACCTGAACATAATAAAAGCCATATATGACAAACCCACAGCCAACATCATACTCAATGGGCAAAAACTAAAACCATTTCCCCTAAGAACAGGAACAAGACAGGGATGCCCACTCTCACCACTCCTGTTCGACATAGTACTGGAAGTATTAGCCATTGCGATTAGACAAAAAGAAGAAATGAAAGGCATCAAAATTGGAAATGAAGAAATAAAACTGTCCTTATTCATGGATGACATGTTATTGTACATAAAAAAACACCAAAGACTCCATCAAAAAACTATTAGACTTAATAAATGAATTTGACAATGTTGCCGGATACAAAATTAATGTCAAGAAATCTATGGCATTTCTATACACCAATAATGAACTCACAGAAAGAGAGATCTAAAAAGTAGTCCCATTTACCATCACTCCCAAAAAAATTAAGATACCTAGGAATAAACTTAACTAAAGAGGTAAAAGACCTCTACTCAGAAAACTATAGGACTTTGAAAAAAGTGATGGAGGAAGACATAAACAGATGGAAGTACATACCATGTTCATGCACTGGTAGAATCAACATCATTAAAATGTCCATACTACCCAAAGCAATCTATAAATTCAACACACTCTCCATGAAAATACCAACGGCATATTTCACAGGCCTAGAACGGACTCTCCAAAAATTCATCTGGAATAAAAGAAGACCCCGAATAGCTTCAGTGATCCTGAGAAAGAAGAACAAAGTAGATGGCAACTCAATACCAGATATCAAGCTGTTTTACAAAGCCACTGTTCTAAAAACTGCCTGGTACTGGCTGAAGAACAGACATATAGATCAATGGAATAGAATAGAATAGAGAGCGCAGAAATCGATTGAACTACTATGCTCAATTAATACTTGACAAAGGAGGCAAGAACATAGAATGGATTCAAGACAGCCTCTGCAATAAATGGTGTTGGTAAAATTGGACAGATACATGCAAAAAAATGAAACTAGACCACCAACTTACACCATACACAAAAATAAACTCAAAATGGATAAAGGACTTAAACCTAAGATGGGAAACCATAAAAATACTAGAGGAATCCACAGGAATCAAAATCTCAGACATATGCCGAAGCAATATTTTCACCAATACAGATCCTAAGGCAATAGAAACCAAAGAGAAAATAAACAAATAGGACTACATCAAAATATAAAACTTCTGCACAGCAAAAGAAACTATCCACAAAACAACAAGAAAGCACACTGCATGGGAGAACATATTTGCCAATA
>NW_006295733.1:94474-106813 GCF_000327345.1 Myotis davidii
TTCCACTTCCTTTATCATTCAATATTGCTTTTTAATTTTATTGATTCTCCATCACAAGGTTGAAAAAATAAATAAATAGAAATCATGGCGTTTTTTTATAAAAGGTTGATAGGTTTCTTACCTTTTAACTTTTTGCAGTGTTGTTGCACTGACTCCTGGTGCAAAACAATTCAAAGATAGTATGTATAACCAACAAATATATGGTGCTGTAATCAATTATCCAACATGCAGAATGTCTCGTCAAGCACTGTTGCACTCTATATCTTTTTCTTCTAACCCTCCCACTCCTGTGTCCTAACAAACATGGCGGTCAAGTCCATCCATTTGTCGAATGCACCCGAACGCACGGGAAGCTTACCCGAGGCACGTGTTCACAATAAGGAGGCCGTTTCCAGAATTGGGCATCTTGTCACTGGAGTAAAAATAAAATGTCATGAGTAAAGATTAATCTCTTTATAGTGCAATTCTTAATCTTTTTATATTAATGTCAATATTGGAACAATGTATCTTGGATGCTTTCACTATGTATATTTGCTACACAACACCGATTTACATGTTTACATCAGGTTTTTGAATTGCATTATTGATCATGAGTAACGTGAGTAATAATATTACTTGAGTGATGCCCAATTCTGGCTGTTGCGAGAGACAAATATTTGAATTATATAATTTTTTGTCTCTGTCAATGCATGTCACCCAAAATGAGTTCACGTGTCATCTCTGACAGGCGTGTCATAGGTTCACCATCACTGGACTATGATGTCACAGGCAGGGACAGGGCCCATAAATCTCTCCACCTTGCAGAGCTGTAAGTCCTGCCCCTAGAAGTCTGTCCACCAAAAGAGATAAGAAAAGCCTTAAATAACAAGTTCTTTGTTCTTTGAAATTTACTACTTTGTTGTAAATAGTTAACTTGAAAAGGCTTCTCTCTTGCTTTTCTTACAAGCAATCTCTGAACCAAGCAATCTTGGAACCTAGCCAGCCTTTGTTTTCTCTTTCTTTTCTACAAATTCACACCTTCAAATCTACCCCAGAACTTCAAAATTTCAATTTAGTACAGCAAATTCACAACTCAGGGAAGAGCAACCAATAGACAGAAATGTTTATTAGCTAAGTGGGCTTATTCCCTCCATGATAGAGAGCAAACGTCTCTGAAAAAAATAACTCAGCAGCGCTGGTTAAGACTTTTGCAGATTATCATGCATTCAGCCTTTAAAAAATCAAACGTCAAGAGAAATGCAGAATAAATCAAAGTAGCTTTTGCTTTTACACAGGCTCTCACACTTATATTTATACACTAGGAAATCCGAGATTTTTACTTCTACCAGATATTTACTCACAGTTTAAATAGTCCACCTGATTCCTGATTAATTGCCTGAGGAATCTGTATGGCTTCCAGGGAGGTGATAAAGCTCCTCCTTCCACTCACTTTTTGTGGGCCTGACTGATAGGGACTCCTAACTTACCGATTCTATCAACAGGTCCAGAGGTGTCCGTCCACTCTCTCCAGATGCTGGCCGGGTCCTGGGCTGAGGTCTGGGAGTTCCCAGCGTCCCCCTGTTTAATTCTGCTAAGATCAGCAGTGCACTCGACTCCCGGATGCCCCAAACCCGGTCCAATCACCGGAGGCCAAAAGGCCATGCATGAGTTGGTTTTCCCGGAGTTTCAGGGAATCAATAATGTTACAGAGAACTGGAGAAGAACCAAGCAAAGCTTAGGGAGATGGAGTTACATTTATTATTATTATTATTATGCATGGGCCCAGAGAAAAATGTCTCTGGAATTCTGGGCAAAGTCACACAGGAAGTTTCCTGTATTTATACCTTTGTCTCCCAAATGTGGGGTTCTGTTCCGGTCTACTTTGCAAGTTCTTAAAGAGCCCCTATGTGCTGGGTCTTTGTGACCTCTACCAAAGGCTCGGCCTGATGCCAGCACTGATAACTTCATCTGGGGAAGGTTTAATGGCCTCTCTGAAATGGGAATAGTCTTATTTTCCTTATTATTTAAGCAAGCAAGCAAACAGAAGCCAAAATAGCAGGGTTAAAATTTCAAACAGCAGTTTTTATATAAGATGGATGATTCAAAGCCACTGATGATTTTAAGTTTCTCCTTATAATTATAAACTATTTCCACCTCTTAAAAGGAGTAGATTATAAAGTGTTTTTTAAAGGTACTGTTGGTAGTAATCTGCTTATTATACTTATTAGACATTCTTGAATGTACAAATTCTAAAGGGAAAATTTGATTTTTTTCATTGCACACAAGTATTTCCATGTAATTAATTTTTACCTCTACAACCAAATAGATCCAAGCAGTTACAACTGTTGGGATGCCATTGTGCACATCATGTGACAGCATGTGTCCTGGGCTTTCAGTTTCAAGGGTGTTTGTATAACAAGTAGCCTTGAAAAGTAGAGCTCCCTCCAGGGCAGGGGACAGAGTTGTTTCCTGAGCAGGTTGAAAATAGTATCTATCTTTGGGAAAAAGTTGGTCAGGTTTGCTAGATTTCTTCTTTTAAAGGTTGGGAAGTTCCTAAGCTTGTGGTTACTCAGCTGGGACACAAACCCACTGTGTGTACCACCATGTGGTCTCCTCCCTGTCTCCCCCTTGCGTTTGGTTTTAGGGGTGAAGGGAACTAGTGTCAGTGATGTTCATGCTGCCTGCTGGGCCCTGTCTAAAATTGTGTCTCTAATCCAGAATCTATGTCATTCCGCAGCCTCCATGGAACTGACTGGCTCACATGTGGGCTTTAGAGCTGAGAGAGATCTCAGACCCCCACAGAGCTCTTAAGAAAGTAAGATAAATTGGAACTAATAGGTGTGGACTCAAAAAGGGGTTCTATGGAAAATAACATCACAGGGAGAGCTGATCATAAAATCCTAACTGGTCAAGTCATGGTAAGGTATCATACCCCAGGATTATAAACTTTTTAGAAAAGGGTTTGTGCTTGCCTTAAGCAACCCTGTCCATTGTTCTTGTGCATATAGGTTAATGCACCTTTGAAATATGGGTACCCACCCTCAAGCGAGCACATAATCTTACCGTCCTGCAATCCACTCCCCTCCTCGCTTTCTCCCACCTTCATGTAATCTTCCCTATGTTCCCTCCTTAATTTGAAATGTGTAAAAGGAGCTGCAGACTATCATTATGAGAACCATTTTTTTTTCAGTCTGTTGAGATCTTGCTTCCAGGTGTATCCTCTGTTTACCTCAAAGAACTTTTTATAAAAATTCTCTACAGGTTGAATGTTCTTATGTCAAAGTAGGTATGTCCTGAGAAGGGGGTACAACCCAGAGTGTGGGAGAGGCAGAGTAGTCAAAAGATGCGGAGTGAAGGTGCTGGAGGGAGAGAAGGCTTAAAACAAAACACATTATTTTATTTTGTAACAACTCCTAATCCACTTAATTTTTGTCCAGTTAGCTTTAAACCCCAAAGTAGATGATATGGGTTAATATTAATCTTGCTCAAAAGGAAACAAAACAGCTGAAGACACAGGTTCTTCAGAACAAAATAGATGCCTGATTAACTTTATAATCCCCATCCAGTTTTTCCTCACCATTGCCAGTTCTACAGGACTCCTCATTAAAATTTATACCACTTATTGGTGGAACTTCTCTCCTCATCCTAAAGACACCACCCCTTGTTTTTATTTTCCCAATCCTAAATCAGTAAAGAAAGATTTTAGTAAAAAGGAGAGTAAAACCGGTCTGTCTCTGGAAGCCTGGAGTTGGGGCCAGGGGATGAGGGTGGGCTATAAGAAGTAAATGGGAGGGAAAAAAAAGGACATATGTAATATTTCAATAATGAAGATTTTCAAAAAACTAGTCTGTCTCACACTCACCCATTCCCCAAAATTGCCCCAAGCCCTTGTCTCCCCACCTCATGCCTCCCTCCACCCCTTCCACACACAACCTGATGTGGAAGGGGGTACAACCTGTGCCCAAAAGGATGGGGAAAAGTCACTTCACAGATAGAAGTCAAAAGACAACCACATGAACTAATTGTTTTATTAAGGTGATTGTATTATTTATTGTTAAATTACATGGCATACTTCTTCATCCATGTTTGAGCCATGAAATCATACTCTGGCTTATGATTCATGTAAATCTCCCCAATTTCTGGAATGAATATCATGTGGATTAGGTTGACATAACATGGCGCTGAGTGAGAGCAATACTTTGGAAACTGTGTGTGGCATTAAGAATGGCCAGACAGACACACCCATTATGGTTTATGTTCGGATGGCAAATTCGGGTTTTAAATTGTATCTTAGGTGGTTTAAAGGGGTACTCCCACGGGAATTGATTGTAAGGCAGAAGACCCTTCTCTGATAGGGGCTCTCCCTGGGCCCCAGTACAATTCCCTGCTGGTTGAACACATCTTCTGCCATGGGCCCTGCGGAGCACAGCTCTGGGGGGTTCCGAGAAAGGTGGAGAAACTCCTTTTAGAGGGGCTTTTCGGCTAGAGACAGCACCATGGGCCCATCTTTGTCGGGAGCCTTCCTGATAGGCAGAAGGTGGGGGAGACCACGGTTAGGGGGAGTGGCAACCCACCGGGCCTGGGAATAGGTGAGCCAAGACCAGGTTCTGGGGTGGAGGAGGGTGAAAGAGGACAAGGAAGGTGGTGGAGAGGAGGGCTGAGGAAGGAGAGATGGGAACTTGGCTAGACTCATGGGCTACTGGACACCTGTGTTCTGAACAGCCACTGGCTCCACCACCTCTGTCCTGACCTGGAGACTCTGCAGCCCAGAGGCTGTGCTGCCCTTACGTACCACTGCCAGGTGACAGGGCCGCTCCTGCTCAGGGTCTCCTGCCCCTGCTGCTCTCAACTGCTGTCCACATTGGGTTGCCTGGCAACAGTAGGGGATTTGCTCTGTGAGGTCACAGGGACATGATGATGACATCACCAAGTGAATGGAGAGGGTAGGGGTAGGGTCAAGAGGTGATCTGAATGGAAAGGAGTGGGGCACGGGAGGGTCCATGGAGGGCAGTGGAAGAGAGTGGAAAGTCTGGAAGGGCCGAAGCGGGTAGGGGTGACAGATGGGAGGGAGCCCAGGCTGCCTGGCTTACCCAGTGCTTGTGTTGTTTCCTGGCAAGTTGGGTTACAGGCACTACCCACCACCCACCGCTGAGAGTGACCCGAATATATAAAAGCAGTTCAATGAATTCCCTCCACCCTTCACTCACCCAGATTCCCCTGCCACTAACAATTTACCCCATTGGCTTTATACTAATTTCTCTTTTGTCATTCTCTCTCCTGTGCTTGCTCTCTCTCTCTTTTTGTGGATACATATACACTTGAGAGTAAGCTACACACATCATTACCCTTTACAAACAGGGCCTCCCATGACAAATTATACACTAACGTCCACACCCTTAAAGTGGTTCTAGTCTTAAGTAATCATTTTGAACATATATCGGTAATAAAACAATCCATCCTCATGTACTTTTGTGAATCTTCATATCTTAATTGTTGCTTAGGAAGCAAATGTGTAATTTCAGTCAAGTCACCAAAAGTATATTTGCTTAACAATTACTAACTCACCAATTATTTTTCCTCAAACTTTTTAGTGTACATAACATGATCTTTCATTGCTTTATTATATTAAAATCTTTTAAAAAACTGAAATGGCAGTTAAACTCAAATATGTAACACTAACAATAAACATAATCCAGTGGAAATGGCAACAATATGAACAGCTTTTAAAAAGTTTCTACTTGCCATAGTCATTGAAGACTGCTCTCTGTCTGACAAAAAGAAAACCACATTACAATATGCAAAGGATTGTAAATTATATTCTAATTTTAGAGAGAAGAGAATATGGAGAAAAATGTGCATCTTCAAATATAAAAATATTAATATATATCAAAGAAAACATATAAGCAGACTTCTAGTTGTGACTCCAATACACAAAGAGTTAGGAAGTCTTTACTGCCATCCTGACAACAAGAATAAAAGCTGAAAAACTGGAATATTAACAATTGTTCAATCTATTAGAGAAAAGAAATCATGGGGAAAACCAGTGACCCCAAAACTGAAGAGACATGTGAACACAGAGAAATGTTAGGTAGGAAGTTAGACATGAGTGGCTGGGGTGGGACCTGACCTGGGGTCCTCAACAGGGGTCGAACTGTAGCAAATAGGCCTCTGTGATCCATCTTCAGCATAGTCAACTTTTAGTGAAGAAAACTAACAGCATGCTGCCAGTCGGTTACTGAATTTTCCCAGGCAAACAGAATGTAAGGAGGAAGGGAAATTTTATAAGAACAAAGAACTGTGTACATGACCAACAGCACATTTCCCAGGAAGATTCGCCTGCTACAACTAGACACAGGGAGATGGAAACAACTAGAAAATGCCTCAGCCAATTTTTAAAAAAATCACTCAATAGGAGACAATAAGACTAGGTGGCATAAGGGGAAAACTATTAACCCCATAATACTCAGCTAATGAGGAACCAGAGGAGGAACTCTTACACACTAGGGATAAATTGCTTGTGATCGCCTCTCCAGGAGTGCCTGCTCAAGCAGACACCTGATCTTGCAAGACCACATTAAGGTCTTGTTTTTGGAATACTTCCTGTCTTCAGTCTGTTATTTGAATTAGAACAGGTGAACATTTCTCACAATTTGGGAATGCATCCAGGATTTCTGGTGGTTGGGTATCCTCAGAGGTCAATTGTGTGTGATTGAGATGTGTCCTGGACACAAAACGAGTGAGGAATCTTAATCTGTGGTTCTGTTCTCTCGAGAAAGAAAAAGCAGAGACATTAGGAAGCAGATCTCAGGGTGTGCAAGAAACCTCCAGTAATAAGAGTTGAGCACATAGAATAGTCATAGGGACTTTCCAAGGATGGAAAACAAAACTTATGGCCTAGGGAAACTAAGGAAAGTGGAACCAGGATGGATCCCTTAGATATTCCCCCGATAGTCCACTGCATAGAATGCTGAGGTTCTGGAGGGATAGTGCCTGAACCAGGAATAAAAATAAACAGAAATGATCAAAAATTGTTGTTTTATATGGCCTAGAGACCCAATTCATAATCCCTCTATCTTTTGGCCCATGTTTGGCTTGAATGAGGACTGGGTATGCCAAACTTTAGTTATTTATGTGAAAGAGAAGACCTCATCCACACAAGAAGAGAAAGATTATGCCCTCTACTAGTTAAGAGGACAGGCTGGCATGTTTCCTTTTAAAGAGAACGAGGAGGATCAAAAGGAAAAACCCTGTGATCCCTTGTGGAATCTGCCTCCTCCCTATAATCTTCAAACTGGGGAACAGGAGGAACAAAGGACAACCAGAGAACCAGGAGAGACAGGGATTGGGGAATGCAGGAGAGCTCAACCAAACACTCTTTATTGGAATCTGAGAAAAGAATTAGAACAATCTAAGAAAGGCCTTGAGAATTTCCCAATCCTGCCTAAGCAACCAATGTTTTCTCTCCAGAAGGTTCCCATAGGACCATGGGAAATTGGGTTTGTGAATGCTCCCTGTTGGGGTCCAGCCCCAGCAGGTCCAGGGGTTCTCAAAGTGTGGACAGAGTCAGCGAAGAAGGAAGGACACAGAGACTGCATTCAATTAATCAGCATAGTGAGGTTCTCTCTTTATTCTCCTATTACATCTGTACCTGCCTGGCTCTAAGTTAAGGGGTTTTATTCCCTTCCTTAGTCCTGTTAATCCTTAACTCTAGGAAAAAATCCCCACCTGAGGAAACAACCTTTCTCGGAGAGGTGGCCTTGGTTAAAACATATAGCGCTAAGAAGGGGAGCAAACATATTAAGAACAATATGCCATATACGCCAGGTCCCTTGAAGCATATGCTGTGCAGATATTTCTTCCCTGCAGTGACTGTGTCAAGCAGCAAGGATGGACCCGCTTCTGGCAGCTCCTCTTATGAGTACAGAGGTTAGAAATTTTAAGAAAGAAATGAAACCACTCTTAGAAGATGCCCTGGGATTAGCAAACCAGTTAGGCCAGTCCTAAGGGCCAAGCTTTTATACTTGGGCTGAGATGATATACATTATGAACATCCTATTTACTGAGAAGAGAAAGGGATAATCAGAAGGGCAGCCATGAACATTTGGGAGAGACATGTTCCCAGGCAAAGGGTCTTACCAGAAGACTAGAAATTTCCAAATGTTGACTCCAGGTGGAATAACAATGACACTAGGGCTCAAATGCAGGACCTCAGAGAGTTCATAATTCAAGGAATAAAAGTCTGTTCCTAAATTACAAAACATGCCTAAGACATTTGGGGTCCTGCAAGTGAAAGAGGAAACCCCTTCTGCTTTCTTACAAACACTCAGAGGCCAGATGAGGAAATATTCTGGCCTGAACCCAGAAGGCCTGATAGTGAAGTATAGTAACCTCCATCTTGGGTAAAAACTGCTGTTTAAAATTTTAACCTTGCTATTCTGGCTTCTGTAAACATTGTCTTGCTTAATAGGGAAAATAAGACTACTCCCCATTCCAGAGAGGCCATAAAATATTCCCCAGACAGAATTGTCAGTTGTCAGATATAGTATCATGGCCCTGTCCCAGCAAACAGGACTTTTTTTCAGAAGGTCTGGAAGTTTCATCCCAAATTTAGAAAAAAAAAGAGCTGAAAAACATATAAATTGAAATGACTTCCACCATATCAGGCCCCAGAATTTGAGAAACAATAATTTCTCTGGGCCCGCTTAATGCTAACGAAAATGAATAGGACTCCAAATAAATTTGGCTTATTGATTAAGGTGTCTTCTGATTTACAAATAACAATAGGACAGGGTGTTTTGAACGTCACTTTGGTAACCAAGAGTTGGCCAGACATTGCCAAAAAGTTACAAAAGATTGAGGGTTGGAATGAAAAGCCAATAGAGGAGCTGCTGAGAGAAGCTCAGAAAGTCTTTGTGAGAAAGAGGGAGAAGCAGAAACAAAAGACAAAAATCATGGTTTCTCTGATAGAAGTAATCAGAAACTGAGGCCAAGATTCTTCTTGGCAAAAGGGGAGAAATACTAACCCCAGGTACCAACAGAAAGACAAAAGAGAAGTGCAAGGGAAAACTTCTGAAAATATGAATGGGTGCTACAAATGTGGGTAACCAGGACACTTTAAAAGAGAGTTCCCAGAGTTAAAGGAGGAGGAAAGGGTGATCCCCCTTATGACCTTTGATGAGGATTAGGGGGGTCAGAAGTTCCTTCTAACTAGGTCCCACCAGGAAACCTTAGTAAATTTAAAGGTGGGACTGGAGAGAGTAGAGGTGATTTTTCTGGTTGATACTGGAGCTGCTCGCTCCTCTCTTATGTATCAATCAAAGGGTACAGAATTGTCTAAAAAAAATGAACTGTATCTGGAGTAAAAGGGGAAGATTTCCAGGTCACAATTTTTAAGAAAATGATGCTCAAACTGGGGTTAGAATAAATTGAAGGATCACTCTTATATGTTCCTGAAGCAAGAGTTAACCTACTGGGTTCGAATAGCTCTTACTGGTAGAGATCCAACTGCAAGATTTAGGATAGAAATCCAAAACCCTCTTAAAGTAGAAAAGAATATAACTTCTAATACATTTGAGTCAGAAGCAACATTATTTAGTAACGATCCTAAAAGAGTAAAAATAATTGAAGTAAAAGACTTAAGACAAACACTAGAAATAGTAGTTGGATATGGTGATACAAGTGCCTGGGTTAAATGTGTTAAATATACAGTCCAGGTTCTTAACAAGATCAATTGTTATGCATGTGCTGCAGGATGGCCACAGCTGCAGGTGGTTCTGTTTCCCCTCAGTTTGGACAGTGATCCTGAGGGAATGTATTGTATGCTGGCTCTATACCAAGACAAGGATGCATGGGGAAATGAGACCTGTAAGAGCCTGTCTCTATTTTTCCTACTTTATGGAAATCATATCCTAAGGTCATTCCCTCTTTCTCCATAGGGAACATGAACTACTTCTCTTGGTTCTCTAAGCATGGGGCAGAATTAACAAGGCCTGTGGGAAAATTGACAACTTGCACTGAAGTCCTGAACATCACTAATAGGCAAAGCACTAGCAATTACTCGGCTCTCCTTATACCCTAGGAAGATGTCTGGTGGTATTGTGGAAGAGGAAACTTCCATAATGTATTTCCATCCAATTGGACTGGGACATGTGCTTTGGTTCAATTGGCCATATCACTCACCCTGGCATTTCATCAAGAGTCCAGTCAGAATATAGAGCACAAAGAGCAGTAGCAAGGTCTTTTGACTCCAATATTAATATTGACTCAATAGGAATCCTGAGGGGGATCCCAAATGAATTTAAATCTAGAAACCAAATAGCCACTGGATTCTAGTCTGCCCTCTTCTGGTGGTCCACTATCAATAAAATGTAGACTGGATGTCCAAGAAGGAAGGGGCATTTATCCAAGGAATCCCTTGAGATAAACTTTAACCATGCAGGTATTCGTACATTTAAAGTAGTTACCAGCAAAAAGACTGTTTTTAGCTGGTAGGACCGTGGCAGGCAATTTTATATGACCTTATCTACACTGATAAAAGAGAAACATGCAAATTGGTGTCACTCCGCTATGCCCACCAGTAAATCAGGATGAGTATGCAAATTAACCCAACAAACATGGTGGCTAATTTGCAGGTGCCGAGCGAAGACTGAAGACGACTGACGATGACTGAAAACTGAAGAGGCTTGGCTTCTCCGCTGCAGCCGGACCAAAGGCCTGGGTCCCGGGTGCTGGAGGGAAACCGATGCCGGCAGCCAGGGGAAAGAAGGCCTATTGCTGGAATCTTCATGCAATGGGCCTCTAGTATTAGTATATTCAAGACTGTTGGAGGAATTATGCCACACAAATAGTTACAGTTGCAATTCACACAGCAATGTATTCTCCTTTTATCATTGCAGTGGGCACAAAGCTTATCAGCACACAGCACACTGTTACTCACAAAATTCCTGATGCTGTGGGTACAGGCTTATAAGGATCCCAAAATGTAGCTTTCTCGCGGCAGCAGCAGGCTCCTGTCTCTCGCTGGCAAGTCAGGTCAGGAAACGAAGTCTCAGGTTCGGGGCGGTGTTGCTGTCAGAGATCCCTGTGCACCCACCGTGCATCTGTCTTCTAGCACGGAGTGAAGAAAAGTGGAGAGTGGGACTGCACCCAAACTGAAGGTAATCAGCGAAGATAAACTTCCAGCGATCAGAGCCACCAGTGTGGCACAGGGATCAAAGTGATCAGCAATGACCAGGCATCCAGCATTCAAAGGATGATCAACTTGAATGGTGTTCGGGGGACCCTTTAAATAGCCTGTAGTACCCACAGCAGTCCAGGGGGAGTAGGGGGATTCTAGTAGACAGAATGCATAACAAGATCTCAAGTTTAACATTAGTTCCAATGGGTATATCACTAAAGAAACTTGTAAACATTTGGTTTCACTCAGGGGATGGGGAGCAGTATACATCATCACACATATGGTTATCATAGCAAGTCACTTTAAGTCAGTAATTAAAGTTCAAATCCTTATCAATAGAATACACACACTTCAGGGCAGTGGGGAATGTGTCCTTAATATCACACTTTAAGTTTTAGGAAACTTAAGTCAAACATTTTAAAACCTTTTTAATATTTTTTGGTATTTTTAAACATTTCTATATTTTACTACAACACTGAATTAACTACATCTATTATAATCAATAGAAATTTATCAATTACACCAGGGATGCTCTTCAAGGGTTAGCCAGTTAATTAGATGCCACTAACCATATGGCTTGGGAAAACAGGATAGCATCAGATATGATATTAGCAGAGAAAGGAGGAGTCTATAGCATGTTAGGTGGAAAATGTTGTACATTTATTCCAAATAACACAGACCCTGGTGGCACAATCAGTAAAGCACTTTAAGGACTAATGACTTTGGCTAATGTATTAGCTGTAAATGCTGGAAATGACAACCCATTTACTGGTTGGTTAGAAGGATAGTTTAGAAAATAGGCTTAATGCCTCAATTCTAACATCTCTCATCATTGTAGCAGAAGTATTAACAGCGATTGGATGTTGCATTATCCCCCTGTAAGGGAATTAGCACAGAGGTTAATTGAAACAGCTATTAATAAGCAAATGCCCCTACCCTACCAACAGAACAACCTGTTATTACTAAAAACCAAACGAGACACCCTCTTATGATGAAGAAAGCCAACAGGTTTCAGAAAGATTTAAAAACAGATAATGAATATGGGATCAATTAGTGTAAGAAGAAGAGGAGGGAATTTGTAAGAAATAAGCTGCTGTGATCCATCTTCAGCAGTCAATTTTTAGTGGAGAAAACTGATAGCATGTTGCCAGTCAGTTACTGAATTTTTCCAGGGCAAACAGGAT
>NW_006295733.1:106934-107625 GCF_000327345.1 Myotis davidii
TCAGCCACTTTTTTTAAATAACCCAACAGGATACAATAAGACCTAGGCCAGTGATGGCGAACCTATGACACGCGTGTCAGAGGTGACACGCAAACTCATTTTTTTGGTTGATTTTTCTTTGTTAAATGGCATTTAAATATATAAAATAAATATAAAAAATATAAGTCTTTGTTTTACTATGTTTGCAATATCAAAAAATTTCGATATGTGACATGGCACCAGAGTTAAGTTAGGGTTTTTCAAAACTTTGAGACACCGAGCTCAAAAGTTTCACCATCAGTGACCTAGGCAATGTACCAGGAAAACTGTTAACCCCATAGTACTCAGCTAATGAGGAACCAGGGGAGGGAATAAATTGCCTGTGATAGCCTCTCCAGGCATGCTTGTGAAACAGGAATTTTAGGGGAATATAGGCAGGCTGAAGGAATTTTTAAAATTGGGGTCTATAGAAGAAACACAGGGCTACAGACTGGGAGAAGGTTTATTTTCCTAACACAAGGCAACTAAGCACAGTTATATTTCCATAAGACCAGGAAACAGCGAAAGGTATATTTCCATAACACAAGGAAGCCAGGCTTGGTTATATCCTCATAACACAAGGGAGTGGCAACAGCTACATCTACATAAGAGAAGGGAACTGGGAATAGCCAAGAGGTCTATATTTACAAAACAAAGAAGGAGGAAGAAAGCC
>NW_006295733.1:107718-107986 GCF_000327345.1 Myotis davidii
CAAAGAATTGTGTACATGAACAGCAGCACATTTTCCAGGAATATTCACTCACCAAAACTAGACAAAGGGAGGTGAAGACAACTAGAAAAGGCCTCAGCCACTTTTTTTTTAAATAACCCAACAGGATACAATAAGACCTAGGCCAGTGATGGCGAACCTATGACACGCGTGTCAGAGGTGACACGCAAACTCATTTTTTTGGTTGATTTTTCTTTGTTAAATGGCATTTAAATATATAAAATAAATATAAAAAATATAAGTCTTTGTT
>NW_006295733.1:108061-108836 GCF_000327345.1 Myotis davidii
GGTTTTTCAAAACTTTGAGACACCGAGCTCAAAAGTTTCACCATCAGTGACCTAGGCAATGTACCAGGAAAACTGTTAACCCCATAGTACTCAGCTAATGAGGAACCAGGGGAGGGAATAAATTGCCTGTGATAGCCTCTCCAGGCATGCTTGTGAAACAGGAATTTTAGGGGAATATAGGCAGGCTGAAGGAATTTTTAAAATTGGGGTCTATAGAAGAAACACAGGGCTACAGACTGGGAGAAGGTTTATTTTCCTAACACAAGGAAACTAAGCACAGTTATATTTCCATAAGACAAGGAAACAGCGAAAGGTATATTTCCATAACACAAGGAAGCCAGGCTTGGTTATATCCTCATAACACAAGGGAGTGGCAACAGCTACATCTACATAAGAGAAGGGAACTGGGAATAGCCAAGAGGTCTATATTTACAAAACAAAGAAGGAGGAAGAAAGCCCAAAAGGATTGGGAGGACAATTAGGGAGAAGGGCCTCAAGAGTTACTATAGTAACCACTTAGAAAGAGAATACTGACCAATCAGAGGGGATATCAGAACACAGGAACTGCAGCCTTTATAAACCATGGAAACAGGAAGTGTGTGGGACACTTTACCCCACCCTCATGGGAGTCTGTATTTGTTCTTCAATAAATCTCCACCTTTGCTATACCACCTTCTGTCTGTGGATTAATTCTTCAACTCTGGAGGACAAAGAATCCATTTTCCAGTCCAAAAATTCCATATCACCTGCTCAACCAGACACCTGATCTTCCCCC
>NW_006295733.1:108945-114330 GCF_000327345.1 Myotis davidii
GCGTAGGCCTGCTCCCGGGTGGCAGAGGGCAGGCCCAATTCCTAGGTGCAGCCCCTGGTCGGGCTCGAGTTCAGAGCAGGGCCGATTAGGGAGTTGGGGCACCACCCCCTGTCATGCACAGAGCAGGGCGGATCTGGAGGTTGCTATGCCACCCTCAGTCACGCTCAGGGTAGGGTCGATTGGGGATTGGGGCACCGTACCCTGTCACACTCAAGACGGGGTTGATGGGGAGGTTGCGGCGCCACCCTCTGTCACGCACAAAGCAGGGCCAATCCAGGGGTTGGGGCGCTGCCCCCTGTCACACACAGAGCAGGGCCCCTCAGGGGGGTTGGGGCTCCTTACACTGTCACACACGGAGCAGGGTCGATCAGGGGGTTCGGGAGCTCCCCCCTGTCACGCACAGAGCCGCAGGGCAATCGGGGTTGGGGAGCTCTCCCATATCAGGCACAGAGCAGGGCAGATCAGGAGGTTGAGGAGCTCCCCCCTGTCACAAACAGAGCAGGGCGGATAGGGAGGTTGTGGCCCCACCCCCTGTCACACACAGAGCTGCAGGGCGATCAGGGGGTTTGGGCGCTGCCCCCTGTCACGCTGATCCCTGTGCCAGGAGGCCTCTCGGCTCCCCTGATCCCGGTGCTGGGAGGCATATTACCCTTTTACTATGTAGGATAGAGGCCTGATGCATGAGTGGGGTTGGCTGGTTTGCCCTGAACGGTGTCCTGGATCAGGGTGGGGGTCCCCACTGGGGTGCATGGCCAGCTTGGGTGAGGGGCTGAGGGCTGTTTTCAGGCTGGCGGGTGACGGAAGCTCCCAACTGCTCCTTTTTTTCTTTATCTTTTTTTATTCTGGGCCAGCTTTAGCTCTGAGGCTCCAGCTCTTAGTCCTCCGCTGCTGAAAGTAGGTATCTGGTTTGTTTCGGTTCGAAACAATGTATAACTCCAGCTCTGACTCCAGCTCTGAGATCCCAGCTCGCTGAAAGCTGGTTTCTCGGGTTTTATTTACCTTCGATGTTTGTTGCAATGTTCAAACTGCAGGCTCAGAGGCCTGCAAGGCAGGCAGGAACGTTGGTTTCCTCTGACATTGAAGCAAGCAAGCCTTATGTTAGTTTCAAGCTGAGAACTGAAGGTTTCTGGAACTGATGCAAAAATGTGGTGAATGTAAACTATAAATCACCTATTCTTACTTCTGAAATCTAATACTTTAATCCCTCTTCCCCTTTCTCTTTTGTCCAAAAATATCTTATATACCCAATGTTGCCTTACTGCCTTTGGAATTTTCATAGAATTATCATGTCTATGAAAATTCCTCATGTGCATATTTTTTAAGTTTCATTTTTCTCCTGTTTTTTTCAAAAAACAAAAAACACCAAAAAAACCCAAAATTTTAAAAATTAAATAAATGAATGAATAAATAAAATATTTCAATTGAAAAAATACTGGATCAAGGTAGCATTTATAAAATATTACCTCACACTATCTTTCCCTCTCTTCCTCAAAAATTTACCATAGATAATTGTCTGGATGAAGCTTCACAAACATTTAAAGCTTATAGTAAGGGTGCAAAAAAAGCAGGGTTTGCCACACTGTAATAGGAATATCAAACATTAATTGAGCATGTCTTTTTTGATAAGCACTTTGTGAAGTGTTAATACATGTCTTCCCTATTCCTATTCAGCTAGAGATACCAAAATCTCTCTAATTTTGGCATGAAGATGGGAAGGAGCAGTGGTGTTAGGTAATGATACTTGAGTTAAATCTTGAGAAATGAGTAAGATTTCATTAAGTGGATAAGGGGCAAAAAGAACATCATGGATAGAAGGAATACACACAAAGGTACAGAAGCATGAGGAAGTATATTTTGGCTTTTTATTCACATTCAGTATGATTACAACACAAGTCATTAGAGAGGTAGTTAGAGACCTACCTTTGGGCGGTCTGATATGCCATGCTAAAGACAAGTTTAGACTTGATGCTGTAAGTAAGAAAGAACAATTAAATACATTGAACCCAGATGTGACATGGTCAGATTTGCATGTTAGAAAAACCATTCTGAGGACAGAATGGAAATCAGAATGCATGAGTCTTTTTAAATACAAAGACAAGATGGCAAGGTATTTTGAGACTCCACATGGAGATGATTAGGGTATGAATGAAAGGAGTGTTATTAGGAATGCAGAAAACAGGACAGACAGGGAAGATTTTTCAAATACAGCTTTCATAAGATTAGGATACTGGTTTCATGGCAAATCGAAGGGTGACATAAGAAAGAGTTATCCAACCCAACTCTTGTCAGTCTGAGGATTCTCAGATCCTTGGGACCTTACAGGCAGTCTGCATGGCCCTCCCTTTTCTGATGACATGTCTGAGTGAGGCCAGATTTTCTTCACATACTTCAACAAAATCTAATAAAAGACAAACATGGTAATTAACCATACCTCCGACACGCTTCCCATTGACTAATCAGGGTGATATGCAAATTAACTGTCAACCAAGATGGTGGCTAATTTGCATACTGCAGGCAGGGAGGGCCAGCTCGAACTGCCATCCACCCGTGTGGCGCCTAAGCCCCATCGCCAGCTGGGATCCCTTTGTGCAGCCCTGAGCGGCGGGGGGCTTGGTGGCGCGAACAAACCACCTAAGCCATGCTCCCGAACAAACCACCTAAGCCATGCTCCCAGCAGGGACCACTGTGTGCGGCCCTGAGCGGGAGGGGCTTCCGCAGCTGCAGTGTTGGACCCCGGCCCCCAGCCTGCCGTGGGTTCCGCTCAAAGAGGGGCTGGGGGCCTCGGGTTTACTAAACTTTACTGGAGTGGTTGCCAGGAGCCGCGGCCATGGGGTCTGCAGGCACTCTGACAGGGCTCTGCCTGACGGGGGATCCTGGGCAAGTGCCATGGCTTTGGGGAAGTGGCTGGCCAGGAGGTGGGCGGCTCAAGGGGCGCAGAGTGGCACCAAGGTGGGGTGCACTGGAGGGGTCTCAGGCCTGGGCAAGGTGCTGGTGGGTGGATTTGTGCCTCGCCTGGGGAGAGTGAGGTTCTGTATTGGCCCCAATAGGCGGGAAACAAGAGGTGATGACTGCAGGTGTGGAAGGATGCCAGAGCAGAGGGGCACAGACTCACAGCCCTGAGGTGGGGGTGGGGGGGCAGCGCCACCTTAGTGGAGGAGAGTTGCACTGCTGGGTACCCCACTGCGGCAGTTTGGTGAAGCTCCCAGTGCTGACCAGGCTTTTTGCCCCAAAACAAGCCTGCACCGCCCTTCTCCCAGTTCTCGCCCGCCCCCAGTTCTCGCCCCACCCCATGGGGGTGCACACCTTCACAGTGAGTGCAAGGGGGAGCAGTAAAGAATGGGGTAGGGGTGGGGGAGAGGAAAGAATGTGGAGCATCCATGATGAAGAGGTGCTTGAGAATGAGGCTTGGAAGCCTCACGGGGAGGTTTGTTCTGTTTGCCTTGCGGCTGTCCCTTAGGAAAGGCAGAGAGCCGGCTGTGAGGGCTCCCTGTGCAAGGAGTCCAGTTCCATAGCCAACTGGAATTGGCCTCAGTTTCCTGCTCTGTAAAATGTGTTAAGTGTGTCCCAGTGCCTTTACTGAGCTTTGAGGGCCAGTTGAGATACTATATAAAGAAAATGAGGGAAGACATGAGAAAGAAAAGGAAGGGCGGGCAACACAAAAGAAAGATTGGAAGGAATCTATAAACCTATTGTCACTTACTGGAAATATCAGGGAACACTTTGTAAAGTATATGGTTGTCTAACCACTATTCTGTAACTAATAAACCTGAAACTAATACAAAATAATATTGAATGTAAAGAAATGAAAATAGGAGTGAAATTTTTCCAAATTTCAAAGTTTAAATAAAGGCTATAAAGGAAGGAAGGGGGAGAATAAAAATAGTGTTTTTCATTTTACCACTGTACTGTCTTTTCAGTATATGAAAAATACAGTTGTCTTTATATGGTGCTTTTATGCTTTTCTAAGTCATTATCTCATTTGATGTTCAGGGCAATTTAAAGACAAGATAATTATTCCCTCCACTATTCAAAGAAAGGAAATCTTGGTGCCTGGCCCCAATGATTCAATCGTCAATCCCCTATTGTAAAGCAGGGCTAATGAAATTTTCTGTGAAGGGTCATATCTATACTAATAAAAGCCTTGAGTGTGATCTGGCCAGCAGGGGAGGGCAGTTGGGGATGATCAGGCCAGCAGGGGAGTAGTTAGGCGTCAATCAGGCCTGCAGGGGAGCTGTTAAGGGGTTAGCAGGCTGGCAGGTTGAAGCAGTTAGGGGAAATCAGGCAGGCATCCAGGTGAATGGTTACGAGATAGCAGTCCAGGATTGTGAAAGGGATGTCCAACTGCCGGTTTAGGCCCAATCCCAGCAGTCGGACATCCTGGGATCAGGCCCCAACCAGCAGTCGACATCCCCCAAAATGTCCGAAATTGGAGCGGGTACAGGCTGGGCTGAGGGACACCCTCCTCCTGTGCACAAATTTCTTGCACTGGACCAATAGGATATTAGATATATCCTATCTAATAATAGAGAAACATGGAAATTAACTGTAACTTCGCTGCCCTTCCTATTGGCTAATCAGCGAGATATGCAAATTAATCACCAGCCAAGATGGTGGTTAACAGCCAAGAAAGATGGCGCCTAATTTGCATACTGCAGGCAGGGCCGGACAGTGCCATCCCACCTGCCCCACTGCCAACCAGGCCCATCTGTGCCCCGGTCAGCAGGCGCCTGGTATGGGACCTGACCCAGGCCTGGCCAGCAGGACCACAGCAATCTGCCACTGGACATGCCCACAAACAGCCCTCCCGAGGGGATCTCTGGCTGAGGGGTGCTAATGCACCGATGGGGCTGCTATTTGTGACCTGGGTGGCAGGCGGCCCCTATGGGAACAGACCCAGGGCTGGCAGCGGGACCCCAGCGATAGGCCACCGGCCATGCCCATAAACGGACCTCCCAACGTGATCCCCGGCTGAAGGCACTGATCCACCACCAGCCACACCCACAAACTTCCATCCCAAGGGGATCCGAGGCTGACCAGTACCAATGCACCGATCTAACACTGGCCACACCCACAAACTGCCCTCCAGGGGGATCCCTGGCTGACTGGTGCTAATGCACCCATCTTTTACTGCCCACGCCCACAAACGGCCCTCCAGTGGGGATTCCCAGCTGACCGGTGCTAATACAACGATCTGCCACTGGCCACACCCACAAACAGCCCTCCAGCGGGTATCCCAGGCTGGCAGGTGCTAATGCACTGATTTGCCAAAATGCACACCCGAGCAGCCTTTGCCCTACATGAACTATGCAGCTGGGAGAGGGGAGTGGGGCCGCTGGGAGCAGGGCGGGAACTTCCCGGGGTTTGCTTCAGGCAGCTCAGAGCAGA
>NW_006295733.1:117118-130968 GCF_000327345.1 Myotis davidii
ATATATATAGCTAATATGCTAAGTGTCCATCTGACCAGTTGCTATGATGCACACTGACCACCACAGGGCAGACTCTCAAAGCAGGAGCTGCATGACGTACACTGGCCATTTACAGAGAAATGGCACTGCGGAACTGGTGCCCACAAAGCAACACTCGGCTTCCCTGAAGTGGGACACAGGCCCTGCCACCACCCCAGAGCGACACCTCACCAAATCAAAGCCAATGCTCCTGAGACTCCATGGTACAAAATGTGGCCCACAGCCCAACCCAGCCTGGAAACAGTCACTGTGGGAAGTGGATAATGACATCATGTAGCAATGCCTAGCTTCCTCTCCCAAGTGACTAGCCTCCTTGGAGTTTCTTCAGCCCAGGAACACGACTTGCCTTATAACCAAGTGAAAAAAAATTTATACCTTAACAAAATGTCAGTGAAGCATTTTCCCATGCGTTATCTCATTTGATCTTCACAGAACTCCTGGAGTAGGTAGATAGGAGACTTGGTGGAATCCTATTTTCCTTTCATCAGGCAGAAAATGGACATTTAGAAAGCTTAGAAACTTGACCTGACTGAAAAGAAGTTAGAAATGGTGGAACTTGAAAATGATTTCAAGTTTTCTCACTGCACAGAATATAGTCAAACATTGCTACAGTTAAATATTTTACCCTTTGTTCTCCTCATGAGATCTACAATAATAATCTGCTTTGTGTTAATGTTTACTGCTGTGTTGCTGACAATTACCCGAAGGAGAAGTTGGGGTGCTTCACTGGGCTGGCAAAAGTTTAGCTAAATCAGAAAGCAGGTCTAATTAGGCAAGTTTATCTATATACTAGTAGCCCTGCACACAAATCCGTGTGTGAGTAGCTCACTGCCTCTTGCCTCTGCTCGCCACCCTGCCCACCACCGCTGGTAGCTCTCTGCTGCTCATAGCTTGCTGCCCCGCCCTCCTATAGCGACCAGCCAATCAGGAGGAGTATGCAAATAAATAAAACAAAGATGGCAGTTAATTTGAATATGCAGGTGCAGAGCAAAGACTAAAGACTAAAGACGACTGAAGACTGAAGACAACTGAAGACTGAAGAGGCTTGGCTTCTCTCTTGCGGTCAGAGTGAAGGCCTGGGTCCCGGGTGCCGGAAGAAAACCAGTGCTGACAGCCAGGGGAAGGAAGGCCTATTGCACAAATCTCTTTGTGCAATGGGCCTCTAGTATTAAAATATTTCTTCTAATTAATTTCCTTTCAATGTGCATGAATTTGTGCACCAGGCTTCTAGTATTTACTATAGCTTGCAGGAAGAAGCATACATGAGAACCCCACTGTCTTCATTAAGCAAGAAAATAAAGAGATTTGTAAAAATGTAAAAAATGCTACTTCCCTCACTAAATATAGCTAATTTTTTTTAAAAAAATGGGTTATTTATATTAACATGTGATGTGTTCATTGCTGTTTTTAGAATAATAGTTTTAAAATTTCTGTTTTAATTTTTTCCCCTTAAGACAAAAAACAAGGACCTCCTAAATATTATGCTGAGTGAAATAAGCCAATCTGAGAAAGACAAATATAACATGAGCTAATTTATTTGTGGAATCTGATGAGTAGAATGAATTGACCAACAAAATAAGACCTGAAGCATAGAGGCATGGAACAGACTGACATACCTCAATGTGGGTTTTGGGAGATGAGAAGAGATAAACCAAAGGACTTATATACTTATAGGCATAGCCATAGGCACAACCAATAAGGTAGTGAATACATGGGGGCATGTGTCAGGGGCTGCGAGGATGGTGGTATAGAGGCAGAAAAGGGGAGATATCCATAATATTATCAACAATAAAAAGATTATTAAAAGAAAACAGTGCACTTATAATAACAGTTGAGCATCAATGTTATTATAAGTCAGATTAAGTAATAGTTGAAGCTTTCAATAGTATTATTTTTTCAAAAGTAAGTAAAATTTTTTTTCTGAAAGTAAATATTGAAGATGAACAGTTCCAGCAGACCCACTATAAATTCTATGAGCACACAAATGAAGTTAACAAATCATTTTCAAACTCATGGCATTCATGACACTACTGAATATTCTTATTCTTAAAAGATTTTTGAAATATCTCACTGCAATGGAAAGGTAAAAGATTTACCATGGGTACCTAATTCTTCATGAATTCTTAGTCCACTGCAGCTTTCTTCTATGTAAACTGTTCTCAGACAGTGCCTTTCAACCTTCTGTCACCACAATTTATACTAAGAAATACATAATATTTCTTGACCAGTAGCACACACACACATATATTAATGAAAGAAAAGATTAGCATTAAATAGTATATAAACATACTACCTATTCTGCACATATGAATCCATTCTACTGTTTCCATTTGCTAGTTGTAACCCATTAAAGAAATTTCATGACTCACCCATGAATCATCGAGAAACAATTCTTCCTGCATGTCTCATGTTTGCATCACTTGCATTTCCTAGTCTATTCAGGCTGCTATAACAAAATATGGCAGACTAGGTGGCTTATAAACAAGAGACATTTATTTCTGAGTTCTTCGGGCTGGGAAGATGGAGGTGTCAGCAGATTCAGTGTGTGGTGAGAGCCCACTTCTTCATAGACAATCTTCTCACTGTAACCTCTCATGGTGGAATGGGTACAGAAACTATGAGGACTGCCTATCCTATTTAATAATAGACAAACATGGTAATTAACCATAGCTCCGACACGCTTCCCATTGGCTAATCAGGGCGATATGCAAATTAACTGCCAACCAAGATGGCGGCTGGCAGTCAGGCAGCTGAAGAGAACAGGAGGCTTGCTTGCTCCAGTGATGGAGGAAGCCAAGGTTCCCCGCCTGCCGCTGCCAGCTTCTGAGCGTGCACTCTAAGAAACAATGTTGAAATTATGGAAGTTAAACAAACCCCAGAAACCTGCTTTTTGCCAGCTGGGCTTCAGCCAGCAGGATCGCAACAGTGTTTCAATTATAGAATCCAAACAAACACAGATCCCTGCTTTCAACAGCCGGGCCTCAGAGCTAAAGCCAGCTCTCAGCTCCAGTGACAGTCATAGAAGGTAAATAAATCCCAGAATAAAGAAAAAAAGGAGAGGCTGAGAGCTTCAGTCGCCTGCCAGCCTGAAAACGGCCCTCAGACCCTCACCCAGAGTGGCCAGGCACCCCAGTGGGGACCCCCACCCTGAAACAACATGATGGTGGCTAATTTGCATACTGAAGGCGGTGGCAGCGGGCAAGGCTGTCCGAGGTCCGGGACCCGGATCTGTGACCCTGCTGGGCAGGGGGCAGCGCTTGAGGCCCCAGATCCATGACCTGGCGGGTGGGGGCAGCACTTGAGGCTGTCTGTGGTCTGGGACCCGGATCCATGACCTGGTGGGCGGGGGGCAGCACTTGAGGCTGTCCACGGTCCCGGGACCTGGATCCATGACCCTTCCCGGTGGGGCGGCAGCTCGCACAGGGGCGGATTGGCCGGGGTTGGGCAGGGCATGATGCCTGGTTTCCACCCAGCCCCATTCACTCTGGGCAGGTGAGCAGTGCAGAGAGCCTCTGGACAGGGGAGGCAGGCTGGCGGAGGGCAGCCTGTACTCCCCACATGGTGGTGGTGACAGCTGTGAGCGCGCCAAACGGAGCCTGCAGGCTGAGCTGAAGTAGTGCCTGCAGGCCATCAGCGCCCAGGAGTGGCTGTGCAAGATCCGCCTCCTGGCCCAGAAGGTGCAGGATCGCAGGGACAACCACGGTGGCAGGCCAGACTAACATCCTCCTGGCCGTACTATGGGGGTTTGCGGATCTGCAAAGCCAGAGGCCTCCGGTGAGCATGAATTGATATGAATGATTATTATGTCAATGGCATGGTAGTAAAAACGTGAACATCTCACAGCACACTGTCACCCTCCCGTGCCTGCAACAGTTGCAAACCAAGGCGTGCACAAGCTCCCCCTGCCTCTCCACCACATTTCCATCAACCCAGCATGCCTAACACCCCCACAGGATGTGCACACATACCCTCTGATGCGCTCACATCCTTTGGAGAGTGTCTGGGTGTTCTGAGTGCTGAGGGTGGGCGCCTGTGAGATAATAGTGAGAGGGCGGAGTGGTGATGCCCTGTTCCCACGGAGGCCAGTGCAGCTACAAGATCACCTCTGGGGGGGTTAATGCAGGTGCTGAGGAGGGAGAAAATGCAGACAGACACACCTGGCGCAGGTGGCCCTCGCTGAGGTGCCTTTGGTCAGCGTTCAAGATCAAAAACCCAGAGGCTGAGAGGAATTCCGTCCTCTCAGTGAAACAGTGGGATAGTCGGGGTGACTGTAGAGGAGGAATGTGCACTTTGGGTGCCAGCACCCATGAGCGAAGGCTGCCCTGACTGAGCCTCACTTGCTTGGGGCCAAGCACACTCCTGCCAGGCAGCGGGTCACAGGACGTGCTTTTCCAAATTAATGAGAGAAAGACTAGAGATATACAGGGTGCCCCCCCAAAATGTATACACACTTTGAATACCTACTAATTCCAGTGGTTTTAAGCATAAGAAAGAAACAACAATGGAGCTGTTATCTGTTAAAAGTGTGGGCACAAACAGGTTGTTGGACATTCCCTGAGGGGTCTCAGATTGGAGAGGGTGAAGGCCAGACTGAGGGGCCCCTTACCCTCTCCCCCACCCCAGTGCATGAATTTCGTGCACCGGGCTACTAGTATAATATAATTGCCTACTAGTATAATATAATTGCCTACTAGTATAATATAATTGCCTACCACTCCTAACATTGTCACCTTTAAGTTAGTATTTAAATGTGAATTTGGGGGAACGCAAACAATTCAGAACATATCAGGCACTAATGGACTTAGTTATAAACTATTTTGATGTATGAATGCATAGCAAGAAGACTTTCAAGATGTATAATCTCCCTTCTGGGCAGAAGGCAGTTTCATGTTTTGACCAGTAAAGATAATATTTTATGCTAGGGTAAACATTGGATAAGCTTTCTAGCAGTTGACCCTATAATATCAGGGAGTTCTCTATCTTCCTGGATTCTTAGGGCTACACAAACCTACTGTGTGTGCAGCATTCACCTGCACTGCTATGCATCTCTCCTATGGGACTTGATGATGAGGGGAGCTGATACAAATATGAAGCTCATGCTGCCTTGTCTCTGATCCAGAAATCTTGTCCATCCTGCCAACATCTATGAACTGTGGCAGGCTAAATAACTTACAAATAGACTAGGTAAAATATCTGACTCATCACATAACATGGATATAACCCATAATTTGAAAGACATTGCTCTAGGATTTCCCCAACTGCTGGTTGCTTATAATTCTTTCATGTAAAAATTCATATATAGATACTGTTACTAATTTCTACTAGCTGGGATAATAATGGTGGTAGTAATGGCAAATGAAGGTTTTGAAAAGAGAAGAACAATATAAACAAAAAGTTTCTATCTTTATATCCCCTTTCTTCTGTCCATTTTACATTATGTCTCTAGATTATTTTCAAAGTTTGGACAAACTCATGGATTTATACTCATAGCAATTCTCGAACACATAAATTCACACATACAGTGGTACAGAGTGTAGTCTTCTTCTGAGTGGTTAAGCAAAGTGCAGTGGATGTACATCATGGAGTCTATGCTGTAGGTGGCAGCAACAGGTGGGACGTATACATAGAAACATAGATGGGATTTTTACAGATGGTGCTGACATCTGGATTCCATCCCAGGATATAGAGAGTTAAAAGAAACATTGCTTCCAACCTGAACTATATTAGCTTCAAATTCACGATTTTTTTCAAACCCATCAGGAACATATTGAACCAGGAAGCTGAAGTTGCAGAGAAACTTACTAGTCCAAAATCAAAGTGAAGGCAATGCCAAAAAAGAGAGAAGGGAAAAGTTTATCATGTGCTCACATGAGGGAGATGAAACAGACATTGATAGGAAGAGTTGAATTAGAATATTTGACAAATTTCCTAAAGCAAAATATGGGCTGATGAGACATTGTGTATGATGGTTAATTTTATGTGTTAACTGCAATGGGCCATTGTATTCAGATACTTGGGTGAATAGCAGTCTAGATGTCTCCATGAAGGTATTTTTATACATTATTATTTAAATCAGTACACTTAAAGTAAAGCTGTTTACCCTATACAATGTGGGTGAGCCTCATCCAATCTGTTGAAGGACTAAAGAGATTTTTTTAAAAAAAAGCATTTGCACTCTAGACAGACTTCAGAATAATTATATTTTTATTCCTGACTGGTGGCATGATGGTCACAAGTCAGGATATATGACTAATACACCTAATCTATTAAAGCAAAAAGTTTCCAGTAAAACCCTCGGCCTTTTATCGTAAGCATGCTTCCCATCAGAAAATGCTCTAACTTTTAGTATATGTTACATTCTGGACTAAGAATCTTCTAAATAATCAAGTTCTGGATTTTTGCAGTGTAAGAGTTTTTTCTTCAAAATATTTCTTTCCTCTCACAATTTAGTAGAAGGATCAAGAAGAAACCAGGTTGTAACTTCAGTACAAAGCGTTAATATTTATATTCATTATTTACAATTCTATCTTCTACTCAACAGCAGAACACAATTTATACAAACTTTTCACCACTTTATAACAAGGACGAACCCCCTTTCCATTTTTCACTAACAACTTACTTCTAAAGCGGGATTTTGGGGCTGAAACACGCAGTGTTCCCCTGGGCAGGATGATTCCCAGGATTCTTTGTCTGTTGGAGTCAAAGAATGAATCCACAGATGGAAGATGGTATAGCAAAGGTGGAAATTTATTGAAGAACAAGTAAAGACTCCCACATGGGGAGAGGAAGAGTCCCATAGAATGGACTCCCAAGTAGGGAGGGGAAAAGAGTCCCACTGAGTTCATTTTCCCCATGGCTTATAAAGGCTGCAGATATTTGTGTTTTGATATCCCTTCTGATTGGTCACTATTCCCTTGGACTGGTTACTATAGTAATTCCTGAGCTCAAAGGTCAAACCTCACATGGAACATGTGAGATTCTTTCCCCTCCTTCCTTAATGCTTTCCTATTCCCTTTGGGCTTTCTTCTCCTCCTTCTGTATGAGGGGCCTCCTTCCCTTTATTTTATAAATATAGACCCTCTGCTGTTTCCATTCCCTCATTCTATGGAAACATACCTGTTGCAGCTTTTCAGCTCCCCTATTCTATGGAAATACTAGTATACCTCCTGCTGCTCTGTAACCTTGTGTTTCTTCCATGATCTCCTTAATTTCTAAAATTTCCTAAACCTGTCTTTTTCACCCCTAAAAATTCCTGTTTCACTTCCTTATGAGTTTTCAACTTTTAATGTTCATAGTTCTACTATAATTTTGTTTATGATATGTATTCTCTATGATGATATGATTTTACATATCATCCTCTACACTTTCTTGAGTCCTAATCAGTAATGCCTTAATGTCCATATTTTTACCAACAACCTTCTCAAGGCAATGCGGGCTTCTTCTATTATACTTCCAAAATTCTTTCATCCTCTACCCATTATCCAATTCCCATGACACTTTGATATTTTTAGGTATTTGTACTTTCCAGTATCAAAATTTCTATTCATTTCTGAGGTCTACTATAAGAAATTACAGCAAATTGAGTGGCTTAAAACAACCCCCTCTGGAAGTCTTAAATCTGAAATCAAGGTGTTGGCAGGGTATATTCCTTTCAAAGGCTCTAGTGGAGAGTCCTTCATTACCTCTTCCAGCTTCTTTTTTTTTTTAAATATATTTTATTGATTTTTTACAGAAAGGAAGGGAGAGAGATAGAGAGTCAGAAACATCGATGAGGGAGAAACATCGACCAGATGCCTCCTGCACATCTCCTACTGGGGATGTGCCCGCAACCCAGGTACATGCCCTTGACTGGAATCGAACCCGGGACCTTTCAGTCCACAGGCTGACGCTCTATCCACTGAGCCAAACCGGTTTTGGCCCTCTTCCGGCTTCTAATGGCTCCAGGCATTCCTTGGCTTGTGACTGCATAACTACAATCTCTGCTTGCATATTCACCTGCCTTTCTGATACTTTTTCCTGTTTTTCTCTGGGTCTTTCTTATAATGGCTTGCCATTGCCTTTAGGGACTGTCCTGGAAATACAGGTCAATTTCATTTCTTAACCCCTAAATTAATTATCTTTGAAAAGATCCATTCTCCAAAGACCCTTTCCCCAAATAAGGTCACATTAATAAGTCCTGCAGGCTAGCTTGTAGTGATATAACTTGGAGGGTCATCATTCATTCTACTATGCCAGCTATTCTATGTGAAGGGCACTTTTTCTAAGTGTCCTATTTTATCTACCCAAGCTGCATATATGTTCAACTGGTGGTCAGTGCGCATCATAGCGACCAGTCGTTCCACCGTTTGGTTGATTTGCATATTAGGGTGATACTAGAGGCCCAGCGTGCATGAAATCATGTGCAAGTAGCTCGCTTCCACTTGCTCAGCTGGCTGCCCTGCCCATCACCACTGGTAGCTCGTGCCCCACCCTCCACTGTTCATAGCTCTCTGCCACTAGTAGCTTGTGCCCTGCCCCGTCCACTGCAAGAGCCACTGCTCATTTGGTCGTGACACCATTATGGCAGGCCTTTTATGATATAGACTAGAGGCCTGTTGCACAAAGAGATTCGTGCAATAGGCCTTCCCTTGCCCTGTCAGCCAGCACTAGTTTTCCTCCAGCACTTGGAACCCAGGCCTTCACTACGGCCGGAGCCTTCAGTCATCGCTCCACCGCTTTGCGCCTACATAAGCAAATTAACCGCCATCTTTGTTGGGTTAATTTGCGTACTCTCCTGATTGGCTGGTGAGTGTAGTAGAGGGATGGTCAATTTGCATGTTTGTCTATTATTAGGTAAGATAAGGCCATCTGTATAACCATACTGTTGTCTTTGTCTATGAGTTTTTTGTTGTTGTTTTCTTATTTGTTCATTTGTTGCTTTTAGTTTTATAGCTCACATATAAGTGAAATATGGTTCTGGACTTTTTTTCTGTCTGATTTATTTCAATTAGTAATTATTTCAAGATCCATCTATGTTTTTGCAAATGTCAGTATTTCATCTTTTCCTATGGCTGAGTAGTATTCCATTGTATATGTACCACATCTTCTTTATCCAATCATCTATGGAAGGACACTTTGATTGTTTTCATGTTTTGGCTACCATGAATAATGCTTCAATGAACATGGGGTGCATTAAATTTTTGAAAATAAATGGCTTCAATTTTTTTGAGCAGTTACCCAGAAGAGGAGTTTCTGGGTAATATGGTAATTCTATTCTTTATGTTTTGAGAAACCTCCATATTGTTTTCCATAATGGCTGTACCAGTTTGCATTCCTACCATCAGTGAATGAAGGTTTGTTTTACCCACAACTTCTCCAACACATTACTTTTCTTGTTGCTAATAGAATTCTAACAGGTGTGAGATGGTGTTTCATTGTAATGAAATTTACCATCAAATGGCTAGTGAAGTTGAGCATCCTCTCATATATCTGGTGGCCATTTGTATGTCTTCTTTGGAGAAGTGTCTATTCAGCTCCTCTGTCCATTTTTTAATTGGATTTTTTATTGTATGAGTTCTTTATATATTTTGGATATTAATCCCTTGTCAGAGCTGTTATTTACAAATATCTTCTCCCATTTGGGTGGTGATTTTTGTTTTGTTGGTGGTTTCTTTTGCTGTACAGAAGCTTTTAAATTTAATATAGTCCCATTTATTAATTTTTGCTTGTTTCCCTTGCCTTTAGGGTCAAATTTCTAAAATCTTCTCTAAGAACAAGATCCATAAGTTTAATACCTATGTTTTCTTCTAAGTAATTTATTGTTTCAAGTTTTATATTAAGGTCTTTGATCTATATTGCCTTAATTTTTGTATATGGGGCAAAGAATACTCTTGCTTTATTCTTTTGCAAGCGACTTTTTAATTTTTCCAGCACCATTTATTAAAGAAATTTCTTTTCTCCATTGTGTGTTTTAGCTCATTTGTCAAAAATTATTTCCCCATATACATGTGGATTTATCTCTGGGGTCTCAATTCTGTTTAATCTATCTGTGTTTCTGTTTTTCTGCTAATATTATGCTGTTTAGATAATTGTCACTTTGTAGTATAATTTGAAGTCAGAGATTGTGGTACTTCCAGTTTTGTTCTTTTTCTCAGGATGACTTTGGCTATTCGTTGTCTTTTAAGGTTCTATAGAAATCTGATCACTTTTTGTTTAATTTATTTTAAGATATGCTATTGTGATTTTGATGGGGATTTCATTAAGTCTATATATTGCTTTGTGTAATATGGCCATTTTAAATATGTTGATTCTTCTAATCCATGAAAATGGAATATATTTCCATTTCTTTGTGTCTTTTTCAAATTCTTTTAATAAAAATTTGAAAAGACACAGTTTTCAGTATATAAAATTTTTGCATTCTTTAATTTTATTCCTATGTATTTTAATTTTTTTGCAATTGCAAAGTAATTGTGTATCCATTTACTTTTCTGAAATTTCATTGTTAATACATAGGAATGCAGTGGATTTTTGCACATCCCGAAACTTTACTGTATTTGTTTCTAATAGTTTTTAGATGGAGTCTTTATATTTTCTATATACAGAATCATGGAATCTACAAAAAGTGACAATTTTGCTTCTTCATTCCCAATTTGGATGCCTTTTATTTATTTCTTTTGTCTGATTGCTCTGATTAGGACTTCCAGTATTATGTTAATGAAGAGTGGTGAGAGCAAATATCCTTGTCTTATTTCCTTAGGAAAAAACTTTCAGTTTTTCACCATAGACTATAATGTTAGCTAAGGGTTTGACATATGTGGAATTTATTATGTGAGGTACTTTTCCTTCTACACACATTTCATTGAGTGTTTTAATCATAAATGAATGCTGGATCTTGCCAAATGTTTTTTCTCATCTATTGATGCAATCACAATTTTTATCCTTTATTTTGTTTATGTGGTGTATTACATTGATCAATTTTTGTATGTCAAACCATTTTCGTGCCTCTGGAATGAATTTAACTTGATTGGGTGTATTATTCTCATAATGTATTTTTTTATTTTTAAATTTTATTATGTATTGATTTCAGGTGTACAGCTTAGTGGTTAAACAACCATATACTTTACATCGTGTTCCCCTCAATATTTACAGTATTCCAACTGATGCCATACATCATTATCATAATATTCTTGACTATATTTTCTATGCTTTAATTCCCCTTGACTATTTTATAACTACCAATTTGTGCTTCTTAGTCTCTTTGTCTTTTTTATCCAGTCCCCCAATCCCTTCCCCTCTGGTAACCATTAGTCTGTTCTTTTTAGCTATAAGTCTGTTTTTGCTTTGCCTGTTTATATTGTTCTTTAGAGTCCACAGAGAAGTGAAATCATATGCTATTTGACTGACTTATTTCACTGAGCATAATATCCTCTAGGTTCATCCATTCTACTGCAAATAGTAAGATTTCATTCATTTTTATGGCTGACTAAAATTCCATTATATGATATATACCATCACTTTTTTATCCACTTGTCTATTGATGAGTGCTTCCATATCTTGGCTGTCATAAATAACACTGCAATGAACAAAAAAGTGCATGTATTTTCAAATTAGTGTTTTGGGTTTCTTCAGATAAAACCCCAGAAGTGGAATCCCTGGGTCATAGGATAGTTTTATTGTTAGTTTTTTGAGAAAACTACATGTTATTTTTGATAGTGGTTACACCAATCTTCATTCCCACTAGCAGTGTACTAGGGGTTCCCTTTTCTCCATATCCTCTCCAACACTTGATGTTTGTTGATTTATTGATGATAGCCATTCTGATAGGTGTGAGGTGATATCTCATTTTAGTTTTTGGTTTTGAGTAATATGAATTATTTATAAATTTTACATATTAACTCCTTATCAAATTTATCATTGTTAAATATGTTCTTTCATTTAGTAGGTTGTTTTTTGATGGTTGACACTGTGTTAAGTTGGTGATAATCACCAATATAAGTCTTTCTCAGAGTATTAAAAAATGTAAATGCTAAAGTCTTTTTTAGTCATGTGAGACATATCATATGAAATTTCTTAAGAAAACTATAGGACAAGACATCTTCCAACCATTTCTTCTCATCATCTTTTTTTTTCTTTTTTAAAAATTTATTTATTCTTTTTTTCCTTTTAACAGTGTCTTTTTTTTATTGCTTAAAGTATTACAAAGAGTATTACATATGTGTCCATTTTTCTCCCAGCCCTTGACAGTCCCCTAGCCTCCCCTATCCCCCAATGTCTTATGTCCATTGGTTATGCTTATATGCATGCATACAAGTCCTTTGGTTGATCTCTTACCCGCCTCCCTCCTGCCCCCCAACCCTCCCCGGCCTTCCGCTGCAGTTTGACAATCTGTTTGAGGCAGCTCTGAATGTGATTACTTTGCATGGTGATCAAACCACTGTCTTCCACATATCATTAGCAGGGGAGGGGATGAGAAAGAAACCCATGGGTATAGTGATAAGGGCAGTCTCATTTTTCTAAGAAATATTCATTTTTCAAATAGTGTGGATTAATACTGATCTGGGAGAACACAGCCTCGCTAAATCAAAACAAGAGAGGACATTAGTTGGGAGGGTCCATGGGAAAAAAGGAAGTAAATGTCTTAACAAATCTCAGAAAAGATAGGCACAACCTCACTTGAAGGATTGCCTGAGGAGTTGTGCAAGACCTATGAAAAGGCAAGGTTACTGCCATGTGTGCCAGCAACAGGGGTTACCTCCTTCACCACCACTGATTTTAAGTGTTATACACTAAACTTGATGGTAGGACTTTAGAGGAGCAAGAGCTAATGCATGGAACCACAAATATAGCTCAAGCCATATTGGCTGATCTTCTGCAGTTTAAAACCCTGAATGTGTCCTCTGTTCGATATACAAATCACTAAGTTGAGAACATCATCACCATTCTATAATTACCTAATCTTATTTTAGGTAATGTTCTTTATTTCATGACTCCTGTTGCTGCAAGATTGATTGAACCCATGATTCTCTCAAAGGTTGATACAGTTCCAAATTAATGATTATTACAAATGCAGTGGAAGCTCAATCTCATGCAGTCCAATAAAATACATACCAGGCCAACTAGCACAAGGTAATCCGCTAGCAGGCCAGATGCATTTTTGGAAACTTGGCAGGGCCACATAGCTCTGGAACTACTTTGTAGAGTCTTTAAGCTTCTTAGGATATCTCATTGATCCAATGCATAGAATATATGTATGGAGAGTTCTATACAATCAAAATGTAGAAGTAGAGATAAAGGCCCACATGGTCCCTCTCTAATCTTAGGGTGCCCTGCTCATAAGAACAAGACATCTTCCAACCATTTATTCTCGTCATCTTATTAGGCTGAATATTATCCTAATGAAAAATGAATATTATCCCTGCTCATAGTTTTGGCCAGAATGGTCCCAGTCATCATAAGAGACCTATTTTTTTAAGATACTACTAAATATGGTGCCTCAGAGTCACAGGACCCCAGGCACACACATTAACCACTTGTCTCTAAGGGAAGTACTGCCTATCATACACCAAAACAGTACAAGTTACAAGAGATATTTTTAAATAATTAGAAGAGATTAAGTAAATTCCAATATTTCAAATGAAAGAACTGTTGTGACCAATTCATGAGTGGCACAAGACTATTAAGTTGTCATTCTTAACGTCACATAAAATACAAGTGCATTGTAAATTAATGGGAGTGTATTAGGATTCTCCAGAGAAGGAGAACCAATGTGAGATTTTATATATATATAAAATTAAGATACATTTAATAAAGGATATATTATATAAATACGTATA
>NW_006295733.1:131344-132719 GCF_000327345.1 Myotis davidii
ATTCCAACATACAATGCGCCATGCCACGGTGCTCGTATTGTGCAGGAGTGGTTTCAAGAACATGAGGGAGAGTTTACCTTGCTTAGGTGACCCCCACAATCACCAGATCTCAATCCAATTGAGCATTTGTGGGAGAAGTTAAAAGAGCCATCAGGCAGCTGGTTCCACATCCAGCATATCTCACAGAACTGGACAGTGCTATTCATCAGGCATGGTGTCCAGATTCTTACATCACCTTTCAATATCTCGTGGAGTCAATGCCAAGAAGAATTGCTACAGTATTGAAGGCAAAAGGTGGCCCAACGAAGTACTGATGGGGTGGTCATAATAATCTGGCCACTCAGTGTATATATATGGAGAGTGAGAGAGACAGGCTTACTATGAAGAATTGCCATAGGTGATTATGGAGGCTGACAAGTTCTAAGATCTGTAGTCAACAAGCTGGAAACCCGTAAGTCCTGAGGGTGCAGTTTCAATCTGAAAGCAGAATATTATAACTAGAAAAATGGAACTATCATCAGATTATCTCTTGCATTTATTCTGTATAGTGGAATTGCATTACTCAAACTACTATTGCTCTAACTTTGATAACCTTTAAAAGAGATACCTGCCGTCTTATATTAAATTCATCTTAATGGTGAGTTTATCTTTCCAGATCAAACTAATAATATTCCTCAGGTGTTTATTCTATAGCACATCAAAGATTTGAATCTGTTGTTTTTTTAATATTTAATGAAGAAAACAAATAATGTCTTCATATATTTTAACAAAGAATATAGTAATACTAGAGGCCCAGTGCACAAAAATTTGTGCACTTGGGGGAATGGGGGGTCCCTCGGCCCGGCCTGTGCCCTCTCGCAGTCTGGGACCCCTCAGGAGATAACCACCTGCTGGCTTAGGCCTGCTCCCAGGTGACAGAGGACAGGCCCAATCCCTAGGTGCAGCCCCTGGTTGGGCTCAGAGCAGGGCCGATTGGGGAGTTGGGGTGCCTTCCCCTGTCATGCACAGAGCAGGGCAGATTGGGAGTTTGCGATGCCACCCTCAGTCACGCTCAGGGTAGGGCCGATTGGGGGGTTGGGGCACCGCCCCCTGTCACACTCAAGGCAGGGTCGATAGGGAAATTGCGGCTCCACCCTCTGTCACGCACTGAGCAGGGCCCATCAGGGGGGTGGGGAGCTCCCCCCTGTCATGCAAAGAGCAGGGTGGATCAGGGGTTGGGGCGCTGCCCTCTATCACCCACAGAGCAGGGCCGATCAGGGGCTTGGGGCGCCGCCACTGTCACACTCAGGGCAGGGCCAATGGGGAGGTTATGGCTCTATCCCATCACACACAGAGCAGGGCCTGTGGGGGGCGGGGGTGTGTCGCCCCACCCCCT
>NW_006295733.1:133060-137929 GCF_000327345.1 Myotis davidii
CAGTTTTCTTGTTTTTTTTAGCTTCTTTATTCGCAACATAGTTGCTTAGCGTTGCAGCTGAGAGGCCGGCAAGTCAGGTGGGGAACATTGGAGTCCTCTGTCACTGAAGCAAGCAAGCCTCCCTGTTTGCATCAGCTGCCTGGCTGCAGGCCGCCATCTTGGCTGCCAGTTAATTTGCATATCTCACTGATTAGCCAAAGGGAAGGGTAGCAGTCGTACGCCAATTACCATGTTTCTCTTTTATTAGTGTAGATTCTTATGACTAAAAAAAACAGAGAACCATATGGCTGTAATTTTAAACAGCCATGTCCTTGGAAATCATACCAGAATGTTTTTCCTTTGCTATAGTGTGTGAGATTTTGAGCTAGACAGACCTGGATTTAAATTTCAGCCTACCAACTGTGTGTTCTTCAGGAAGTGATATTACCTTTTTGAATTATTGATTATTCATTGCCTCAATAGTGTTGCATAATAAATGACCACACTACCTCAGTTGCATAAGATAATAAACATTTATTAAGCTTATGACTTTGTGGAGTTTAGCTGAGTTAGGCTGGGTTTGCCATTTATTGCCAGTATTTTCTCATAAGTCTGCAGTTGACTGGTGGTTATCTCTGCAACTGTGATGATTTTGGCTAAGCTTGCTCACATGCTTAGACATTATTGGATGTTGGTTGACCAAGGCTTGCCTCAGATCAAATTAATGTGATGACTAACATTTATGCCATTTGACTCCAATCCTCCATCAACTTAGACCCATCTTGTTCTCATGGTAATCATGGAAGAGAAAAAGTGAGCAAGATTAATTTTGCAAGTTTTTCAAATCTCTGGTTACATTTTATAAGCCAACACCCTACTGGCATGTCATATGGTAATGCCCAGAATCAGAGTGAGAGAGCATGGGACCTGAATACAGTGAAAGGGAAAACTGGAACCAGTATTTCAATAAATATACCACAGTATCCATTTTACTCACTGAAAAAGAAAACAGAAAAATTTACTTTATTTTGTTGCATGACTTGAATGAAATAATGCGTATATGTACACACTACTAATTATCTTGTAAAGCAATGTCATTGACATCATATTATCTTATTAAAAAACTAAATAAGAAAAGAAATAAAGAAAAGTTTAACCTCAGCTACCAGGAAAAATTCTGACATTATTTTTAGACTGGTAAGAATCACTTTTACCAGAGGGGGAAAAGGATTGATTTTGATAAAGCACTAGTCTTTCATATACCTTAGCTCATTTAAGATTCCAAGAAACCTTTCAGGTGGGTAACTGCCTAAAATCATACAATAAATAAGTGGTGAGAATGGTATCTGATTCCGGAATTTGTGCATTTTCTAACATATAAAAATGACTACAAAGAGGAAATATTTTATAAGGGGAAGATAAGTTCTTTTTGGGTATTACAACTGGGATTGTGCCCACCAGGGATATAGTGCCTGCCATAGAAATATTGTAGAAATTTAAGAAAAAGGACATGATTTTCCTTATCCTTATTAGCCCACATATTTTTGTACATGTCATGTTCTAGTAAATATTAAACATTTATTGAGCACTTCAGGCATTATTTAAAGTGCTATGCATGGATTAATTGACTTAATATTCACAGTATCTTTTTGAGATATATGCTATTATTATTATTTCCATTTTATAGGTAAGGCAACTAAGGCACATCTAATAGGTGGCAGCATCAGATTCAAAGTAGACAACCAGGCTCCACACTTAATACACTACACTGCCTTATGGAAGTGTATTTTATTGCTGGTTTGTTAACTTTCTTGAAATAGCAAACAGAAAAATGATTTTGTAACATACAGGCCATTTTACATTTTATCATCCTTATAGTACATATTAAGTATTCAATAAAATAGCTTAAAAGAGAGCTGATTCTCTGGTATGAAGTGGAAAACATTCTATACTAATGTTATTGTGCATATGTTTTTAATTAATATTTCCTATCAGTCTTCATAAAGGCCTACTGAGGAAGCTGATATGAGAATATTTCCACAAGCTCAAAGCTGATTTGGCTGTCATTTCATAATTGATATAATTATTGGGAACTAATTAGGTGCTAATGAGTATGGGCTTTGTACCAAAATCTCTACTCTGATAAATTTATTCATCAGATAGTCTAGTGTCCACATTAGGGATTCATACCAACTATGTGAAATACACGTGGGTGTGGATGGATGTATACATATCCATGATCTCACCAACATTTGCTATAATTTTCCTGCAGCTGTAGTTTTATTTTCTAAAGCAAAATGAGGTTTCACTTATATTTTTAACTGTTGTCTTTCAGATGTAAAAGATTGTCAATGAAGAATTATAGCTTTCGGGAAACCATATATTTTCTATGGCTCTAAAACTATCATAAAAATTACTAGTTTTATATGTGTGTGTGTGTGTGTGCATGTGTGTGTGTGTGCGTGTGTGTGTGTGTGCTCGCGCGCGCGCTTGCACCAATGTGTGTTGTTTTTTTGTTTTTTTTGTTTGCCTCATCTTTGACTACATCTTGTTATTCATCTGATAAAATTGACATGAATTGTTTGGAATTGTTTTTTGTATTTTATAGTCTACTTCTAGCTTTGCTTTTATTACCTGTTTTTTTGAGTAGAAACAGGAGTGGATAATGATCAGCTAAGCTGAGGAAAAGAAATGGAGTTAAAAATATTCCATGCCAATTCCAGATCTGTCTGGGTCTTGATGGGTGGCTTTGGAAAAGTGAATTAACCTTACCAGCTTTTAGTTTATTGGACACAGCATGTTTTTCCCTCTATTTGAAGTATGCCTTAGTATCTTCCATGGTTGATTGGTTCTCAAACCAACTCAATATGGCAGAACAGGGATTATTAGTCCTATGTTATTGTTGAGAAAACTGAAGTAAAAGACAGTTAAATGGCTAATTATGAGTGGTAGAGTATATGAATTGGATCTACTTATTCTTGGTACCTAGAATTTTTTATTTAAATGTAGGACACTAAGTCTCAACAATATTCAGTTGTGGATTCAAGTACTGCTGATTGAAGAAAGGCAAAAATAATAAAAAAATATTTTTCTTGCTATCAAATTTACAAATGGTTACTAGTAAATACATTACTGAGATTTGGTGAAGGTGTGAAGAAAGAGACACAGATATTGCTTTTGAGTTTCCAAATAAATACACCTGTTTTAGAAAACATATGATCAATATGTATCAAGAGCCTTTAAAATGTGTTTACATTTAATTACAGCAATATAAGTGTTTGTAATGATCTTGTATTATCCTAGTGGGATTATGATATTGTGAGTGATCTTTACAACAAATACAAACATATGTTACATGGTAATAATTTTTTAAAATACTTAAAAGTTCTCAAATTTTGGAAGGACAACAACTTTTGCTGTGGTGAAACTTCATTTGTTGTGTGTTTATTATCTCTATAATAATCTTTAAAGTTTTAACTACAAAATTTTGCGCCTCATCCTTAAGAAATCCGTCATCCTTATACAGTTTGTTGCTAAAAACAGAAACAATAAATTACTCAGAACAAAACAAAGACATAAAAATGCATACCTACCCATATTGTTATATAATGTAACTGGAGTGGTAAAGTCCCTAGCATATTAATAAAGTCAGGATTCTGTTACACAAAACAGGCACCAGTTTCTTGTCCCTTAATACCTTAGTTAATTTTTGTTTTATGTCAATGCTAAATGTTTAGCGTTAAATGTCAGTTTATAATTTGCATTTGCTAGATGGCATTTTAAAAATAGGTTTTGAAACTACTATGAAGACTTTCAAATGAACATTGGAGAAAATGTTCCTAATTGCCTCCTGTGCCTGTGGTCTCACTGGATCATGTGACCACAAATGCACTTATACCACAAATGTGCAATTTTCTTCAGCATTTTGTTAATCCATAAAAAGGGTTAATAAGTAAAATATAAAATAAATAATTTTTGAAGAATTGCTAATTGAACATTAGTGAGTCTCATAAACTCTTGGTGTTCAGTTCAGCTATCCTAATTTTAGGAAGGAATGGTTATCTTATTGAATGTATAGTTTGCATGTATATGTGCATATATATGTGTGTGTATTTACTAACCCTGTGGCAAAGAAATTTGTAAAAATGTTTGTAGTTTTATTTTGACTCATTATCTCATATTTTCTCTCTACCCTGTTTACTGCATCTGGAGCACCTTCACCCTACTATTGACCTAAACCCCCAAAATTTGGCACTGTTTCTTTCCTTACCTTCTCAAATCTGATTTCAACCATAGTGACTCTTTAATATATCCCCTAAGAGAGAAAGGTGTCACTTTACTGACATGGGAAATTCATTCAAAATAATGCTGAACTGTTATTTGTTAATCTTCACCAGAGGATATTTTTCCATTGATTTTTTAAAATTCTTTATTGTTTAAAGTATTACATATGTTTCCTTTTCCCCCATTGACCTCTCCCCAGTCACTCCCACCCCCCCAACACATACCCTTAACCCCACCCTCTCCTGTTTGTGTTCATGGGTTATGCTTATTCCATATACATGCATACAAGTCCTTTAGTTGGTCTCCCCTCCGCCCCACGCCCGCCACTTTACCTTCGAGGTTTGATGGTCTGTTCAATGCTTCTATGTCTCTGGATCTATTTTAGTTCATCAGTTTATTTTGTTCATTATATTCCACAAGTGAGTGAGATCATGTGATATTTATCTTTCTCTGACTGGCTTATTTTGCTTAGCATAATCCATGCTGTTGCAAATGGTAAGCCCCAACTAGAGCTGGAGATCTGACCTTGAAACTGAGATACCTGCCCTTGACTGGAAATAAACCTGGGACCCTTCAGTCCACAGACAATTGCTCTATCCACTGAGC
>NW_006295733.1:137996-140964 GCF_000327345.1 Myotis davidii
TAAGCACCTAGATTTAATGGTAAAACTTTCAATATACAAACTTTAGGCCAGTTGTATAAAAGGTTTACAGATAGCCTTACATTACCTAATTACCTAAATAAGTACAACTTTAAGGATTCAACTTGAAAGTGGAGGAGTTTTTTTTTTTTTTCCCCTATAGAAAAGACCTATATGTCAGCTATATCTGATAAACTAATGCTATCAACAATGGGGACATAAAGAACATCTGTTAGAAATTTAGTGACAGACATTATCACAAATTGATTCTTCTCATGGAAGGGAGTTCATTAGTACAATGTTAATATTCTAAAGTTAATGCTACCTTAAACAAAGACCTAAGCCAGTGATGGCGAACCTTTTGAGCTCGGTGTGTCAGCATTTTGAAAAACCCTAAGTTAACTCTGGTGCAGTGTCACATATAGAAATTTTTTTGATATTTGCAACCATAGTAAAACAAAGACTTATATTTTTGATATTTATTTTATATATTTAAATGCCATTTAACAAAGAAAAATCAACCAAAAAAATGAGTTCTTAGTGTCATAGGTTTGCCATCACTGATAAACTACGAACCTTGAGGCCAAATTTCTTCTCTGTAGCAGTGGATCAACACAATTATGATTGAACCAGTAGAAGGGGGAATTATGAAATGCTAGCTCCCACCAAAGTGCAAAGTGCTTTACCTACATTATCTTCCATAATATCCAAAATAACCATAAAATTAAAAAATTACAATTTCTCCCAGTTTAGAAATGAGAAAAGTGGAATTATAAACATTTCTGAAAATTTCCCAAATACACAGCTAATAAATGCCTGAGCAAGAATATACCAATAACCTAGGTCTGTCTGGATTGAGAGGCAACATATAATTTTTGTTTTGGTTTAAATATTTTTTTATTGATTTCAGAGAGGAAGGGAGAGGGATAAAGAGATAGAAACATCAATGATGAGAGAGAATCTTTGATCAGCTGTCTCCTGCATGCCCCCTACTGAGGAATGAGCCTACAATCCGGGTATGTGCCTTGATAGGGAATCAAACTGTGCCCTCCTCATAGGTCACCATTCAACCAACTGAGCCACAGCAGCCAAGGCAAGAGAGACAATGTGTTTGTTTTTGTTTGTTTGTTTGTTTGTTTTTTTATCTGTCTCTCTTCTTGCAACTTCCTAAACATAGATTCGGGAGACTCAGGTTATAGTAAATAATATTTGTAGAAACATTTTTATGGAAAGGTTGAAAAGAGCTTTATGGGATAGTTACAAAGAGTCCTAGGAATGATATTGGCTTTTTCCTCCTTGTTTTCTGATCTGTAGAATGAGAATGGTTGAATTGGCACATGATATTTATGATCCTTCCTTTCTTCAAACATTCTAAGACTTTATGATTTGAAGAATTTCCATAACTATTAGTAGAAAACTAAAATTTGTGCTAAATTTATAAGCTAATCGCATGATTTTACCTCACTTTATGATTAAATATTGAGGTAACAGAGACTGTCACCAGTTTTAAGTACAATCCTATCTAATAATAGACAAACATGGTAATTAACTATACCTCCGACATGCTTCCTATTGGCTAATCAGGGTGATATGCAAATTAACTGCCAAGAAAGATGGCGCTTAATTTGCATATGTAGATGCATGTTGGGAGGCGAATGGGGAAGGATGGAAGAAGCCGCCTGCGGCTGGTTGTCAGTGATCGGAAACCCAGGCGGCAGGAAAAGAAACACCACCTTTGCCCCACCCCCCAGTGACCCCCAGCCGTGATTGCAGAAGCAGGAGCCTTTGCCCTGCCCCTCAGCCCTGATTGGAGAAGTGGGGGCCTTTGCCCTTCCCCCCAGCCATGATGGAGAAGCAGGGGCCTTTGCCCAACCCCCAGCCATGATTGGAGAAGTGGGGGCCTTTGCCCTGCCCCCCAGCCAGATCGAAGAAGCAGGGGCCTTTTCCCTGACCCCCAGCCATGATCTGAGAACCCGGGTGCCTTTGCCCCTGCAGCCGTGATCAGAGAACAGGTGGCCTTTGCCCTGCCCCCCAGCAGTATAGGAGAAGTCCTGTGGGCCAGGGAAGAGGCGGCACTGATACCTAAGTAAATTGGGAGCACCTTTCAAACTGCAAACCCCTGAGACCGGGTCCTGACTACCACATAGGTCGTGAGCACCTTTCAAATTACACGGGTAAAACCACATGAGAACGAGTCCTGACCGCCAGGTAAATCGGGAGCACCTTTCAAACTGCAAACCCCCTGAGACCGGGTCCTGGGCGTGATGTATATCTCGAGCACCTTTCAAAATGCATGGGTAAAACCCCCTGAGACCGGGTCCTGGCCATCAGGTAGATTGTGAGCACCTTTCAAACTGCACAGGTAAAACCCCCTGAGACAGGGTACTGGCTGCCACCTAGATTGCAAGCACCTTTCAAACTGCAAACCCCCTGATACCAGGTCCTGACTGCCACATAGATCCCGAGCACCTTTCAAACTGCAAACCCCCTGAGACCGGGTCCTGGGCACCATGTATATCCTGAGCACCTTTCAAACTGTGCGGGTAAAACCCCCTGAGACTGAGTCCTGACCACCAAGTAGATCACGAGCACCTTTCAAACTGCATGGGTAAAACCCCCTAAGACAGGGTCCTGGCTGCCACCTAGATCGCAAGCACCTTTCAAACTGCAAACCCCCTGAGACCGGGTCCTGGCCACCACCTAGATCGCGAGCACCTTTCAAACCTCAAGCCCCATGAGACTGGGTCCTGACCACCAAGTAGATCTCGAACACCTTTCAAACTGCACAGGTAAAACCCCCTAAGACAGGGTCCTGGCCACCACCTAGATTGCAAACACCTTTCAAACTGCAAACCCCATGAGACCAGGTCCTGGCTGCCACGTAGATCATGAGCACCTTTCAAACTGCATGAGTAAAACCCATGAGACTGGGTCCTGGCTTCTATGTGCTGCCACATAGATCTTGGGGGGC
>NW_006295733.1:141260-145403 GCF_000327345.1 Myotis davidii
AACTCACTGCCCTCCCTGGAAGCACAGAAGAAGAAGAAGCTGCCAGAAGAAGAAGCTGCCCACCTTTGGTCCAGGCCCCAGTTTCTGCAGCTGGCTGCAGCCCAGGAGATGGACAAGCCACCCACCTGAGGTCCCAGGCTGCAGCCACCAGGAGAAGCTGCCAGCCCTGTGGTCCAGGGAAATAGGTTCCCTCTTCTCCTACTGCCATCATTACTTCAATATTCCCCTTCTGAATTTCTCTCCTGTGCTGCAACCCAACTCCACTTTTCATCAGAAAGATACGGAACAGAGAGAGCAGTATTAAAAGCTTACTTTCTTAAGCCGGTAAGGTTGGTATTTAAACATATAAATGGAAAACTAGAGTCCTCACGAAAGTCACAAAGGCTACAAAGTACAGGGACAGTGCATGACCTATTATAACCAGCAATCCATATGGGGACTGAAAACTTTGCAATGATGACAATTACTGAAGATATGAATCAACTAAAATAGTTGACAGGGACAATTCTTCCATCTTTGAAAATATCTACATCAAATCTGTTTAAATAGATTTTCATCTGCATAATATAACACATTCTGACAAGACCACCACCACCACCAATGTGGTCATTGCTGTGCCGATAAATGTTTAATAACTGAGCCCCCCCACACCCCAGTGCACAAATTTTTGTGCACCGGGATACTAGTGTTATTATAAATGCAGACAATTCAATGCATTCTGTATATCATGCTAGGAAAAAGAAATTAAGGTTGAGGACATTTAACTTAGAAACTAGAATATATATTTCAAACAATGTATAACATAATAAAACACATGAGAGAGAAATCTACTTTGTTAATTTGCAGTATAATTATGTGTGAATATGTTAACACATGAAACACTCATTATTCTTCAAACATATTCACACATGACACATACACAGGAAAAGGAACACAGTTAGATTTTTATATTTTCTCTACCTTTATAGACTTTTATGGGAACTTATACATTTCACATTTGATCAATAATTTCTAAAAATAATCTTGAAAACAAAATACTTTTCAAATTCTTGATTTCCATAAGATCACCTGCAAATTTGTCATAGATTATATTGTTTTACTCACTATATATGAAGTATTTAATGGCTGGCCATAGCTTGCTCTTTTTAAAATTTGAGTTGTTGAGTTTTTTGACTTTGTGAAATAATGTTTTATTTATGACTAGAGGCCCAGTGCACAAAATTTGTGCACTGGGGGTGGGGGTTTCCGTCGGCCCAGCCTGCATCCTCTCCAATCTCAGACCCCTCGGGATCAGGCTTAAACCGGCAGTCGGACATCCCTCTCACAATCTGGGACTGCTGGCTCCCAACCACTCGCCTGCCTGCCTGATTGCCCCTAACCACTTCTGCCTGCCAGCCTGATCACCCCCTAACCACTTCCCTGCCAACCTGATCAATGCCTAATTGCTCCCCTGCTGGCCCAATCACCCCCAACTGCCCTCCCTTCCCGGCCATCTTGTGATGACATGGAAGTGGCCATCTTGTGACCACATGGGGGCATCCATTTTGTGACAACATGGGGGTGGCCATCTTGTGTGAGGGTGTGATGGTCAATTTGTATATGACCTCTTTATTATATATAATTAAATAAATATATTCATTAGAAACGCATGTTAGTAGCATCCCGATTGTTTTTATTATTATTTATTCAAGGTACCGGGAGTACTTTTTTTGAAAGACTCGGATATCTATAAAAATTTTAGTTAGATAAATGATAGCTATGCTAAGGGTTAGCTAGCTAGCTTAATTGGGAAGGTTTAGGGAATAAAGAAGGTCCATGGGAGAGGAATGCATAGATGGGAACTTGAAGACGCCAGGGTGCTCATCTTACTTGTACAGAGGATAGAGAAATGCCACAGGAGGAAGTGGGTCCAGAGGAAGCATCTTGGCCTGAATAATTAAAGCAGCCCTGACCTAAGGGGTAATAAAATATCTAGAACAACTGAAAGAAAACCATAGGGAGGTCTAAAATACCTCCAACTTGGACAAATAAGATAACAAGTAGAGGAGAAGCATGGATATGGGCGTTGTGAGAACTAATTATAGGGCTAAGGTCCCATGGTGGGAAAGGCACAATAAAAGAAGGGGTCTTCAGGATATATAATACCTCAGACAAAGAAAACAGTACACACCCTTTTAGGGGATCTCTCTGTGCCTAGGGACAGAGTCTTAGGCTTAGGAATTTAGAATTAGGGTTTTAGAGGTAGTATTTGCTTGCAATAAAGTTTCTGTACTTCTCACCTACCACCTTTGGTCCATGGATTTATTCTTCAAATCCATCTGTATAAGAACCCAGAGAGAAATCACCCTTACATCTTTCTCAGTAAAACAACCAGAATCAGCTATAGAGATATAGATATTGCATATATGTATATATGTGCATATATGTAAATTACAAGCCCTGTAATAATTAATAATTTGATGCCAATGTGGAAGGCTTAAAAATGTCCCCATGATTAATATGCTGGAGCTTACTTTTGTGATTAAGTTTTTTAATTGAATTAAAAGTTACATAAAATAAAAGCACCATTTTAAAGTATAAAATGCTTTTTAAGTGATTTTTAGTAAATATGTTTACAATGTTGTGCATCTATCACCACTATTAGCAGAATATTTTCATCGCATCCCAAATTAATGTTGTATTATTTAAGCATTCATTCCTAATTTTCCCCAGCCCTTGCACCACTCCATACCTGGAGCACCAGTAATCTACTTTCTGCCTCTATGGCTTTGACTATTCGGGAAAACACATTTTTAACCTGCTATTTTTACTTAGCCTAAATTTTTAGGGTTCATTCATGTCGTAGCAAGTGTTAGTACATCAGTAGCTTTTATGACTGAATAATACTCAATTCTATGGCTATATTATATTTTATTTATTTATTTGTGGATTTATGGATATTTAGATTGTTTCCACTTTTTGGCTATTGTCAATAATGGTACTCTGAGCATTTATGTACATTATTTATCAGGAACACATGTTTTCAGTTCTCTTTAGTACTACACTTAGGTAGATACCCTTAGGTGTAGAAGTGGTAGGTCATATGACATCTGTTTAACTTTTGAAGAACTGGCAAATAGTTTATCAGCTACCCTAATTTATGTTTCCACCAGCTATATATAATTTACTCACATCCACATGAACACTTGCTATTTTCTTCTTTTTTATTATATGTATCCCAGTGCATGTGAAGTGGTATCTCATTGATTTGCATATCCATAAGTGATCAAAATATTGAGTATATATTCATATGCTTATTACCCATTTGCATATCTGTTTTGAATAAATGTCTATTTAATTCCTTTGCTTATTTTTAATATTTAGTCTTTCTAGATAAGTTTTAAGAGATTTTTATATATTTTGGATACTAGATCATTACTAAATATATGACTTGAAAATATTGTATTCCAATTAATAGTCTTTTGGCTTTCTTGATAGTGTCTCCTGATGCACAAAAGTTTTTAATTTTTTTATTGTTAAAAGTATTACAAATAGTAGTACATATGTCTCCTTGTTTATTCCTCATTAACCTTCCACCCCCCTCCCCGGCCTCCCTTACCCTCCAGCACATGCCCTCACCACCCCTAGCCCCAGTGTCTTGTGTCCACTGGTTATGCTTATATGCATGCATACAAGTCCTCCAGTTGATCTCTTACCCCCTGCCCAACACATCCCAGCCTTCCCGCTGTAATTTCACCATCTGTTCGATGATTCTCTGCCTCGGTATCTATCTTTTTGTTCATCAGGTTATAATGTTCTTTATTATCCATAAATGAGTGAGATCATGTGGTATTTTTCTTTCACTGCCTGGCTTATTTCACTGAGCATAATGCTCTCCAGTTCCATCCATGCTGCTGCAAATGGTAAGAATTCCTTCTTTTTTATAGCAGAGTAGAATTCCACTGTGTAGATGTACCATGGTTTTCTAATCCACTCATCTGCTGATGGGCATTTCGGCTGTTTCCAAGTCTTAGCAATTGTAAATTGTGCAGCTATGAACATAGGGGTGCATATATCCTTTCTAATTGGTGTTTCTGTTTTCTTGGGATATATTCCTAGTAGTGGTAATATTGGGTCAAATGGCAGTTCCATTTTTAAATATTT
>NW_006295733.1:145596-146293 GCF_000327345.1 Myotis davidii
TCCATTAATATTTATTTACTTTCTTTTTTTAAAAATATTGATTTTTAGAGCAAGAGGAAGGGAGAGGGAGATAGAATATCTATGTGAGAGCAAAACATCTATGGGCTACCTCCTGGATTTTGTTGATGGTTTCTCTTGTTGTGAGGAAGCTTTTTATTTTGATGTAGTTCCATTTGTTTATTTTCTCCTTAGTCCCTCTTGCCCTAGGACAATGCTGGCGATCCTTTTGAGCTTGGTGTGTCAGCATTTTGAAAAACCTTAACTTAACTCTGGTGCCATGTCACATATAGAAATTTTTTGATATTTGCAACCATAGTAAAACAAAGACTTATATTTTTGATATTTATTTCATATATTTAAATGCCATTTAACAAAGAAAAATCAACCAAAAAAATGAGTTCGAATGTCACCTCTGACACACGTGTCATAGGTTCGCCATCACTGCCCTATGATCTGTGTCTGTAAAGGTATTGCTACAACATATGTAACCAATTTTGCTGCCTATGGAGTCTTGTGCCGGGAGCGGTCTATCCTTGCTGTTTCAAGGGACCTCGCATATATGGCATACTGTTCGTAATATGTTTGCTCACCTTCTTGGCGCTGTGTTTTAACCAAGGTCACCTCTCCGAGAAAGGTTGTTTCCCCAGGTAGGGATTTTCCCCTGAAGTTAGGGAGGGAATAAAACCTCTTAACTCAG
>NW_006295733.1:147677-148288 GCF_000327345.1 Myotis davidii
GAACATGGCCACAGAACGTGGCTGGAGATCCTAACCAGAACTTCGCTGGAGATCCTAACCAGATTTTCGCTGGAGATCCTGACTAGAACTTGGCTAGAGATCCTGCCTAGGCTGCTGATCAACTGAACGCTGTCTCCGTGTCATTCCTTCTTCGCCGACTCCGTCCACACCTTTGGGGACCCCTGGACCTGCTGGGGCTGGACCCCAGCAGTCTTGTAGGATTTTTATGGTTTCCCATCTTATACTCAAGTCCTTTAGCAATTTTGAATTTGTTTTTGTTTATAGTGTAAGTTGGTGATCTAGTTTCATTTTTTTTTTGTATGTATCTGACCAAATTTCCCAGCAGTATTTATTAAAGAGGCTGTTTTGACTCCATTCTATGCTTTTGCCTCCTTTGTCAAATATTAATTGAGCATAATGGCTTGGGTCGATTTTGGGGTCCTCTATTCTATTCTATTGGTCTATATGTCGGTTCTTGTGCCACTACCAGGCAATTTTGAGGACCATGGCTTGGTAATATAGTTTAATGTCTGGTATTGTGCTCCCTCAAACTTTGTTCTTCTTTCTCAGGATTACTCTGTCTATTTGGGGTCTTTTTTTATTCCAGATGA
>NW_006295734.1:0-3453 GCF_000327345.1 Myotis davidii
GATTTTTTGTTTAGAGGATTTTTCCAGTGGTGTAAGTGGGGTATTGAGGTGCCCTACTATAACGGTATTGCTATTGATCTCACCCTTGATATCTTCCAGAAGTTGTTTTATGTATTTGGGTGCTCCTGTATTGGGTGTATATATGTTTACCAGAGTTATATCTTCTTGTTGAATTGCTCCCTTTTGTATTATGTAGTGGCCTTCCTTACCTCTTGTTATGGCCTTTACTTTGAGGTCTATTTTGTCTGATATAAGTATCGCAACTCCAGCTTTTTTCTCATTTCCATTTGCCTGAAAATTTTTTTTCCATCCCTTCACTCTCAGTCTGTGTGAATCCTTTGTTCTGAGGTGGGTCTCTTGCAGAGAGCAAATACAACGGTCATGTTTTCTTATCCATTCAGCCACCTTGTGTCTTTTGATTCAAGCATTTAATACATTTACATTTAATGTTATTATTGAAAAGTACTTGTTTGTAGTCATTTTTATTCTTAATGTTGTGTTTCTTCTTGTCTTCCTCTTTCTTCTTTTTACAGAAGTCCCTTTAGCATTTCTTGAATTGCTGGTTTGGTGGTAATAAACTCTCTTAGCCCTTTTTTGTCCGTTAAGCTCCTGATTCCACCTTCAATTTTGAATGATAGCCTTGCTGGGTATAGTATTCTTGGATTCATTCTCTTGCTTTGCATCACTTTGTATATTTCGTTCCATTCCCTTCTTGCCTAGTGTGTTTCTGTTGAGAAGTCAGCTGATATTCTAATAGGAGATCCCTTGTAGGTAACTTTCTGTCTCTCTGGCAGCCTTTAAGATTCTTACTTTGTCATTGGTGTTTGCCAATTTAATTATCATCTATCTTGGTGTTGGTCTTTTGGGATTCATCTTGTTTGACACTCTATGTGCTTCTTGGACTTGTGTAGTTTTTTTCTTGCCAGTATCAGGGAAGTTTTCTGTCATTATTTCTTCAAACAGGTTTTCTATTCCTTGCTTTTCCTCCTTTCCTTCTGTTACCCCTATTAAGCACATATTGTTTCCTTTTGCGTTGTCCCAAATCTCCCTTAGGCTCTCCTATTGCTTTTTAAGTTTTTTTTCCAGTTGCTCTTGTTTTTGTGTTTTTTCCTACCTTGTCTTCTAATTCGCTGATACGGTCCTCAGCCTCTTCTAGTCTGCTGTTTAAGCCTTCCAAGTGTTCTTTATTGCAGCTATGTTGTTCTTCATTTCCTCTTGGTTCCTTTTCTTGTTGGTAACATTCTCATTGAGCTCCTTATAATTCTCACTGAGTTGTGTGTATTTGTCATCCAGCCATTTGAGCATCCTTATAACCATTACTCTGAATTTTTTCTCTGATAAGTTAGTAGACTCAATTTCATTTAACTCCCTTTCTGGTGATTTCTCTTTTTCTTTCCTTTGTGGATTGCTTTTTTGTCTTCCCATGTTTTGCTGTAATGTTTTAATTGTAGTTCCTATTGCTTTGCTACCCAGTTTCTTTAGGGTATGGTGCTACTGGTGTGACCTCTCAGGTCTCCTGGGTTTGGTACTCTAGTGTAGCTCCCTACTTGAGCTATTTGGGTTCTCTTGATGTAGGCCTGGCAGCTGGAAAGGCACCACTGAGGTGTCTAGAAGTCAGCAGCCATGGAAGGGGTGTTTTAATTTTTGCTGTCTTATGCCCTTGGTTGAAGTCACACGTGCCCTGCAGGGACTCACAGTGGCATCCAGGAACCATCTATTGGGGTGGTGGGGCTCAGGAAGCCTGCGTTCTGGCAAAGCGTGACTGTGGTGTCCAGAGTTCTATAGTTGTGGGGTGGGCAGACTCAGCTTTTGCTGCTGCCTTCGTGGTTGGATACATGCGATCCCAGCGGCAGCTCACAAGGCACCTGTGGTGTGTTTGCCAGCAGAGTGTACTGACACACTCTGAAGGGCCCTGGCACTGAAGCCACTGGATTGCAGTGTCTGTGGGCAGGTATCCCAGAAGAGGGAATTCAACGTTTCTACAGTCCAGCAGTGCACCCCTGTTTGTTTAAGTGTGTGACCAGCAGGGCTCAGAGCAGAGCCCCAGGGCTGCCTGTGGAGCGGTGGTCTTGGGCGACCTGCATGCTGGAAAAGCATGCAACTGTAGTGTCCAGAGTTCTGCAGCTATGGGGTGGGGAAACTCAGTTTTTGCTGATGAACCTGTGGTGGATAGGCTCGCTTTCCCAGTGGCAGTACTTAGGAGCACCAGCAGTGAGTTTGATAGCACAGGCACACTGAAGCACTCTGAAGGGCCCTGGCATGCTTAATCGAGGTGTCTTTGGGCCGGTATCCAGGATGGGTGAATTCAGAATTTCTACTGCCCAGAGGAGTGCGTCCCTATTAGCCCTAGATCAGACCCAGCAGAGGCTCACTGAGGCTTCCCCAAAGTGCCCTTTGGATAGATGAGCTCAGGGGGAGTGAGCATCTGTGGCAGTGCAGTTCGACAGCCCTGAGCTCTGATGCACTCTGAGGGGCCCTGATGCTGAGGGGCCCTGGCACTGAAATTGTGCATCTGGGTGTGTGTGGGCAGTTATTCAGGCAGAAGGAATTCAGAATTTCTACTGGGGGGCAGTGCACCTGTGTCTGTACAAAAACACACCCAGCTGAGGCTCACAGTGACTCCTTAGAGAAGTCTATGGAGTGGTGTGCCTCAGAGACCTGTGTGCTGAAGACAGGAATGCTTTGTGGGAGGTCTGCTGCTGGGGAGGGGGAGGCTGCACTTACTGCTGCGGCCAGGGGCGGTGCTCCTTTGGCATTGGAGATCCCAGGGTCTGCGAGTCTTCGAGTCTTCCAGTGTGGCTGCAGGATTTTGGCTGGAGTGGCTGCGCAGTCGCGGGTGGGCAGTATCCCAGGCCTGTCTGGGTGGTGGTGCTGATGAGTTCCTAGAAGAGGCCACTCTCCCCTTTAAGATGGTGTGGGCTGCAGCGGTGGTAGTCTCTCCCTGTCCCCAAGAGACTGTTCTGCCAGCCTCTGCTGCTCCTGCTGGATTTAACTTCCCCTCACTCACTCACACACACACCACACACATCCACTCACTCTTCTTTCATCCCCTCACTCACTCACTTCCTATCCCTCACCTCCATCCTTCCAGCCGCTATCTTTTTTTTCTGGGATTAAGTATTTCTTTTTTAATTAAATCTTTATTGTTCAGATTATTACATTTGCTCCTCTTTTTCCTCCCATAACTCCCCTCCTCCCAGTTCCCACCCCACCCTCCACCCTCACTCCCCACCCACTGTCCTCATCCATAGGTGCAAGATTTTTGTCCAGTCTCTTCCCGAATCCTCCACACCCCTTTCCCCCACAAGAGTAGTCAGTCCATTCCCTTTCTATGTCCCTGATTCTATTATAATCACCAGTTCATTCTGTTCATCAGATTTCTTAACTTGATTCTTAGATTCACTTGTTGATAGATGCATATTTGTTGTTCATAATTTGTATCTTTACCTTTTT
>NW_006295734.1:3817-26519 GCF_000327345.1 Myotis davidii
GTGCTTGAAAAACCTTAAAAGAGTGGTTTTGAACTCTATATCCAGTAGTTTGCTTTCCTCCATTTCTGTCATTTGTGTCCTGTTTCTTTGTCTCCTCTTTTTTTATGCTTCGTTGTGTTGATAGAGTGGCTTTCTGTGCTAAGTGTACTATAGGGCCCAGTGGCTCAACCTCCCCAATTACCTGAGGTAGACACTCTTGTTGCCCTCCCTTGTGGGCTTTGTGCACAGTCTTGTTGTAGTCAAGCCTTGATTGTTGTAGGTAACACTGGGAGGATTTGACCTCCAGGCCAATTGGCTGTGAGAATCAGCTGTGTCTACGGTGGGAGAACTTCTGTGCTGAAGACACTGTTATGGGTCAAGACTTGCTTCAGTGGGGCTTTGGTGCTCACTGAATCTGCCCCCTGAGTGTGTCCCTTATGGATCTGCAGAGTTTTAATTTGATGGTCCCACTCTGACCACTGAGTACACTGGCTCTTGGATCTAAGGAGGTGCTAATCTAGCTTCTACCTGAGGCTACCCTGCAGAAGCCAGCTGTAAAGCAATGCAAGTTGCCCTGGGGCCTTGGGAAGCTGCAGTTTGTTAAGCAATTTTGAGATTACAAAGGCCCAGGCCTTTCATATACAAAAGCCTCCATGCACAGCTTGGGCGGGGCGGAGCCCCAGGGGATCAACTGGGCGTGAGGAGTGAGCAGTATGGCTTCTCTCAGTCCTGTCCTCAGAGGCCCCGGCAATCCCTGTGTGTGCCTCCGAGAGAAAGCTACCCTTGAGTTCTGACCGATGCCAGACAGTCCCGTTTCTCCCATATGAGTCTGGGCCCACAGAGAATTGCACGGAACTGGAGCTCAGAGCCTGAGACTCCCTCCCGATTGAAAAATACAATCATGACCTCAGCTGCCAGCCCTCTCCGCATGCACCTCCACACCTTTGTTTTTGTTTTTAAATATATTTTATTGATTTTTTACAGAGAGGAAGGGAGAGAGATAGAGAGCTAGAAACATCGATGAGAGAGAAGCATCGATCAGCTGCCTCCTGCACATCTCCTACTGGGGATGTGCCTGCAACCCAGGTACATGCCCTTGACCGGAATCGAACCTGGGACCTTTGAGTCCGCAGGCCGATGCTCTATCCACTGAGCCAAACCGGTTTCGGCCACCTCCACACCTTTGTATTTTACTTCCGCACTGCACCTCCTCTGAGTCTCAGTATGCTTTTCTCTTTCCTTCTAGTTGTAGAATTTCCACTCAGCCAGCCTTCCTGTGGTTCTGGATGATGTCTGTTCTGTCTTTTAGTTGTATTTTTGAAGTGGTTTTGTGAGGCAGCAATCTCCGGTGTTTACCTATACCACCATCTTGGTTTTCTCCAGGATTTAGTATTTTTGAAGGGGCTTTAAGTATTACCTTCAAAGTATCTCTTTATTTAATTGTTCATTGTTCAGTTCCTTAATTTCAAGTTCTACATAAGAGAATTCTACCACTAAAATTCTTGTTCATTTCTGGGGGGACATGAGGCAAGATTTAGACACCTAACATAAAAGTTAAAGTGCCTTGAACAGGGTATTAGCAGCACTGGCTCCACTGTCCAACTGAACATTTTTTCCACTCAGAGAAGTATGTATTGAGTACTTACTGTATACCCAGAATTTTTCTTGGTGATATAGAAGGCATAATCAAATTTAAAACCTAGCTTCTGCTAACTTACAAGCAATATTGTTGGACAGAGAACAGGTTTTGGGAATTGACATAGGTAATAGTTAGAAAGCAATGCACATCATTATAACAACCACCATCACTGCAACTAAATTGATATTTTAAGTGCAATTGAGTTTACAAAATTGAGAGAGCAGAAGATTAGAATTTTTGGGGAGTCTTTCTGAACATGCCTCGTTTCAGAGGCTGTGACATTGCATGAGTCATTCATCTTTCTGAGCTTCATTTTACTTATCTGTAAAACAGAGAAAATATATCATAGGTGGTGAAGATTAAATATAATAATATGGTAATTATTGAGGTATCAAGTATTTCAATGAGAAGCTTTTCAAAAAATGGTGCTGTAACAACTGGATATCCATATGTGGGGGTTGGGGTGAGGATCCTCAGCCCCTATATCATTCCACAATAGCTTATCTCAGATGGGTTATAGACATGATATATAAAACTAGAGTCATAAATCTTCTTTAAAAAGCATAGCAGAGTGTCTCAGTCATCTTAGGGCAGGCAAAAACTTCTTTATTAAAATATAAAATTGATAAATTAGACTACCTCAAAATTTTAAAATTCTGCTCATTAAAATATACTGTTAAGAAAATAAACAGACAAGACACATATTGGGAAAAATATTTGTAATACATATATCTGACAAAGGACTTGTATACAGAAAATACTATTAATTCTTACAACTCAACAATATGAAGACAAACAACTTAATAAAAACATGGTCAAAATATTTTTTTGTCTTTAACAAACAATTAAAAAAATCTTTATTGGTGAGAGTATTATAGAAATCCTACTCCTCCCACCCCCCAATGCTCTGTTCCATCTGATTCCCACCCCACCCCAGGCCTTCAACATCCTACTGTCTGTGTTCATAGGTAAGATCTTTGGTTAATCTCTTCTTGCCCACCTGCCCCCATCCCTCTGAGATTCGTCAGTCTGTTCTATGCTTCCATGCCTCTGATTCTGTTTTATTCACCAGTTTATTCTGTTCATTAAATTTCTTATTCATTTATTTTGGTTTGTAGATTCAATTGTTGATAGATATGTATTTATTGCCTTTTTATTGATCATATTTTTTATCTTTTTCTTCTTCTTCCTCTTCTTAAAGAATAACCTTCAACATTTCATGTAATACTTGTTAGGTGGCAATGAACTCCTTTAGCATTTTTTTTTTTGTCTGTGAAGCTTTTTATCTGATCTTATTTCTAAATGATAGCTTTGGTAGGTAGAGTAATATTGGTTGTAGGTCCTTACTATTCATTACTTTGAATTTTCTTGCCATTCCCTTCTGGCCTGCAAAGTTTCTGTTGAGAAATCAGCTGACAGTTGTATGGGCACTCACTTGTAGGTAACTAACTGTTTTTCTCTTGTTGCTTTTAAGATTCTCTCTTTGGCAGGGTCAGGCCTGGTTAGTACTTGGATGGGAGACAGCCTGGGAATATCAGGTGCTGTAGGCAAAAAAAAAAAAAAAAAAAAAAGATTTTTTTGTCTTTAGCCCTTGGAATTTTAATTATGATGTGTCTTGGTGTGGGCCTCTTTGGGTTTCCCTTGTTTGGGCTCTCTGTGCTTCTTGGACTTGTAAGTCTATTTCTTTCACCAGCTAGGGAAAGTTTTCTGTCATTATTTCTTCAAATAGGTTTTCAATATCTTGCTCTCTTTCTTCTTCTTCTGGCATCTCTCTATTGCGAATGTTGGTACATTTGAAGTTGTCCTGAGACTCCTTACTATATTTTTATATTTTTGGACTCTTTTTTCTTTTTTCTTTTCTGATTGGGTGTCTTTTGCTTCCTCATATTCCAAATCATTGATTTGATTTTCAGACTCCTCTACTCTGCTGTTAAATCCCTGTAAATTATTCTTTATTTCAGTTAATGTATGCTTAATTTCTGACTGGTCCTTCTTCATATATTTGATATTCTCACTAAGATCCTGGAAAGTCTCATCATGATCCTTGAGACAATGGTTTTGAACTGTCTATCTAGTCTTTTGTTTTCTTCCATTTCTTTCATTTGTGACATCTTTCTTTGTCTCTGCATTTTGGTACTTCCCTATGTTTGTTTCTATATATTAGGTAGAGCTGCTATGTCCCTGGAATTGGTAGAGTGTCCTTGTGTAATAGGTGTCTGGTAGGGCCCAGTGGCTCAGCCTCCCCAGTCACCTGATCTGGGTACTCTAAGTGTGCCCCTGTGTAGGCTGTGTGCACAGTCTTGTAGTTGAGCTTTGATGGCTGTTGGTTTCTCCGGGAGAAGTTGACCTCTAGGCCAATTGGCTGTGAGGACCAGCTGCGACTACAGTGGGAGAGCTGCTGTGCAGGAGGTGAGGCCCAGCTGTGAAGTGAAGCAGGCTGGTGCTAGTGCCAGGTCTTGGGCCTTTTATTGATTTGTTTGGGGCATGCTGCCACCAGCTGTCCCTTGTTTGAGAGATTTTAGCAAAGTGTGAGCCAGGAGAGACCATTCATATGGAAAAGCTGCTACAAACAGCTTGGGTGGGGCTGCAAGTGGGAAGGGGTGGGGTCTCAGGGAATCCCCAGGGTGGAGCAAACAGTGTACTCAAGGCTGATTGTTTTCTTAGTTCCCCTTGCTGATAGTTCATTATTGGTGTATAAAAATGCAACTGCTTTCTGGATAGTTATTTTGTAGCCTGATACTTTAGTGAACTCATTAAAAAATTTTGGTGGAATCTTTAGGGTTTTCTATTTACAATATTATGTCATCTATAAATAATGACAGTTTTATTTCTTATTTTCCAATTTGGATGCCTTTATTTCTTCTTCTTGTCTGATTGCTATGGCTAAAACAACTTTATGAGAAGCCCAGAGACCAAACTTTCCTTGGCCTCCCCAAGGACTGCAGGGTACAGTGGCCGGGCCTGATGTCTGCAGCACCTAAGTGCGTGGAGCGCAGGGGCATGCTTAGCACCTGGGGTGCACTCCTGAGGCTGAGGATGTGAGCTCAAGGTCCTCAGCCCTAGGCTGGAAACAACCTGCAACCTCCAGCCCTCAGGTGGATCCACCCTGCTGCCTGCAGTTACTACACCCAGCATCACCCTAGCCTCTGACTTTATTTCTGTGTAACTGAAAAGCCTGGAGCAAGTTGGATTCAGGGTCCAATGGTGGCATCAGAACAAAGGCCTGAGTGAGCCTGGCCTGACTGGTTACTGTAATTGGAGTCTGTCTGACCCCTGTGCAGGTGATAGACAAGTGCACCATAGGGCCCTGGCAGACCCCTAGAGCCTACACACTTGATCTGCTTCCTGATCCATGAATGCACCACAGACCTCGTTCCACAAGCACAGCTTTTATAGTTGGTCCTCACAATTTTGTTTGTTTGTTAACATGAATGATTTTCCTATATTAAAATGTGCAAAGTTTAAAAAAACAAAAGATCTGCAGGGAAGGGAGGAGGGGAGTGTTCATCAGCCAGTTTTTTAACATGTGAAGTTTATGAGGGAACCCCTCTGAGAATTGCCTTATCGTCTGCAGAGGAAGGGGACCTAAATGGCACTCAGGGGAGAGGAGACCTCATTATACTCATTATGAGAGGGTAAATCTTAGAACTATTAAAATGGGGGAAGGGCAGTGCTGATGACATACTCTCATCCCAGTATTTGTCCAATAATATTCATGAGCTGTCCTTTTGCTAAAACTTTATTTCTCTGTCTCTAACTGCTGATGTATAATGTCATCTTATCTAAGTAGGGACTGGTTTCTGCATTAAGGATCATTAAGGGAGAGATAAATCAAGTAGGAGGCTCAAAGAAGATTTTATGGAGGAGGTGGCATCTGAACCCAGCACAATAGATAGACTTTTTAAGGTAGTGATGGGGAAGAAAGCATGATGGGAATATGTGGGAAAGTGAGCAGTGCATTCAAGAGGGTCTGTGAAAACCAGAAGAGCTCTAAGAGTGACACGTGGGATAGGATGGGAGAATTCAGAAGAGTCTAGACCAGAAGACTAATCTTGGAGCAGTTCCTATGTCTAAACTGTTCAGACTTAATCACAGATTCCATCAGATAATCCCCCAAAGTCACTGACTAATATTACCTTAGGTGCTGTCTCCTGGAAATACTTATGTTTCAAAAAAAACCAAAAAAACAACACACAAAAAACTTCCTGAAGGCATAAAAACGTGTTTGCTAATCCAAAGAAATAGGTTTCAAATGAGAAAATATCTACAAGGGATGCATCTTGGGACAGGGCCTTCAACTACTCTTCAGACCAGTTCTTCAGCACCAGGATAGTATTTTTTGAGGATTAGAAAAAGATGTAGTCCAAAAGCTCCTTACCTTTTTCCCCTGAGACACCCAGGACCGATGACAATCACTAATAGAACATACTCCCATGGGTGTACTCAGGCTTGCTTGAATGATCTGAATCAAACAGAGTTTGAACAGGAGACACCTTTGTTTTCTTACAGCCACTGCCTTTAGACCTGCTCTATCATATCTCCCTCTCTACTTCTTAACCACACTTGACAGATCCCAAACTTTCTAGTCACTACAAATTCTAAAAACAAACCTCATTGTAGTAATCAAGACTCATTCTCAGGCCTGGTCCAGTCTCAGTCAAAATATCAATACCATATAATTCCATGCTCAGTCTCTATCAACAATCTGATCCCCTCATCTCCAGCTTAGCCCTGACATGCCTGGGAGTGGTCAGTGGTCTGTACTCCCTCTGCCCTTTCACACCTCCTCCACCTCCACCCAACTCTCTTCCAGGGTTGGTTCAAGGAAAAGGTGGATGGTGCAAAGTGGACCTATGTGCTACCTGATTGGTACTTTTATGATCAGTGTTAGTGGCCTGAGGAAGTCCCACCCCAGGCTTGGAAGGAGGAGCCAAAGCCTTTTCCCCGAGGCATGTGATCCATTTCCTTAATGCTACCCCTTGAATTTCTAGTCTTCTCTTTATACAGGCTTGTTTGGCCATGCCACCTCTTGATAGGTGCTGTAGGGTCATGTCTAGCAGCAACTTCCTAGGAAATTATCATCCAATCATTGTTGATTTTGGAGCTCCAGCTGAATTTTATAAGACTGCAGGAGTACCATCCAACATCTGATGTATATGTAAGTTATTTATAAGTATGTGACAAGTTAAGTTACATCTTAAGTTACATGTTAAGTAACTTATTATTAATGGTGACTCAGGTGTGTGGAGAATGTCAATGTTGTTAATGCATATATTGCTTCTACAATCTGTCTACTACAATTAATGGTAGCACAACTTACTTAAGTTGTTTCATTTGCTTCAAAGCTCATATCTTTCATTGCATCCTTGCTTCTTGTCTTAACATACTCACTTACTAATTGTAACAAAACCTTTCTCTCTCATTCCTGACATCATATCAAATGCAAATCAATAGAGTGAAATCATTATATAGAAACTCCTGAATATACTCATTCATTTTTTAAAATATTAACAAATTTGGATATTTGAAGCATGACCAGTAACAAGTTTGTTTTGACACAGCTGTCTGACGTTTTGCAACATAAATGAAACCCACCTTTTCCTAGGGCAACTATAATTTTATTTCAAGGTGAACAACTCAACAGGGAGAGGTCTACTTTGTAAGTTAGTGTTAAGCATTACTTTATATTACTAAATCACATATGTGGGCAGGTAAGAAATGCAACGTGCATCCCTGATTGAGGCAGGAAAGAAAGTAATGGAGGTGAAGAGAGTGAACAAGAGCCATGGCAACAAGCATGTGGCAAGGAGGAGGTGCTGATGGCTTTATACATACAGCTTCCACAGCATAATCTGTAGCATTTCCCAGCCATTAGGCTATGAATAACTGTGGTCTCTGTGGCCTAATATATGGCAAACCAGCATTAGAGGAACTGCTGAAAGCCTGACCCGAATGCACCAGTGCTTGAACACCAATACCTAGCCCTAGCCCTTGGTCTCTTGCAGAAAAGGGCCTCAGTCTCCACAGCAGTTTATTCAATCAGTGCAGTATGCATTGTTAACCTCTGCTTCTATGAGCAGGGATAAGTTGAAAAAGGCAGCCAGTTCTTAGCAATTTCCTAGTCTCTTCTCAGTTAGCAAAAATATTTAGAATCATAAGCCAATCAATAATTAACAAATATCACCCTAAACGGTTTGGCTCAGTGGATAGAGCGTCGGCCTGCAGACTGAAAGGTCCCAGATTCGATTCCGGTCAAGGGCATGTACCTTGGTTACGGGCACATCCCCAATAGGGAGTGTGCAGGAGGCAGCTGGTCGATGTTTCTCTCTCATCGATGTTTCTAACTCTCTATCCCTCCCCCTTCCCCTCTGTAAAAAAATCAATAAAATATATTTAAAAAAATAATTAACAAATATCTAAGAAGCACCTACTGGTGCAAGGCCCTGCAAGACCCCTGTTCTATGGAAAGTACAAACCAGTCTGCCTCCAAGACTAGAAAGACTGGACTCATCCAAAAACACTGCAGCTCACAACATGTTCTCTCTAGGAATATGTGATGGGGTCAGGGTGGGAGGAAAGAGAAGAAAAAGATCATCAACTGGTGGTAGAAAGACATTTCTAGGCTGTGATCCTCAGCTGACAGAATGTAGGGACTGTGAAGAGCTAGCATTTTTAAGAGAAGAGGGGGATAGTGATACAATCAGTTCTCAAATTAGGAACTATGACTCTTGACCAAGTCTCAGTCATCTATTCCACAGATTGGGCTGAATGATTTCAAAGTCCTTGCTACTCAAAACACAGTTCATAGACCATCACCATCAGCAGCATCACCTGGGAATTTCTTAGAAATGCAGACTTTCAGGCTCTATACCATAAATAATGAATCAAAATCTGCATTTTAACAAGATCCCCAGGTGATTCTTAAGCATGTTAAAGTTTAAGAAGCACTGGTCCAGCTTCCAAGCATTGATTATACATATATCTACAAATGGAGACAGGAAATCTGCTTAAGCAGACCATTCTGAGCTGCTGAGAATGACCCAGCTCAAAGCTTGTTCTCTGCACTTCAAAAGAATTCCCTAGCGGCTGGTGCCTCTCACCTGGCACTCCTTTTGTCAGTGGGAGCCACTGACTGCCACAGCTGCTTCAGGATTCAAACCACTGAGACAGGAGCAGAGAAGCTGAATGAGAACTTGAAATGCATTTTCCCCATAGGACAGTGTTAATTATGTGTTGTTATGTGTTGGTATCATTTTCACTGCCAAATTACTTGATATAACTGATTCTACTTCCAAAAGAAGACCTGCAACAATGTGCATCAAAAGTGACATGTTCAACAAGGCTTCTCAAATGCAAAAGAAAAATTACATGGTATATCAGGTAGAAAAAAGAAGAAGCTAAAGAAAATGCTGCAACCACCTGCAGTGGTTGGCAAACTGTGGCTTGTGAGCCACATGTGGCTCTTTGGCCCCTTGAGTGTGGCTCTTCCACAAAATACTGATTTCTGTGCATGGGCCACGAAGTTTCAATTGCACTGTACGTGCGTGCCCGCACGTGGTATTTTGTGTTATTTTGTGGAAGAGCTACACTTAAGGAGCCAAAGAGCTGCATGTGGCTTGCGAGCCGCAGTTTGCTGACCACGGACTTAGGGTATCATGGTTATTTAGACTACAGTGGAGCTGTAGGGTTACTGTAACCAAACAGAAAGAGAGACTTGATGAGCCACAGAATTCTAGTTATCTGAATCATCCACTCAATGGAGCTAGGGTCTAGATATCAGTGTTAGGAGGGGGAAGTTAAGTATTTAGAGAAGGAAAAATTAAAGAAACAAGTCTGGCCTTGAGATCTTCAGAAATGAAAAAAAACTTCAGATGGGTTTCAAGAATAAATGTTTTGCATTTTACATGCATCCTTCAAACTCTGTCTAAAACTCTCCAGGACAGGAAATATGTGTCCTAGTTCCCTTGTTCTCCTACCAGGGTGCTGAATACAACCTGCAAGTTCAATACCAGGAAAAATATTTTTTCTTCTTTTCCTCTCCCTTATAAACTTTGAGTTTAAGACACTCAGGTTTTCAAAGTACCATGATGCAACTACAGTTGATATGATAACCCAGATGTCTACTAAGTAACCAACAGGAGTGACTGACAGGTGGGGAGTGTATCCAACATGGATATACTGAACAAAGAATGATTCACTCCCAGGACAGGATGGAATGGGATGTCAAAAGATTTCATCATGCTACTTAGAATGGTGCCAAATTAAAAACTTATGGATTGTTTATTTATGGAATTTCCATTTAATATTTTCTGACCAAGGTTGATCATGGATAACAGAAATCTTGGAAAGTGAAACCATGGGTAAGGGGCACTCTATATCTTGCTAGACCTTCACAACCTTTCTAAGATTATTTCCTCCATTGCACTATGAGGAAAGCAGGCCCAGGAAAGTTACATTTCTTGCCTAACATCGGATCAGTTCCAGAAGTTAACATATCCCAACACTCAGTCTGATGGGCTTGACACACAACAAGCTCCCATTTTTTCTTTTCTAATTTTTTTCTTTTTTTGAGAGAGGAAGGGAATGAGGAAGAGGGAGAGAGAGAGGAAGAGGGAGAGGGAGAAGGAGAGGGAAACATTGATCAGTTGTCTCCGATATACACCCAAGCAGGACTGAACCTGCAACCTGGACCTGGGCCCTGACCTGGTGTTGAACTGGCAACCTTTTGGTATGGGACAATGCTCAACCAACTGAGCCAGGGCTGGAAGTCAAGATTCAATTCCAGTGATCAGTCTGAAAATCTCACTTCTAGCTACCAAATGACAGATTCTTAGGAAAAGTAATTCTTAAAGACAAGAGGAAGAAGGATGTATAATATATCACAAGACTAGTGACTGCCTGCACTTAGGAAACTCATTCTTAAAAGCAGGGGTCCTCAGACTTTTTAAACAGGGGGCCAGTTCACTGTCCCTCAGACTGTTGGAGGGCCGGACTATAGTTTTAAAAAAAACTATAAACAAATTCCTATGCACTGCATGTATCTTATTTTGAAGTAAAAAACCAAAATGGGAACAAATACAGTATTTGTATTTGCATGTGGCCCGCGGGCCATAGTTTGAAGACCCCTGCTTAAAAGGGTCAACAGGAGAGGGCTTTCTGCCTAAAAAATACCTGCACTTGATAGTTCCAGGTGAAAACCTAAGAGGAGATTTTAAAACTAAATATAACTCAAGAAGGGGAAGGAACAAAGTAAGCCTACTATGAGCAAAGAAAAACAGCCAAGACAAATGAAAGAGATGTCTGCTGGGGCGGGCCATTCAGTGACAAGCTTGTCTTGACAGAATACAACTCAAGGAAAGGTGTCAACATCAAAATTGAGAATGCAGAAAAACAGCGTGAGGATGAACTATGCAGTGGGGCCAGCTGATCACACAGAGGACGACAGCAGAGACCGGAATACTACCTCTGCTGCAGGGAAAGCCCAGCACCACTCACTTCCAGAAGGAAACTCTGTGTCTCCCTGCCAGGAAAACTGAGCCAAAAGCAAACACATCTCCAGTCCCTTCTCCCCTCATCACTTATCTGACACACAGGCAAACAAATTGGAAACCTGGAGCTCTGAATAACAGATAGCAGCCCAGGAAACTGCTTTGTAATAAAGTGAATCACTCTGTGGGCTTTTCAGTAACCGATTGTGTTTCCCTTTTTCTTGTTGAGGCTAGAAAGCTCAGAGCTGAACCTCTAGCCTCAAGGATTTAAGACCAGCAATGTCTATTTCTTTGTGACTTTGGATTTACATTTATTTCCTACACCAGTGGCTGACATGTATTTTTATAAGCCACATTAAATTAGCTTTGGAATGAGGTGGAATAAAGATGATAAATAAAGAGAAGGAAGGAAAGAAGGAAGGACCTTGAGTGTGTGTGTGTGTGTGTGTGTGTGTAGAACTGATCAGTGACTTCATTTTTGACCATGACACAGAGAGAGAGAGAGAGAGAGAGGAAAGAGAGGCATGAGGGCAGAGAGAGAATATCTGTGAGTTAAAGATTCAGGTGCACCATTGTGGGTAACAATATGAACATCACTTCATCTGTCAAGAGTGACCAGCGAGCCCCACAGGACCCTGTGAAGCAATGAAGAAGCCGAGAGAGCAGGATCAAAATGAAAATCCCTGGTGGTGATGTCCATACTGGTCATGCCCATAGCCACCCTTCCTGAGAAGTTGCCATGTACCGTACACTGTACTATGCTGCCCTTTCCCATTTAGGAATAATTTACATACAGCAATATACGCAGGATGCAAGTATTGGGCTCAATAAGTTTGGACAATTACATACACTTGGGTAATGATCAGTTCAGTAAATATCAAGACTATGTCCATCACCCCAAAACATTGCTTTGTGCCATTTTCCAGTCCATTTCATCCCATAAAGACAGCCATTGTTGACTTCTATCACTAAAGATGCATCTTGTCTATCTTATAATTTAGCATAAATGGGATTGTGCTTTATATCCTCTTTTGTGTCCCATTTCTTTCACTCAGCATGAGGTTTACACATGTGCTATATATCAGCTATTTGTTCTTCTTCATTGCTAAATAGTACTCAATTATATGGATATACATAATTCACTTATCTTTTTACCTGCTGATGAGCATGTAGGTTGTTTCTAGGTTCTAGCTATTATGAACAATATTGCTATGAACATGCTTGTGCAAATCTTTCAGTAGACATACATTTTCATATCTTTATAAATATCTATAAATGTAATTGATGGTTAATAGAATAGATGTATGTTTGACTTCATAAAAAATTGGCTTATAGTCTCAATAGCTGTTGTACCATTTAAATCCCTTCCAGCAGTGGATGAGTGCTTTAGCTGTTATTAGTTGCTTTAATTTTTGTCATTTTAATGGGTATCTAGTCATATCTCACTCTGGTTTAAACTTGCCTTTCCTGATGAAAAAAGATATTGGAAAAAAAGATATTGGGTATCTTTTCATGAACTTATTGATCATTCCTATATCTTCTTTTGTGAGGTCTCTGTTCAAATCTTTTGCCCAAGTTGAAGGAACCAAGATGGTGGTGTAGGTAAAAGCCTAGATTCCAAACAAACCAAAGCCGAGAGAAGAGGCGAGGACAAGTTAATCTGTCCACTCATGAGCTGGGAGCCCCAAGTCTCTGGCTCCAGCCAATGGGGCAGTAGACAGTGCTGGAGTCTGGGCCCTCAGGCCACCTTTGCTCTGAGGCCCACCAGGTGCCCAGCACCAATGGGGCCCCTCTTCTCTGAAGCAGAGGAAAACCCAGAACAAACATGTGAAAAGGAAAGCGAGACCAAGGGGACAAGGCGAGAGCAGAGCCACCTCCCTGAGGTAGTCTGGACGTCATGGGGTGCCCGAGAGCCCACAGAGTCTGGGCCTGGTGAGGTAAGTTTATTTGGCGCGGGAAATGGTGTCAGGACTCCTTGTTGCCAGAGTCATGCTCATCGTCCCCAAAGCAGATGTCAGCTTCGACCTCGGCATCCTCGTCACAGATACCGCAGAAGAGAGCCGAGCCCTCATCGGGCGCAGGCCTTGGTCTCACGCAGTCCACAACCCCCTTTACCCATCCCGCCCCGCCTCTGCCGTGGTCTCCAAGACCTGCTTGCAGACGGCAGATGGCGGATGGCGTCTGTGTACTCCCGGTCCTTGCCTTTGCTCTCTTCCCACTTCCCGTGCATAACAGGGGCGCCCCGTTAGCCCTGGAGAAAGTGTTGGGTTCCTCGAGGAGGGAGAGGACGCTCACTCGGGAGGAAGGTCCTGACATTTTGGGTGGGGTTCCACCACTCTGAGGGTAGCTCGCCGCTCTGGGGGTCATCGACTCGGGGGTGGAGAATGGAGACGCACACGTCCCCTGCACATGTCCCCTGTCTCATAGATGTTGGGATGCCACATCTTGGTCAGGAACCAAAAGGCTGGTAGGGAGTAAGGGTAGTTAGGCCACGGGAAACTTGAGGTGTGCCCTAAGTGGCCGCCCTCGTAGTAGGTGTTGGGGGGAAGAAAATGGCCACCTCCCAGTTGTACAGGTTGTCCTTGTCGACCAGGGTCACCCGAAAGCCCCGCACGGGCTCCTCCTGCCGGGCCATTGCGGCAGCGGAGCCAGGGGTGGGAGTATGCGGGGGGACGCCCTGCCTCCCCCAACCCCCCCAGCCCAGGACCCTCCAGCTCTCCACTCACTCAGGTGCCCATGCCTGCCTGGTGCTCCCCCGTCCCCCCGACTCCCTGCAGATCTTAGTAAACATGGAAGTTTTATAAAAATTCCTGTGTCTGTAATATCTGCATCATCTTATAGCTTTGTCTCTATATAATTCTAGCACACAGTACTGCCTGTCAGCCTTGAATTTTCTTCTTGCTACCCTGATAGACTGTATGCTTCTTGGCAGTTCCTTCATTGGTACACACATTCTATGACTCTATGTAGAGTACTTTGTAGGTATTTAATAAGTATTTAATGTGGAATGAGGGGCTCTGTGGACCAGCTGACATTTTGCTTGGGATTGGCCTGGAATCAGGCTGCAACATACCTGCTCACATAGGGCTATAAACCTATGAGGAACTTCACATCCTTCTCCTTACTTTCCTCTTCAAGCATTCTCAGACGTGTGTGTGTGTGTGTGTGTGTGTGAGATGGGGATAGGCAGCACAAACCTGGGCTTGGGAGTAAGAAAAGTTGTAGTTTGACCACTCCAATGTGTGAGGAGGAGGGTTTGAATTTTTAATGGATTCAGTAGGTTCTAAATATTAGGTTGGTGATAACTACACCCTTCATTTGTTTGTTGGCGAAATTTAACACAAATGTTACACCCAGATCAAAGAAGGTGCCAGAGGCACACTAGTATTTTCAGGGTTAAATTATCCCTCCTCCATGGAGTCTTTCAGATTCATATAGTGTACAAACATAACTCCTTTATGAAAGATCCTATAGCATTTAATAGTTGATTCTGTACAAGCTCTTGATTATAATGTCTTGCTATTTTTAGTTTCTTTAATAACTTCTGTCTTTCATTTGCTTCAAAGCTCATATCTTTTATTGCATCCTTGCTTCTCATCACATGAAGCTGTGTTGAATACATAGGAAGAACTGAGTAATTGTTAATTATTTTATTCTCTAATTAGACCCACTATGGAGTAGATACTACAGTTTTTAGGGGTGTGGGAAAATAATTTGGCAGAGTCATCTCTAAAGATAAAATATGCAAATATTAACTGAGTTTGCCTTTTGCTAGTCCTCAGGAGACTTGAAGCATACCAACAAAAATTTTCAAGAAGTAAACCACAAGTAGATGAAAAACACAAAAGTTCAAATCACATCCGATGTAACTCTGAGAGAATTTCTGTAGCAGAAGGGAGTCTTTTATACTTGACCTCAACTTTAGTCTTCTGTGATAATGTGGGGGCTTCAGAGATGCTTTTAATCACACTGACAAAGTTGCATTCTTGTCCATAAATCATAGTTGAAATTAGAAGAACCAACTGACTGATAGCGAAAAATTTCCCCAGTGACAGTATATGTATATATATATATTTAGATAAAAAGAATCTCTCTATATAAAACCCTAATATGCAATAAACCAAATGGCAGAAGAGCTGAACAACTGAACACCGGTTGCTATGATGTGTGCTGACCACCAGGGGCACATGTGGAACATGGCGGGCATTGGCAGCAGGTGGCAGAGCGCGGAACATGGTGGGCATCGACCACAGTGGGATGGTGGAGTAGGTGAGCAGGAGCACCAGACCAAAATGGGGTGCTGGTTGCTGTCATCAGGGAAAGCCTCTGGTGGTTACTGAAAATTCTTTGCTCCCGCATGCCACAGTCGCACCCAGTGCTTGCACCTGCTGCTGGCTCTGGCCCCACCTGTACCAGCTGCCAGCACCAGAGCCACCACTCGCACCTGCTGCTGGTGCCTGGAGCCGGTCCCAATCACTCCTGAGGGCTTCTCCCCCTCCCCCTCCTCCTGAGGGCAATCGGGGCAGCAGCTGCAGCTCACAGCAGCTGCTGGCGCTGGCCCCAATCACTCTGTGCTGTCAGCGAGTGCAAGTGGGGGCAGTGCCATCAGTGCATGGGTGGCGGTGGGAGCCGGGCTGCCGGCAGACAGGGGACCTGGGGGCTGCGGTGGGAGGGGCCAGGTGGGAGCACGGAGGATGAGCCAAGACCTACCCCTGTGCCCACCGCAGCCTCATGACCCACAGGTCCTTTCAAGGTGCACGAATTCATGCACTGGGCCTCTAGTTGGTTAATATTATGGAAAGGTCACGTCAGTTTTAAGTGGTGTTTTTCTTAATTTCATGTGCATTATTTTACAAACACAGCACACACATAACATTGAAACTCCCCCCACTTTCACCATAAACTGGCATTATTCATATAGAAGCTTTCAGCCAGCGACTTGGAAAGCACTTTTTACTAGAGCTCATAGAATTAGTGTTTCTGTTGTCCAAGGAAAAAAAAAAAGGAGATAGCTTAGTATAAGGCTGAGGAAAACATAAAATGTGAAGGGTAATAGATCTGTTTCTTAAACATTTTTCCATGAAATAAACATACTAAAATTTTTTTTCAATTAATATGTTTTCACATAATTGAGAATGAGAAACACAAGAGTATTTTGTTAGGGTCATCTATGTTTACTGAGATGTGAACTTTGGAGCCATTCATTGGTCTTTACTCAGTTCCGTTTCTGCTGGGCTCCCCTCTGGGCCCTCACAGCTTGGTGTCAGCTCCTCATCTTGCTTCTGATCTCCAGACTTGACTTTCTAGCTCCCTGATAAATATTTTAGAAAAGTTCTATTGATATTTCTAACTCAACAAGCTAAAAGAGATCTCATGGTATTATTCCTAAGAAATATTTGCATTAACAACATCGACATTCTCCACACACCTGAGTCAACCTTGACTTCTACAATCTGTCTCCTACAATTAATGGTGGCCAAATCCTTTTGATTTTGACTTTGAAATGTCTAGAGCAGGGGTGGGTAACATTTTTGTGAGTGGTGCCAAAACCAACAAAATCTCTGACTCAAAATTCTTCTGTGTGCCAACCCTAATTTTTTGAGAACATGTTACACCTACTTGATATCTCTTAAGGTGTACGTATGTGAAGAACCTTGAAGAAATAATAAAATTCATTCGAGTGACAAAAACACAGTATATGATGATGAAAAATACATTTATTTTAATGTATATATATACACTGATCGTCCGACAGAAAACTTTATGCCTCCGTTTGATAAAAATTATTTATTTATCTAAGGTGCACCTACACTGAATTTACCTGAAAAATAAAAAAGTCGATATTAAGAAAAAAATTGTAAATGGAAGATTATAAGAGAGGGTTTCGTGTGCCAGGAAGTTACTGGCGTGCCATGTTTGGCACGCATGCCAGGGGTTGCCCACCCCTGGTCTAGAGAATACTCTCTCAAGTTTCCATTTATATTTTCACTGTCTTAGTTTAATTCACACCCTTTGTTGCTTGCCTGAGTCATGGCAATAATAATTGTCTAATTGGTCTCATGAGCTGCCATTGGTTCCCTCTCAAAAATATACTTCAATGTTGTCTCAGAGTGCTCTTCCTGAAGAACGATATGCTCTTTTTCTGTGAAAAACCTTGTGGTGGGTCCCCCATTGTTTATTGAATCTGTTTACAACTTAACTCTTCAGCCTCATTTTTTCCAATTCCCTCCCATCTCCCCACACTGAACCCACTGAGACAGCTCACTATTGCTCAATGAGATACCCACTTTCACCCACTGTGTGTATGCTTGGATTGTTTTCACCACTAGAACCTTCAGTAAGACAAAATGTTAATGTCCTACAACTTCCTATAGCCTCTCTCCTCTCCCTGTCCCAAGCATGACTCTCCTTTAAGGTTTAAGAAGATAATTCCTCTTGGAAGGCTTTATGGAGATGTTGTCTACATTTCTGTCTGTCTTGCACATCATACTCTCTTAGTGAACAGACTGTGTCACTTTTATCTTTTTTCTTTTTAAAGATTCAACTTATTGATGGATATTATTAAGTGCTAAATGAATTCTTCTTGTTGAATAAATTAATAAATGAATTGTTGCCTCCCTGTGAATCTTTACCTGATCCTAAGAAGCAAAATTCTTCTCTCCTTTATGCAACTACAACATATTGTATATTTATCCAAGTTTTTTCTCTTTGCATATGGTTTTTAACAGAATTCTATGATGTAGGCCAGTGGTCGGCAAACTCATTAGTCAACCGAGCCAAATATCAACAGTACAATGATTTAAATTTCTTTTGAGAGCCAAATTTCTTAAACTTAAACTATATGAGTAGGTACATTGTTATTAACTTAATTAGGGTACTCCTAATGCTTAGGAAGAGCCACACTCAAGGGACCAAATAGCCTCATGTGGCTCGCGAGCCGCAGTTTGCCAACCACAGATGTAGGCTGACATGTTTTTCTTTGTATTTATTTTGGGGCTTGAAGGACTTCTTGAATCTGTGGCTTGATGTCTTTGTAAAATTTAAGGTAATTATTTCTTCAAATATTACTCAGCCCCTTTCTTGCCCTCCTCCTCTTTGAGACTCTAATTCCATATGTTGAGAATTCAATAAATAGACCTAATAGAAGATTAGACACAGCTGGAAAGATAAGACAGTGGAAATGATCCAGAGTGAAATACAGAGAAAAAGGATGTAAAGTAGTGAAAAATTCTATTTATTGAGTTCTCAATTTGTGATATCAGTTTTAAAATTTTCATTTGATTACTTTTATACATTCTAAATCTTTGGTAAAATTCCCATTCTTACTATCTATTTTTATTAATCTATAAATCAGAGGGGTCTTCAAGTATTTAAATAACTTTTTGGATCTCTGGAGGGTTTGTTTCTATTGTCTTTTTCTCTCTTGAATGTCTCGTAACATTTTATTGAATTGCAGAGATTATAGTTGATACTTTCTTGCTCCAGAGAGAACTTTAAAAAATCTTTCAGTATTTTGACACTGCTGGTAGTGCTGCCCAACTTCTTATAGTCTTAGAAACCACTATATGGCTCTCTATAGGTGCTTCCTTTTTTTATTTTAAATATATTTTATTGATTTTTTACAGAGAGGAAAGGAGAGGGATAGAGAGTTAGAAATATCGATGGGGATGTGCCTGCAACCAAGGTACATGCCCTTGACCGGAATCGAACCTGGGACCTTTCAGTCCGCAGGCCGACGCTCTATCCACTGAGCCAAACCGGTTAGGGCTATAAGTGCTTATAACTGCCTCAAGGGGAAATCCTGCTCAGATTTTTGGTACACCTTTCTGTTTCTCTCCTATCCTCAATCTTGGCACTTCAAGTTCTGGTGCCTTGCTGGCCTTGAACTTCAATTTTTGTCTCCATATCTCTGTGAAATGAAAGTTCTACTCAGCTTTTTGCTCTTAGCAGTTGCTTCCTGCTTGGCGTCCTGGTCTTTCCACACATGCTGTGTATGAATCAGCAAGTGAAGGAGCTAAGTGGTATAAAATGTTGGGCTTACTGCAGTGAGATTCCTTCTCATTGAGCTCCTAGTCCTGCAAAGTCTGACTTGCTTGAGAGTTTTCAATGTCTTCAAAGAGATGTGTTTATTTCATTTTATTACACATTTGTAGTTTGTTCAGTGGGGTGATTGACCTGTTGTAAGATAGACTGCTGGAAGTGGGACTCCATATTTTTCTATTACAGTAATTTCTTCCACTATAAATTTCCAGGTGTGTTTCTTTAACCCAATTCTTTCCCCTTTGAGAGCAAGAACAGTTTTCTATTCCATTTTTTTTCTCTTGTAAAATGTCAATTCATTTATTAATTTATTCAACAATATTTTTGAGCTTATGGGCTAAATGCTGCGGATATATCAATGAATAAAATATAGAAGGTCCCAGCTGTTATGGAGCTTATGTTCTAATGCAGAAGAAGGCCCACAAATAAACAGCAAAAATATCAAATAGTAAAATATAAAATGTACAGGATTAAATTAGAATACTAGGGTAGGGTGAGTGGCTACATACAGGCCTTTCTGAGTGGGTCACTTTTAAGGTGAGATTTAAATGACAAGAAAAGGTCAACCATGGAGAGTTTTGGAGAATTCCAGGTGGAGGAAGGAGCAAGGCTGAGGGACCCAAGGTACTCACTAAAATGAATTAAGTTTGTGAGATTCTAAATGAGAAATGTCAGCATAAGTTATATTTGAGAGAGAGCATTATACATTTTAAAATATTTTAATTTTTGCTATTAATAATTGTCTCTGGTTGTAAGTGTGTGCTATGTATAAAGTGCTTTAACTCATTTAGAAATCATGAATATTACCTACAGCTCATGGAAGAATTGTGATACCTGTAGTAGACATAGCTCCCTGCAGGAGGGCCCCTCATTCACCAGGGTGGTAGAACTGCATAGAAACAAGAACTGTTTTTTTCTTACCTTTGAGGTATATGTAAATATACTATTTTTGTTTAGTAATCACATTCATAATTATAATTACATAAAAATACTAGCTTTTTACTAGGGTTCTGAATCAGTTTGGATCTTAGCAAAAACTAGAATTCAATGCATATAGTTCAAGAAACTGCAAAGAAGATCCTACTTATAAGGGTATGAGCAGGTGAGGAAGCAAGCAGAGATGGTGAGGTGCCTGGAGACTTGCACAGCAGGAGCCAGTGCTGTCCTAGGCTTGAAGGGACATGGGCATTGCATGGGCACTTCAGTCTAATTCAAGCTGAAGTCAGGGAGGGATACAGCTGCTGCTAGAAAACATGGCCTGGAGCAGGGAGGAGCAGAAAAGAAATGTCCTGTTTTCTCATTCCTCTTGTCTGCCTTTGCATTGCCTCCCTTGGCCAAACTTGCCCAAGAGCCAGCTGGCAGTACATACTGGCTGGTGTAGTCCATGGAGCCAGCCCCCAGGGCTCAGAACTGTACAGGCAGGGCCAAGGATGGGCCAGAGGAAAAGGGAGCAAACTAACAACAACCCACATGCTCACTTTGGAAATAGCAAGCAATAATGGGCCACATTATAAATTGAAACATTTACCAAACATTTGGAGCTTCAGCCTCACTGGGAATTGTGGGATATAAAGAGTTTCCCAAACCTAGTCGAGAACTCAAATGGTTTTCAGTCACTCATTTTGTCTTTAAGGACAGAAAATTATTGTGAAAAAAATTTAAATTAGGTTAGGAGATTGTGGCATCTGGAAGGATTACTTTAAGGCAGAGTCTGGCATGTGTGCTGGTGGGGGAAGAGGCAGACCAGGGCAGAGAGGGGGCAGAGAGGCAGGTCAGAGGGAGGTCTAGGAAGAAGGGTCCTGCAGTGGAGCAAGGGTTGTTTGATGTATAATCATTCATACTTCCAAAACTTCTTTAAATCCAGTCATATGCTGAAAATCTATTTGCTAACAGAGGGTCATAACATTGATATTACTATTGTTTTATGACACATAAATAGATATCTTTTCCATTCATCAATTAAAAATATTAAAGTTTTATTGCCTTGCATGTACAGAAACACCCATACATACTTATCTACACAAAATGTTGACGTTCTCAGGCCTGGAGACTTGGTGGATTTCGGCTAAATTGTATGTAGTTCATGTATGATATTTTCTTGTAAATATCCAAAATGAAACAACCTCTTATTCTACATCTGAATAGTGTATAACTTTTCTGTCAATATTTTTTTTTGTTAATTTGTAACTTAAATTCCTTTTTTTCCACATTGAAAATAAGACAGTTCTTAGATGAAAAAGGGTAACCAATCATACTGGTTCAGAGCATTTTGTTTCTGAGAGGTTGAAATGATTTATGTCAGATATTACTTTTCAAAAGTTTAGTTAGTATTTACCATTTTATAAATTTTTAGCTCATAAAATCTCAAGAAACTTTGTAAAGTATATAATATTATTATCATCTTCATTATACATATGGGAAGGGTGAGAAGTGTGGCACAGAGAGATTAAATAACACCAGACCACACAGTTACCAAATTGGGGGAGTTGGGATTCAATTCAGGAGTTTGGTTGGAGAGCCTAAGGGTTAAACCACTATGCCAGGCTGTCTGTATTCAATGGAGGCTTGAGTTTATGATAATTCTGCTCCTGTAGGGTTTAGATTTCCAAGTTATGAACTGACACATTTACCAAACATTTAAACTTCTTCAAAAGTGTCCAGTTATATACTTATATAGTCATTGCCATAAAAACACTGTTGATAGGAGTAAGAGAATCCTTAATGTTTCTTTGGGCCAATGAAAGAAAAAAATCTAATCAGTGTTTCTGAAAAAATATGTTTCCCACAGAAATGCCTTGCAGAATGCTCCCTGCAGAAAATGTTTCTGTAATCAATACAGTTAGCAGATCATCATGTGTTATGTCCCTATATTTGAGATTCACAACATACATATTAAAGATACTGAACAGTTCTCAGTAGATACCTGTTTAATTTCTTGTTTTTTAGTTTTAAAAAATTTATTGACTTGAGAGAGAGAGAAACATCAATTTTGTTGTTCCACTTATTTATACATTCATTGGTTGATTCTTTTATGTGCCTTGACCAGGGACCACAACATTGGTATTTGGGTCAATACTCTATGCAACTGAACAACCTGAGCAGAGCTAACTTCTTTTTCAACCTAGGCTTCACTGAGTTAAATTTACCAAATAACAATTTATTACAAAATATCTATTAACATCCTGTAGAACCAGCTTTGTACAATTTTTAACTGGTTTCTTAAAATCAAAGCTTTGGCTCAGAAATTTCTAGAAGGCTAACAAAAATTGAAGGGGGTTAAAAAAAATGGCCAAGGCTGATTCTCACAGCCAGTTGGCCTGGAGGTCAAATCCCCCCAGTATTAACTACAACAATCAAGGCTTAACTACAACAAGACTGCACACAAAGACAAGTAGGGAGTGCACCAAGAAAGCATAAAAAATGCAGAGACAAAGAAACAGGACAAAATTGTCCATGGAGGATATAGAGTTCAGAACCACACTTTTAAGGGCTCTCAAGAACTGTCTAGAAGCCGCCGATAAAGCTATTGCGATCTACAAGAAATCTAATGAGACAC
>NW_006295734.1:27352-32428 GCF_000327345.1 Myotis davidii
TATATAAAAAATGACCAAGAAGTAAAACAATAATACAGACTTTTTTTTTTTTTTTGCCTACACTGTCTGAAAATCTGCTAAACTGGTATTTCTTATCACCAAACTAGTAGCCCAGTGCATGAAATTCGTGCACTGGTGTGTGTGTGTGTGTGTGTGTGTGTTGGGGGGGGGTGAAGCGGCCCCTCAGTCTGGCCTTCACCCTCTCCAATCTGAGACCCCTCAGGGAATGTCCAACTACCTGTTTGTGCCCACACTTTTAACAGATAGCAGCTCCATTGTTGTTTCTTTCTTATGCTTAAAACCATTGGAATTAGTAGGTATTCAAAGTGTGAATACAGATACACCCTGTATATCTCTTGTCAGTGGTGAAAGAAACCAACAGCAGATTTTGAACCCCCAGAAAGGGAACCTCGCTCACCCCCACATGTCTCCCCACTTCACTTTCCACCTTCGTGGGCAGCAGGAGAATCAATGTTTTCTCTCATCAATTCAGAAAAGCACGTCCTGTCACCTGCTGCCCGGCAGGAGTGCACTAGGCACCAAGCAAGGGAGGCTCAGTCAGGGCAGCCTTCACTCATGGGTGCTGGCACCCAAAGTGCACATTCCTCCTTTACAGTCGCCCGGACTATCCCACTGTTTCACTGAGAGGATGGAATTCCTCTCCGCCTCTGGGTTCTTGATCTTGAACGCTGACTGAAGGCACCTCAGCGAGGGCCACCCATGCCCACCAGGTGTGTCTGTCTGCATCTGCTCCCACCTCAGCACCTGCATTAACCCTCTAGAGGTGATCTCATAGCTGTACTAGCTTCCATGGGAACAGGGCATCACCACTCAGTCCTCTCACTGTCATCTCACAGGCGCCCACCCTCAGCACCCAGAACATCCAGACACTCTCCAAAGGATGTGAGCGCATCAGAGGGGATGTGTGCACATCCTGTGGGGGTGTTAGGCATGCTGGGTTTATGGAAGTGTGGTGGTGAGGCGGGGGGAACTTGTGCATGTTTTGGTTTGCAACTCTTGCAGGTGTGTGAGGGTGACAGTGTGCTGGGGGATGTTCGCACGCCAGGGAGGGGATGTGCACACCAGAGGCCTCTGGCTTTGCAGATCCACAAACCCCTGTGGTGCAGCCAGGAGGATGTCAGTCTGGCCCGCCATGGTGGCTGTCCCTGCAATCGTGCACCTTCTGGGCCAGGAGGTGGATCTTGCGCAGCCACTCCTGGGTGCTGATGGCTTGCAGGCGCTACTTCAGCTCAGCCTGCAGGCGTTACTTCAGCTCAGCCTGCAGGCTCCGCTTGGCGCCCTCACACCTGTCACCACCACCATGTGGGGAGTACAGGCCGCCCTCCGCCGGCCTGCCTCCCCTGTCCAGAGACTCTCTGTGCTGCTCACCTGCCCAGAGTGACTGGGGCTGGGTGAAAGCCAGGTATCCTGGCCTGCCCAACCCTGGCCGATCTGCCCCTGTGCAAGCTGCCACCCCACTGGGAAGGGTCACAGATCTGGGTCCTGGGACCGCGGACAGCCTCAAGCCCTGCCCCCCGCCCGCCAGGTCACGGATCCGGGTCCTGGGACTGAGGACAGCCTCAAGTGCTACTGCACTGCCCAGCAGGGTCACAGATCTGGGTCCTGGACTGTGGACAGCCTCAAGCACTGCCCCCCCACCCAACAGGGTCACAGATCCAGGCCCGGGACAGCAGACAGCCTCCCGTGCTGCTCCTTAGCTGCCATCTTGTTGCTTCAGGGTGGGGGTCCCCACTGGGGTGCCTGACCAGTCTGGGTGAGGGGCTGAGGGCTGTTTTCAGGCTGGCGGGCGACTGAAGCTTCCAACCTCTCCTTTTTTTTCTTTTTCTTTTTATTCTGGGATTTATTTACCTTCTATGGCTGTCACTGAAACTGAGAGCTGGCTTTAGCTCTGAGGCCGGCTCCAACTGAGACCTCTTGTTCGCTTCAGCTGCCTGGCTGCCGACCACCGTCTTGGTTGGCAGTTAATTTGGATATTGCCCTTATTAGCCAATGGGAAGTGTGTCAGAGGTATGGTTAATTACCATGTTTGTCTATTATTAGATAGGATAATATTGTCCATTGGATTTTTTTCTGCTCTTACGCAGCTCTAGATATAAATTTGGGAAATATAATGGCAAACCTCTCTTGCCCTCTCTATATGTGCTGCGAATAGCTCCTCAAATAGTCTTGCTTCACTTGACATTTTAGAGTGATCTTGAATATTCATAAAGGGCATATCTAAATTCAGATGAGGGGAGAAATGCTATGATTTATCTGAGAAGAGCCATGGAGTGCCACATATGTAAAGGAGATATTTTTATTTTCTTGTAGAAATATTTTATTTTTCAATTACAGTTTATATTTAGTATTATTTTGTATTAGTTTCAGGTGTATAGCACAGTGGTCAGACAACCATATAGTTTACAAAGTGTTCCCCCAAATATTTACAGTACCCACCTGGCACCATATGTAGTTATTATAATATTATTGACTATATTCCCTATGCTGTATTTTACATCCCTGTCACTATTTTGTAACTACCAATTTAGAATACAGAAAGAAGAGAGAAGAAAAGAGATAGAGAGAGACATAGTGAGAGAGAGAGAAAGAGAGAGAGGGAGGAAAATATTTGTTATTTATTTTAGGCTCTGTAGTTATCATAATCACTTCAGGCTCTATTTTATCTACTTCTGGAATGGAATTCCCAGCCACATTCTATGAATACTAGAGGCCCATTGCACAACACTCCTGCACTGAAGGGGTTGGGGGGGTGTCTCTCAGCCTGAACTGCACCCTCTGTAGTCTGAGACCCTTTGGGAGGTGTCTGCCTGCCAGCTTAGGGCATCGGGCCTAACCCAGTAGTCAAAGATCCCTCTCACAGTCCAGGACCCCTTGCTCCTTACCGTCTGCCTGCAGCGGAGGCGGGAGAAGCTACTGCCACCACTGCTGTGCTTGCCAGCTGTGAGCCTGGCTTCTGGCTGAGTGGTGCGCCCCCTGTGGGAGTGCACTGACCACCAGGGGGCAGCTCCTGAATTGAGTGTCTGCCCCCTGGTGGTCAGTGTGCATCATAGAAACTGGTCATTCTACCATTTGATCGATTTGAATATTATGCTTTTACTAGGGGCTCAGTGCATGAATTTGTGCACCTTGAAAGGTCTTGAGGCTGCAGTGGGCACAGGGGCAGGTCTCAGCCCATCCTCTGTGCCCCCCACCCAGCCCCTTCCACTGTGGCCCTTGGTCCCCTGTCTGCCAGCAGCCCTGCTTCAGCCACTGATGCTCCCATGCACTGATGGCCTTGGCCTTGCTCACATCAACTGACAGCACAGAGCAATTGGGGCCAGCGCCAGCAGTGGATGTGAGCAGGACTGGTTCCATTGGTGGGTATGAGTGGTGGCTGCTGCCCTGATCACCCCTCAGGAGCAGGGGGAGGTGGAGAAGAACCTCAGGGGCCATCAGGGCCAGCAGCCACCACTCTCACCCGCTGATGGCGCCAAGGGATTGGGGCTGGCACTGGGCACCAGCAGCGGGTGTGAGCGAGGCCAGCACCAGCAGTAGGTGTGAGTGCTGGCAGGACCGTGGCACGTGGGAGCAAAGAATTTTCAGTAACCACCAGAAGCTTGACCTGATAACAGCGACCAGCGCCACACCTTGGTCTAGCACCCTACTCACCTCCACCATCCCGCTGCAGCCGACAACCACCATATTCCCTGCATGACCCCTGATAGTCAGTGCATGTCATAGCAATCAGTTGTTTGGTTGTTCAGTTGTTTGGTTGTTCGACCTTTTGCTCTATTTGCATACTAACCTTTTATTATATAGGATTATATAGGATAGTTAAGAATGTTGGTAACAAACTCCATAGGTTTTTCTTGTCTGGGAAGCTCTTTATTTTTCCCTTAATTTTAAATAATAGACTTTCTGGGTAAAGTAGTCTTGGTTGTAGGTCCCTGCATTTTATCACTTTGAATATTTCCTGCCAATTCCTTCTGGTTTGAAATGTTTCCATTGAGAAATCAGTTGACATTCTTATGGGAGCTACCTTATAGGCAACCAACATTCTTTCTCTTACTGTTTTTAAAGTTCTCTTTAACCTTTGCATTTTAAATATGATGTGTCTTGGTATGGGCCGTTTTGGTTTACTCTTGTTTGAGACTCTCTGGAATTCCTGGACTTCCTTCACTAGGTTAGGGGATTTTTCAGTCATAATTTCTTCAAATATGTTCTCAACCCCTTGCTCTCTCTCTTCTATTTCTGGTATCCCTATTATACAAATATTGTTACACTTCATGTTATCCCAGAGACCCCTTAAACTATCCTTATTTACTTAAATTCTTTTTTTCTGCTCTGATTGGGTCTTTTTTTTTACCTTGTTTTCCAAATCACTGATTCAATCCTCTGCTTCATCCAACCTACTGCTTATTTCTTCTAGTATATCCTTCATTTCAGATATTGCATTTTTCATATCTGACTGGTTCTTTTTTATGGTTTTTATGTACTTTTCCAAGGTATTATGTTTCCACTAGGTTGCTTGAGCATCTATATAACCATTTCTTTTGAAATCTATATCTGATAAATTGCTTGCCTCTATTTCATATAGCTCTCTTTTTGTCACAAGAAAAAAACTGAAAAATACACAAAGCCATGGAGGCTAAATAATATGTTACTAAACAATGAATGGGTTAACAATAAGATCAAGAAAAAAATCAAAAGATACCTTGAAACAAATGAAAATGAGGACACAACTACACAAAACCCATGAGACACAGCAAAAGCAATCCAAAGAGGGAAATTCATAGCATTACAAGCCTAACTCAAGAAACTAGAAAAATCTCTAACAATCTAGCTTCACACTTTAAGGAAATAGAAAATAACCAACAAAGTGCCGGGAGCTGGTCCATCCTTGCTGTTTCAAGGGACCTGACGTATATGGCATACTGTTCTTAATATGTTTGGTCACCTTCTTGGCACTATGTGTTTTAACCAAGGTCACCTCTCCGAGAAAGGTTGTTTCCCCAGGTAGGGATTTTCCCCTGAAGTTAGGGAGGGAATAAAACCTCTTAACTGCCAGGCGGGTAA
>NW_006295734.1:32523-44060 GCF_000327345.1 Myotis davidii
CTCTCCAGCAAAGTTCTTCTGTCTCTAGGTTCTGTCTTCTAAGTTCTGTGTTCTAAGTTCTGTCTGTAAGTTCTGTCTCCTAAGTTCTGTGTTCTAAGTTCTGTCTAGTTCTGTGTGTAAGTTCTGTCTCCTAAGTTCTGTGTTCTAAGTTTTGTCTCTCGGTTCTGCCTCTCTAGGTTCAGTCTAAGTTCTGTCTCCTATTGTCTTGTTGCATCTGTATTTATACCAGTTGATTCTAATCCTATCAATCTCTATTCCAAAGGTTAGGGCGTTTCTTATCTCCATTCCAGGGAGTAAAGATTATGTACTTAAGCATGATTGTTCATAGTTAAAGTGATTAATTACCCGCCTGGCAGTTAAAAGGTTTTATTCCCTCCCTAACTTCAGGGGAAAATCCCTACCTGGGGAAACAACCTTTCTCGGAGAGGTGACCTTGGTTAAAACACATAGTGCCAAGAAGGTGACCAAACATATTAAGAACAGTATGCCATATACGTCAGGTCCCTTGAAACAGCAAGGATGGACCGGCTCCCGGCAACAAAGTCCAAAGTGAGTAGAAGAAAGGAAAGAATAAAGATCATAGCAGAAATAAAGAAATTAGAGTCTAAAATATCACTACAAAACATCAATGAAATAAAGAGCTGGTTCTTGGGAAAGAAAAACATGATTGAAAAACCTTTAACCAGACTCATCCAGAAAAAAAGAGAGGGGACCCAAATTAAAAAAGGTCAGAAATGAAAGAGGAGATGAAACAACTGACCAAAGAAATACAAAGAATTGTAAGGAAATATTACACAAGCTATATGTCAACAAATTAGTCAATCTGGACAAAAGGGATACATTCATAGGAGCATACAATTTTCCGAAACTGAATCAGGAAGAATCAGAAAATCTGAATAGACAGATTACAATTACTAAAATTGAAATAATAATAATAATAAAATAATAATAATAATAACAACTCTCAACAAACAAAAATCCTGGACCACATGATTTCATAGGAGAATTCTACCAAACATCTGCAAAATGAATACCTACACTTTTCAAACTATTCCGAAAGGTTAAAGCAGAGGGAAGACTCCCAAGCTCATTTTATAAGACCAGCATTATTCTAATTCCAAAACCAGATAAAAACACTATAAAGAAAGAAAATTATACGCCAATATTCCTGATGAACATAGATGCTAAAATCCTCAATAAAATATTAGCAAACCAGATACAGCAACGAATTAAAATGATCATACATCATGACCAAGTGGGATTTATTCCATGGATGCAAGGTTTGTATAATATCTGCAAATCAATAAATGTCATACACCACATAAACAAAATGAAGGATAAAAAATCACATGATCTCATCAATATTGCAGAAAAAACATTTGATAAAATCCAGTACCCATTTATAATAAAAACTCTCAGCAAAGTGGGAATACAGGGAACATACCTCAACATAGCAAAGGCCATATAACAAACTCACAGCCAACATCATAGTCAATGGGCAAAAACTAAAAACATTTCTCTTAAGATTGGGAACAAGACGGGAATGTCTGATTTCACCACTCTTATTTAACATAGTACTGGAAGTCCTAGCCATAGCAATCAGACAAGAAGAAATAAAGGCATCCAAATTGGAAAAGAGGAAGTAAAACTGTCATTATTTGTAGATGACATAATATTGTAAATAGAGAACCCTAAAGATTCCACCAAAATTTTTAAATGAATTCACTAAAGTATCAGGATACAAAATAAATATCCAGAAAGCAGTTGCATTTTTTATACACCAATAATGAACTATCAGCAAGGGGAACTAAGAAAACAATCACATTTACAATTGCATAAAAAATACCTAGGAATAAATTTAACCAAGGAGGTAAAAGACTTGTATTCAGAAAATTATAAGACACTAAAGAAAGAAACTGAAGAAGATACAAATAAATGGAAGCATATACCGTACTCATGGATAGGAAGAATTAACATCATTAAAATGTCTATTCTTTAGCCTTGGCCAGTGCACTGAAGGGTCACTGGGTTGATTCCCAGTCAAGTGCATGAACCTGTGTTGCCAGTTCAATCCCCGGATCTGGTTGGTTAGGGGCATTAGGGAGGCAATCAATTGAGGTATCTCTCTCACATCAATGTTTCTCTTTCTTCCCACCACCTCCCTTCCACTCTCTCTAAAAAAATCAATGGAAAAAATATCCTCAGGTGAGGCTTTAAAAAATGTCTATAATTTTCAAAGCAATCTACAGATTCAATCTATAGATTGGTAGCCTATCAAGATACCAATGGTGTATTTCATAGAGCTAGAACAAATATTCCATAATTTATATGGAACCACAAAAGACCCCAAATAACCTCAGGGATATTGAAAGAGAAAATCAAAGCTGGAGGAAACACGCTACCTGATATCAAATTACACTACAAGTAATCAAAAACGCATGGTACTGGCATAAAAAGGGATGTAGAGATCAATGGGACAGAATAGAGAGCCCAGAAATAAACCCATGCCTTTATGGTGAATTAATATTTAACAAAGGAGGCAAGAACATACAATGGGGAAAAGACAGTTTATTTAATAAATGTTGTTGGGAAAATTGAATGGATAACATGCAAAACAATGAAACTAGACCACCTTTTTGCACCAAACACAAGAGAAACTCAACATGGATTAAAGAATTAAATATAAGAGTCAAAACAAAAATATTAGAAGAAAATATAAGCAGTAAAATCTCAAACATTCCTCTTAGCAATATTTTTTTCTGATATACCTCCTTGGGCAAGGAAAACAAAAGAAAAAATAAACAAATGGTACTACATCAAACAAAAAAGTTTTTCAACAGCAAAGGAAACCATCTACAAAATGAATGGGAGGATATATTTCTTAATTAGGTTAATATCCAAAATTTATAGAGAATTCAAACAACTGAATATCAGAGAAACACGCAACTCCATTTAAAAGTGTGCAGAAGACTTGAAAACATACTTCTCCAAGGAAGATATACAGATGGCTAATAGACATATGAAAAGACTCTCAACATCACTAAGCATCAAATTAATGCAAATTAAAACCACAATGAGGTATCACCTCACACCTGTCAGAATGGCTATCATCAATAAATCAACAAACAACAAGTGCTGGTGAGGATGTGGAGAAAAGGGAACTTTAGTACACTGCTGTTGGGAATGCAGATTGGTTTAGCCATTATGGAAAACAGTATGGAGTTTCCTCCAACAGTTAAAAATGGAACTGCCTTATGAATCAGCAATGCCACATCTGGGAATATATCTGAAGAAACCAGAAACACTCATTTAAAAGAATATATGCACCCCTATGTTCATTGTAGCGCTATTTATAATAGCCAAGATTTAGAAGCAGCCCCAGTGCCCATCAATAGATGAATGGATAAAAAGCTTGGTATATTTACACCATGGAATACTATGTGGCAGTTAAAAAGAAGGAACTCTTACCATTTGCAACAGCATGGAGGGACCTGGAGATTATTATGCTGAGCAAAATAAGCCAGTCAGAGAAAGACAAGTATCACATGATCTCACTCATATGTGGAATCTAAAGAACAAAATCACCTGATGAGCAAAATAGATCCAGAGACAGAGAAGCATAGAACAGACTGTTGAATCTCAGAGGGAAGGTGCGGGTGGGTGGGTGGAAAGAGATTAACCAAAGAACTTATATGAGGCCCGGTGCACAAAATTTGTGCATGGGGGGCGGATCCCTCCACCTGGCCTGCATCCTATCGCAATCCAGGACTCCTCAGGGGACGTTGGGCCTAAACCAGCAGTTAGACATTCCTCTCGCAATTCAGGATGCTGCATGCACCAGTGACCATACTTTTCAAACAGGTGAAAGGCATCTTGCTGTTGTACGGGCAGTTACATTTTTTTTGGCCCTGATTATAAAAAGTAGTACATAACATGATTCTTCTGAGGCAGTAGTACCATTTTCTCCATCTTATGGGTGGAAAATCTGAAGCAGAGAGAAGTTAAGTAATTGGCTTTGTCATACAGTTATGTGTTAGAATCAGGACTGACCACAAAATGTGCAAGCTAGAGTCCATGCATGTCATTGCTACGTCATCCTGTTTTTTCAGTGTTAGAGTAGCCTTGCCAGGTTTTAATTTTTAAATCTAAGAGACTGTTCCCAACATATAGGGTAGGGTCCTTAGGCCTGGCCAGCAATCAGGGCTATCTGTGGGGCAACTGGTGGGCAGGGAGATCGGGGTGGGGGTGTGGGGGGCCCACTGGCACCCGCCTTGGCTGGTGGCCTGGCACCACCTGCTGGCTGGAATCCCCCCTGCCGCTGCTTCCTGTCGCCTCTCACTTGAGGATCTGCCTCCTGGTGGTAAGTGCACATCATAGCGACAGGTTGTTTCACTGTTTGGTTGATTTGCATATTAGGGTTTTATTATATAGGATATGCATGGACACAGACAATAGGGTGATGAAGGCCTGGAGTGGGGAGCGGGATAGAGTGTCAATGGTAAAAAAAGAGGACATCTGTAATACTTTCAACAATAAGGATAAATTTTAAATAAAGTATATATGCACCCCTGTGTTTATTGCAGTGCTATTTACAATTGCCAAGATTTAGAGGCAGCGAGTGCCCATGAGCAGATGAGTGCATAAAAAAGCTGTGGTACATCTACACAATGAATTACTACTCAGCCATAAAAAAGAAGGAAATCTTACCTATTTTGACAGCATGGATGAAGTTAGAGAATGTTATCCTAAGTGAAAAGGCCAATCAGAGAAAATCAAGTACCATATGATCCCACTCATATGTGGAATCTAATGAACAAAGTAAACTAACAAACTGACTAGAAACAAACTCATAGATACAGAGAATAGACTGATAGCTGTCAGAGGGGAGGAGGGTTGGGGGGCTGGGTGAAAAAGGTGAAGGGATAAAGCAAAGAAAAAATTCTCATAGACACAGAAACAATATGGTGGTTACCAGAGGGAAAGGGGTATGAAGGGAGGTAGAAGAGGGTAAACGCGGAATAAATGGGTGATGGAAGGAGACTTAACTTGGGTTGGTAAATACAATATAATATACAGATGATATATTATAGAATTGTATACCTCAAACCTATATTATTTTATTAACCAATGTCACTCCAATAAATTCAATAAAAATTAAAAAATAAGTTGTATTCTCTCCCCTCTCCTCTCCTCCCCTCCCCTCCCCATGTTTCCCTTTTCCCTTCCCATTCTTCCTTCTGCCCTCCCTCTCTCCCTCTTCCTCTCTCCCCCCTCTCTGAATAGCAGTCAGGTTTAGGTTATGTCTGGACAACTGGTTCTGACTTGGTGTGGGTCTCCGGCTTTGTCCTCTCCATACCTTAGTCATGGCAGTCTGTCCATTCCCTCTCCATTCTTTTGGTCCCTTTTGAACAAAAAGTTAACAGTCCCCAGAGCAACACAGAGGACAACTTTGCTTTCTCACACTCATTATTGCTAGTCATGTTTCTTTCCCTCGACTTGGCTCCCGAGGCCCAGGATAATTGGGAGCCACTGTTACATAGACCTTCAATGCTGCACTTTAACTTTTTGTTAGATTTGGACCTGCTTTCTGGAAGTAACTTGTGAACTGTGAAAAATGAATTCTCTTTGCCATGGCACCAGAGGACCATTTATTAATTACTTTTATTGCACAGAATACCACCCTGGTTTCCTGGAAGATGGAATTTGGTGAGCTATTTTCTCCCTGGGAAAATAGGGCTCTGGCTTGCTGGTGAGCTTGAGCCTGGTATAGACCTGGGGAATATTTGACTGAGGGACAGGGCAAGCATGAGGATAGTGTTGGGTTTGTGACTTCTAGAATGGTTTTCGGCTGACTCTAAATTGGAATTCTTGACCACATTTTGCAGAAGTAACATTGATTGATGACAACAACAATGGCAACATGGTTCATTTAGTGCCTATGAAACTCCGGCACACTGTGAGGCACTTTACCCATGTTCTGCCACTTAGCAAAAACAGTATGAGAAAGGTATTTTGATATATCATTATTTTATGGATGAAGAAATTAGACTGTAGCAAGGTTAGTTCCATACTTGAGGCCATGTACATAGAATACCTTGAAATAAGGATTCAAACTCATTCATTTACTCAACAGATATTTATGATCCAGGAATGGTTCTATATGCCAGAAATATAGCAGGAAAAAACCCCCAAAGTGAGTTTAGTAGAGTAGATGATGAAAAGTGTAATGGAGAAAAATAAAACAGCACAAAGAGACAGCATTTGTGTGGATAACAGTTCTATTTTATGTGGGAAGGGGTCAAGGAGCCCTTTCTAAGAAGATGACATTTAAGTAGAGAGTGGAAGGGAATGCAGAAACAAGCCATGTACATATTTCAGAGACAAGGAAACAGAAAGTGCAAGAGGCCTGGAGTGGGCAAGATGCCTGGTGTGGCCAAGGACAGAAGGAGACCAGCATGACTAGAGCAGAAAGGGTGAGGGGAAGGGGTAAGAAATGAAGATTAATCCTATATAATAAAGAGGGAATATGCTAATTTGTCCGTTATGGTGTCCAAATAACGACCAATTTGCATATTGACAGACCAGCAGGTGCTCCCGCAGCAGGGGGATTTGCGGATGCTGAGGCCTCTTTTTCTCCCTGGTGCACGCGCCAACAAACACCCCCGCCACATGGAGCCCCGCCCCATCGGAGAGCACTCTGCCCAGGGACACCACAACCCCCTACTCAGGGGCAACACAGGTCCAGCAGAAGGGTGTGGTGGCAGAAGGCCTGGGCACGACAACAGAGAGTGCACAGGCGACCCTCACACCACAGGGAAGTCAGCGAGGCTTTCATTCATCTTCCGGATGGACCCAGACGGGTGGAATGAGCGCCCCTCCCCGCGCCCGCCCCGCCCAGGACAAGCCAGGCCCAACAGTGCCTGCGCAAGCACGCCCTTTGTCTGCGAATTCCGAGGAGAGTGGACAGAGAGCTGCTCCAGGCGTGGCAGTGGGCACACCAGCACTCTACGCTGAACCGGAGCAAAGCCTCGCGCACGGAATGCAGCGGTCCAGGTCCCTGCGATGGATGCAGGCCCTGGCCAGCTGGATCTTCCCCAACTCGAAGTGGGGAGGCTCGGGCCATGGCAGGCAAGACACAGCTGTGTCAAAGCTCAGTCCCTCAAAGCAGGTGGGAGAGGGGCCCGAGTGCCCAAACAGAGGCGGCTACAGGTCCCAGAGAGGAAAGCAGTCAGTACTAAGGACGAAAAGCATAGAATTTTTAATTAGCCTGTAAAAAGGGTAAAAAAAGTGAGGAAGGAGGAGGGAAGATGGGGAAGAAAGGAAGGAGGGAGGGAAGACATTTATAAAGGAGTCAGTAGAGAACAGAGTTAAAGAAGGAAAGAGGATGTATGAGTGAACTGTAGGAGCTATAATGAAAACCAAGTATAGTTGTGGACTGGGGACAGATTTAAAAAGTAGGAGTCAGAAAAGAAAAAAGATAAATGATAGTGAATAATTAGGCACGTAGATAGATATTAAAACAGTGGAAGTAAGTAGAGAAGAATGAATGGGAAAAGTAGGATGAGAGAGAAAGAGGGAGGGAAGAAAAGTTTCAAAGGGGAGCCAGTAGAGCTCAAAAGGAGAATGGGAAGAAGGAAGAAATGGGGCAGGGAGCAAAGCAGGTCCAAGGGAGGAAGTGAAGAAAAAAATTAAGGTGGGAAAGAAGGGAAAGGGGAGGGAGGGCAGGGAAAGAAGGAATGTGGCGGAGGGAAGGAGGGTGGGAGAAAGATGGGAAGAAGGGTGATGAACAGAAGTAGGAAATGAGGAAAGAAAAGTTTATAAATGATGAGTCAGTAGGAAAAAATGTTACATAAAGGAGAGAGAAAAATTGTGTGAGAGGGAGAAACCAATAAGGAAGTCAAATACAATTGTGTGTGAAGGGGATAAGATTGTAAAAAGAAAGTTAATAATACGGGTGACCAGGCCGACAGGGGAGGGCAGTTAGGGGTGACGAGGCCAGCAGGGGAGGCAGTTAGGGGTGACCAGGCCAGCAGGGGAGGCAGTTAGGGGGATGAGGCCAGCAGGCAAAGTGGTTAAGGCAGGCAGGCAGGTGAGCGGTTAGGAGCCAGAGGTCCTGGATTGCGAGAGGGATGTCCAGCTGCCAGATCTGGCCTAAACTGGCAGTTGGACATCCCCTGAGGGCTCCCCCATTGGAGAGGGTACAGTTCGGGTTGAGGCACCCCCTCCCCTGGTGCACTGGGCCTCTAGTACCCATATAAAAGAGACTTGAAGAGCTTCCTCGCCCCTTTTGCCATGTGAGGACATAAGAAGATGGTGGCTAACTATGTACAAACCAGGAAGCAAGCCTTCAGCAGACACTGAATCTTCTGGTGCCTTGATCTTGGACTTCCCAGCCTCCAGAATTGTGACAAATAAACATTGTTTATAAGCTATGGTAATTTTGTTATAGCAGCCCAAACAGACTGTAAAGGCTAGTAATGGGTCCTTTTTTTTTTTTTTTTTTTTGGCAGGAGAGATGTCAAGCACCTGGTACCTTTTAATTGCTCAGAGTCAGGTGGCCTAGACTCTATGCTCCTGAAAGAGAATAAACACCCTTTGGGCTTCCATAAATGGATCACAGATAGCTGCTCTAATTCTTCATGATTAGCTGGTGATAACTGGGAAGGTTACCCCCTTTATTCCCCCTACCTCATACCCTTTGAAACTTGCATAGGGAGTTGAGTTGCCTAGCAGAATAGCTCTGGGGAGGCCCCTGCCATCTCCACTTTGAACCACAAGAATGGACAGCTGGCTTTGGGTCTTACCACATTTCTTCTTCTTTTTTTAAAAAAAACACAATGTTGTTATTGATTTTATAGAGAGAGAGGAATGGAGCAGGAGAGATAGAAACATCACTGAGAGGGAAACATTGATTGGCTACCTTCTGCACTCCCTCTACTAAAAATGGATCCTCAAACCTGGGCATGAGCTAGTAACCCCTTTGGCACACAGGACAATGCCCAACCACTGAGCAACACCGGCCAGGCCCCACATTTATTCTTGAGAGACTCCTGGACCAACCCCATGGAAGTTATGAATATTTTTTCTTAATTCTTAATTCCCATCATATAACCCCTCACTGTATGTTCCCTTATTGCCATACTGCTTTGTACATCCTGAAACCTAACCTTTCTTCCATTTCTCTTCATCTGTTCAAACCTTTCCATAGTACCCTTTGGGGTTCCTACTCTGTCATCAACAGATATACATCCTCACCAGTTCCCTGAATGTTCCCTTGGCCTTCCTGCTCTACATGGAGCCTGACTCTCCCTGAGGACACTACTTCCTCTGCAGTCTCCTCAAGGAGAGACTTTTGATTTCAGACACCATGGACCTTAGCACTTGAAAAAAGCATTTCTTTTTCACTGCCTTTTGCTCCTTCTAAGTAATCATTGCTCTTGTTTCCAACTTCAAAGACTATCCCCTTTGAAGCCTGTCTTCAGATGTTATCACCTGCTACCCCACCTTGTTGCTGTGCCTCCAGCACCTGCTTTGCTTTCTTCCTCTCTACTGCCAATGTGACAATGACAGCATTTTCAGTTTTTTCTCTTCTGGAACTTTTCTAAGCACTCTAAAAGCATTATTTTGTTTAATTCCCATGATACTGTGAGACAGGTACTATTATCATCCTTATTTTATAGGTGAGTAAACTGAGGTGCAGAGAGTAATATACTTTTTAAAACTTTTATTTTCAACAATAAAGATTTAATCATAAAAGAACACTAAACAAACAAAAAAACAAACACTGGTTGGAAACCACACCTTGTGCTCATAACTTGCCATGGTTTGCTGCATCAAAGTGCCCATCACACCATAGTGTCTCTGATAACCACTGGTCCATCTTTCCAGCTAGACCAAGGATGGGACTTGGAACCCTGTGTGATTTTCCCCTGCAGTGCCCACCTGGTCCCTGTAGCCTAGGAAAGCTCTTGCACACCCCACTTCCTTCCTTCCTTCCCTCCTCCTTCCAGTTGACCCAGAGTTTTCTCTTCTGTGGAGCAGCTGCCAAACCAGTTTGGGGTCAATTAAAGTCTCCAATCATTTCTGTTTTGCTCTCCAAGGCACAAGCTTCCCTGATGACATCCTACTGCCCTAGTCACATTGCCAGATGCTCTGCAGTGGGAATGGTGACATCTTCCATCCCTGGTGACTCTGGGTAGCACCCGGAACAGAGCTCAATATTCAGCTGGTGCTCAGGGCAGATCCAAGAAGCATTTTCAGAGCTCCTGGCCTGCATAGTCATTAATATCCTGGAATACTCCCAACAGTGGTGGGAGGTTGGGACTAGCACTGTCACTTCAGAACCAGGCTCAGATAGAGTGGCCAGCAGAATAATGCCTCCCCGAAGGATACCCACATCTTAATCCCCAGAACCTGGGAATATGTTACCTGAAATGGGAAAGGGGGATTAAGGTTGCAGGTGGAATTAAACTTACTAATGAATTGGCTTTATTTATTTACTAGAGGCCCAGTGCACAAAAATTTGTGCACTCGGGGCAAGGGGGGCTCCCTCAGCCCGGCCTGTGCCCTCTCGCAGTCTGGGACCCCTCAGGAGATAACGACCTGTTGGCTTAGGCTTGCTCTTGGGTGGCAGAGGGCAGGCCCAATCCCTAGGAGCAGCCCCAGGTCGGGCTCAGAGCAGGGCCAATTGGGGAGTTGGGGCGCCGTCCCCTGTCATGCACAGAGCAGGGCGGATCGGGAGGTTGCGATGCCACCCTCAGTCACACTCAGGGTAGGGCCGATTGGGGGGGTGGGGCACCGCCCCCTGTCACACTCAAGGCAGGGTCGATGGGGAGGTTGCGGCACCACCCCCTGTCACGCACAGAGCCATAGGGCCAATCAGGGGGTTGGGGCACTGCCCCCTGTCACTCACAGAGCAGGGCCCATCAGGGGGTTGGGGCGCCACCCTCTATCACCCACAGAGCAAGAGCAGCGGCAGGTGGGGAACATTGGCTTCCTCCGTCTCTGAAGGAAGCAAGCCTCATGTTCATTTCAAGCTGCCTGGCTGCCGGCCGCCATCTTGGCTGGCAGTTAATTTGCATATCGCCCTAATTAGCCAATAGGAAGGATAGCGCAGGTATGGCTAATTACCATGTTTGTCTTTTTTTTTTTAAATATATTTTATTGATTTTTTACAGAGAGGAAGGGAGAGAGATAGAGAGTTAGAAACCACGATGAGAGAGAAACATCGATCAGCTGCCTCCTGCACATCTCCCACTGGGGATGTGCCCGCAACCCAGGTACATTCCCTTGACCGGAATCGAACCTGGGACCTTTCAGTCCACAGACCGACGCTCTATCCACTGAGCCAAACCGGTCTCGGCACCATGTTTGTCTTTTATTAGTTAGGATTATTATTATTAAATCTTTATTGTTGAAAGTATTACATATGTCCCCCTTTTCCCCCCACCCTCCACCCCAGGCCTTCACCACTCAATTGTCTGTGTCCATGGGTTATGCATATCTGCATACAAGTTCATTGGTTGATCTCTCACCCA
>NW_006295734.1:44210-44967 GCF_000327345.1 Myotis davidii
TAGGGCTCCCTTTTTTCCACATGCCCACCAGCACTTGTCATTTGTTGATTTGTTGATGGTAGCAATTCTGATAGGTGTGAGGTGGTACCTCATTGTCATTTTAATTTGCATCTCTATGATGATCATTTGAGCATTTTTTCATATGTCTCTTGGCCATCTGTATGTCCACATTGGAGAAGTGTCTATTTAGGTCCTTTGCCCATTTTTAAAAAGTCGATTTTTTGTCTTCTTTCTGTTAAGTTGTATGAGTTTCTTATATATTTTGGATAGTAACCCTTTATCAGATGTAACATTATCAAATATGCTCTCCCATATAGTGGGTTCTCTTTTCATTTTGTTGATGGTATCTTTTGCTGTGTGGATGCTTTTTATTTTGATGTAATCCCATTTGTTTATTTTCTTCCTAGTTTCCTTTGTCCTGGGAGATATATACGTAAACATATTGCTATAAGAGATGTCTGAGATGTTGCTGCCAATGATTTCTTCTAGGATTTTTATGATTTCCTGAATTACATTTAAGTCTTTTATCCATTTTGAGTTTATTCTTGTGTATGGTGTAAGTTGGTAGTCTAGTTTCATTTTTTTGCATGTATTTGTTCAATTTTCCCAACACCATTTACTGAAGAGACTGTCTTTTTCTTTAAATTAAATGTTTATTGTTCAGATTATTACAGTTGTTCCACATTTTCCCCCCATAGCTCCCCTTCAACAGGTTCCCACCCTACCCTCTGCCCTACCCCCCCATCCCCCCCTCTCC
>NW_006295734.1:46566-50965 GCF_000327345.1 Myotis davidii
TTGTGTTTCTGAACTCTATATCTTCCATTGACAATTTTGTCCTGTTTCTTTGTCTCCGCATTTTGTTATGCTTTCTTGGTGCACCCCCTAGTGGTCTTTGTGCGCAGTGTTTTAGTTAAGCCTTGATTTTTGTAGCTAATACCAGGGGGGATTTGGCACAGGCCAAGTGGCTGTGAGAATCAGCTGTGTCTGCAGTGAGAGAACTTCTGCCCTCTAGGTAGGTGCTAATCTAGCCTTTGCCTGAGGCTATCGGGCAAATGGCTCTGTGCAGGGCTTGGGCGGGGCATGTCCCAGGGTGTCAACAGGGTGTGCTGAGCAAGCAGTTATGGCTGCTCTCAGTCCTGTCCCGGGGGCTCTGCCTCTCAGAGTCCTAGCAACCGCTGCAAACCTCGGAGAGAAAGCTGCCTTCGAGTTCCGACCGAAGCCAGACAGTCCCGTTTCTCCCGTTTGAGTCTGGGTCCCTAGGGACTCGCCCGGCTCTGGAGCTCAGAGTCTGAAACTCCCTCCCGATTGAAAACAACAACCATGCCCTCCATGCCAGCCCGCTCCGTGCGCACTCCGCACCTGAGTGTTTCACTTCAGCACTGTGCCTCCTCTGAGTCTCGGTATGTTTTACCCTTTCCTCCTAGTTGTAGATCTTCCACTCAGCCAGCCTTCCTGTGGTTCTGGATGATGTCCGTTCTGTCTTTTAGTTGTATTTTTGAAGTGGTTGTTCGAGGCAGCAAACTCCAGTGTTTACCTATGCCGCCATCTTGGTTTCTCCCTGAAGAGACTGTCTTGACTCCATTGTATGCTTGCTTACTTTGTTAAATATTAATTAAATCAAGTGTAATGGCTTGGGTTGATTTCCGGGGTCTCTATTCTGTGCCATTGATGTATATGTCTGTTCTTGTGCCAGTACCAGGCTGTTTTGATTATAGTGGCTTTGTAGTATAACTTGATATCTGGTATTGTGATTCTTCCAATTTTGTTCTTTATTACCAAGACTCCTGCAGCTATTCAGGGTCTTTTTTGGTTACATATAAATTTTTGGAGTATTTGTTCTAGATCTGTGAAAAATGCTGTTGGTATTTTAATAGGGATTGCATTGAATCTATACATTGCTTTGGGTAGTATAGATTGATATGGGTAGTATGGACATATTAATGATGTTGATTGTATCAATCCATGAACATGGTATGTTCTTCTACTTGTTTATATCTTTTTCTATCTCTTTTTTCAATGTCCTATAGTTTTCTGAGTACAAGTCTTTTACCTCCTTGGTTAAGTTTGTTCCTAAGTATCTTCATTCTTTTGTTGTAATGGTAAATGGAATTATTTAGTTAGTTTCTCTCTCTCTGAGAATTCATTATTGGTGTATAAAAAAGCCATTGATTTTTGGATGTTGATTTTATATCCTGCTACATTACCAAATTCATTTATTAAATCTAGTAGTTTTTTGGTGGATTCTTTAGGGTTTTCTATGTATAATATCATGTTATCTGTTAATAATGAGAGTTTTACTTCCTCTTTTCCAATTTGGATGCTTTTTATTTCTTCTTCTTGTCTGATCACTGTGGCTAGGACTTCCAGTACTATCTTGAATACAAGTGGTGAAAGTGGACATTCCTGTCTTTTTCCTGTTCTTAGGGTAAATGGTTTTAGGTTTTGCCCATTGAATATGATGTTTGCTGTAATTTGTCATATATTATTTTGAGATATGCCCCCTCTATTCTTACTTTGCTGAGAATTTTTATAAAAGACTAGACTCCTGGTGCACAAAATTAATGCATGGGGGAGTGTTCCTCAGCCCGGCCTGTACCCTCTCCAATCTGGGACCCCTTGGGGAATGTCCGACTGCTGGTTTAGGTCTGATCTGTATCAAGCCTAAACCAACAGTGGACCATCCCTCTCACAATCCAGGACTGCTGGCTCTTAACTGCTCTCCTGCCTGCCTGCCTGATTGCCCCTAACTGCTTCTGCCTGCCAGCCTGATCCCCCCCTAACACTCCCCTGCCGGCCTAATTGATGCCTAACTGCTTCCCTGCTGGCCTGATCGCCCCCAACTGCCCTTCCCTGTCAGCCTGATGGCCCCCAACGGCCCTACCCTGCTGGCCAAATTGCCCCCAACTACCCTCCCCTGCCAGCCTGATCGCCCACAACTGCCCTCTCCTGCCACGACCTGCCTCCTCCTTGCAAGGTGGTGGTGACACCAGGACTGGCCTCCACACTGTGCAAAGCTGCAAGACCCCCAGACCTCACCGTGCCAAGTGGCTTCTGGGTGCTGCCTCCACTGTGTGCACAGCCATCTTGTGATGGCCATCTTGTGATGGCCATCTTGTTATGATGTGAGGGCATGATGCCACCTAGGCTATTATTAGTACAGATTAAGAATGCTAATTGATGCCTAACTGCTTCCCTGCTGGCCGGATCGCCCCCAACTGCCCTTCCCTGTCAGCCTGATGGCCCACAACTGCCCTACCCTGCTGGCCAAATTGCCCCCAACTACCCTCCCCTGCCAGCCTGATCGCCCACAACTGCCCTCTCCTGCCACGACCTGCCTCCGCTGAGACCCACCTCCTCCACGCAAGGTGGAGGAGATATTGGGACCAGCGTCCTCCACACCTGGCAGAGTCGTGGGACCCCCAGGCCTCACTACACGGAGCAGCCGCCAAGCCCCATCTCTGCTGTGCGTGCAGCAGCTGCAAGACCCAGACCTCACCGTGCCAAGTGGCTTCTGGGTGCTGCCTCCACTGTGTGCACAGCCATCTTGTGATGGCCATCTTGTGATGGCCATCTTGTTATGATGTGAGGGCATGATGCCACCTAGGCTATTATTAGTATAGATGAGTGTTAGGTTTTGTTGAATGCCTTTTATGCATCTATTAATATGATCATGTGATTTTTGGCTTTCAATTTGATTATGTGATGTATTACATCTTTTGATTTGTGAATATAGTACCAGCCTTGCATTCCTGGAATAAATCCTTCTTGGCCACAGTATATGATTTTTAAAATATATTCCTATATGATTTGCTAATATTTCATTGAGGATTTTAACATCTATGTTCATCAAGGACATTGGCCTGTAATTCTGTTTCTTTGCAGTGTCTTTATCTGGTTTTGGAATTAGGATAATGCTGGCCTTATAAAAAGAGCTTGGAAATGTTCCTTCTTCTTGGAATTTTTGGAATAGTTTGAGGAGTATAGTTGTTAGTTTTCTTTTAAATGCTTGGTAAAACTCCCCTATGAAGCCATCCAGACCTGGGCTTTTGTTTGCTCATAGGTTTTTTGTTGTTGTTGTTTTTGTTTTGTTTTTTTTACTACTGCTTCTATTTCATCAATTGTTATTGGCCTATTCAAGTTTTCTGATTCTTCCTGATTCAGTTTAGGGAGAGTGCATTTTTCTAACAATTTGTCCATTTCATCTACATTGTCTGGCTTGTTGGCATATAGTTGTTCATAGTATTTTCTTACAATCCTTTGTATTTCTCTGGTGTCAGTGGATGTCAGTGGTTACTTCTCCACTTTCATTTCTGATTTTAATTATTTGGGCCCTCTCTCTTTGTTTCTTGATGATTTTGGCTTCATCAATTTTGTTAATCCTTTCAAAGAACCAGCTCTTGGTTTCATTGATTTTTCTGTATTGATTTTTAGTCTCTGTCATTTATTTCTGCTCTAATCTTTATTATTTCCTTTCTTCTACTTACTCTTGGCTTGTTGTTCTCTTTCTAGTTCCTTCAGTTGTATGGTTAACTAGTTTATTGCTGATTTTTCTTGCTTTCTTTGGGGGGGGGGACGTATGCCTGTAGTGCTATGAATTTCTCACTCAGGACTGCTTTTGTTGTGTCCCAGAGACTTGGGTTTGTTGTGTATTCATTTTTCTTTGTTTCCAGGAAGTTTTTAAAATTTCTTTCTTGATCTTGTTGGTAACCCATTCATTGTTTAATAATATGCTATTTAGCCTCCATGAGTTTGAATATTTTTGGGTGTTTTTACTGTAGTTGATTTCTAATTTCATTTTACTGTGATCTGAGAATATGCTTGATATTATTTCAATCTTCTTAAACTTGTAGAGACTTGTTTTGTGTCCTAACTTGTAGTCTATCTTTGAGAATGTTCCATGTGCACTTGAGAAGAATGTATATTCTGCAGCTTTGGGGTGAAATGTTTTATAAATGTCAATTAAATCCATCTGAAAATGTGTCATTTAGAGTTCCTAAATTTCCTTGTTACGTTTTTGTCTGGAAGATCTATCCAGTGAAGTCAGTGGGGGTTAAAGTTTTCTACTATGACTGTATTGTTATCGATCTCTCCCTTAATGTCCTCTAGAAGTTTTTTCGTGTATTTAGGTGCTCTTATATTGGATGCATATATGTTTACCAGGGTTATATCCTCTTCTTGGATTGATCCCTTTATT
>NW_006295734.1:51126-58664 GCF_000327345.1 Myotis davidii
TGACATGTCTGCTTTTGCTGTGTCCCAGAGATTTGAGGTTGTTGTGTGTTCATTTTCATTTGTTTCCAGGAAGTTTTTGATTTCTTTCTTGATCTTGTTGGTAACCCATTCATTGTTTAATAATATGCTATTTAGCCTCCATGAGTTTGAATATTTTTGGGTGTTTTTACTGTAGTTGTTTTAAAATTTCATTCTACTGTGATCTGAGAAGATATTTGATATTATATCAATCTTCTTGAATGTGTAGAGACTTGTTTTGTGTCCTAACATGTGGTCTATGTTTGTGAATGACCCATGTGTACTAGAGAAGAATGTATATTCTGCAGCATTGAGGTGGAATATTTCATAAATGTCCAAATAAATCCATCTGATCATTGTGTTATTTAGAGTCACTGTTTCCTTGTTAATTTTTGGTCTGGAATATCTATCCAGGGTATTAAAATCTCCTACTATGGCTGTATTCTTGTCAATGTCTCCCTTAAAGTCCTCTAGAAGTTTTTATTTTTTTAATTTCTTTTTATTTATAGGTGCTCTGGTGTTGGGTGCACATATGTTTACCAGGTTTATATTCTCTTGTTGGTTTGATCCCTTTAACATTATGTAGTGACCTTTGTTGTCACTTGTGATGACTTTCATTTTGAAGTCTGTTTTGCCAGACATGAATATGGATACCACAGCCTTTTTTTCTTTTCCATTTTCATGGAATTTTTTCTCTATCCCTTCACTCTCATCCTGTGTCTTTTTTTCTGAGGTGGATTTCCTGTAGACAGCATAGAGTTGGGTCATGTTGTTGTATCCATTCAGCTACCCTATGTCTTTTGATTGTAGTATTTAAGCCATTTACATTTAAGATTATTATTGATAGGTACTTATTTATTGCCATTTTAATTCTATCTGCCTAGGTTTCTCTCTCTATTTTTTCTTTTCATTATAGCAGTCCCCTAAGCATTTTTTTTTTGTAATGCTGGCTTAGTGGTGATGAACTCCTTAGTTTTTCTTTTTTTTTTGGTCTGGGAAGCTCTTTATTTCACCATGTATTTTTTACTATAGCCTCGCTGGATATAGTAATCTTGGTTTCAGATCCTTGCTTTTCATTATCTTGAGTATTTCATGCCATTCCCTCATGGCCTGTAGAGTTTCTGATGAGAAATCAGGTGTCAGCCTTATGGGAGCTCCTTTGTAGGTAACAGTTTTCTTTTCTCTTTCTGCCTTTAAGTTTCTCTCTTTGTCTTTAATTTTTGGCATTTTAATTATGATGTGTCTGGGTATGGGTTTGTTTGGGTTCTTCTTGCTTAGAATTCTCTGTGCCTCCTGAGCTTGTGTGACCTTTTCCTTTATCAGGTTAGGGAAGTTTTCTGCCATTATTTCTTCAAACACATTCTCTATCCCCTCCTCTCTTTCTGCCTTGTCTCTCACACACCTACTATTCTAATCCTGCTATTCTAATATTGTTATGTTTCACATTGTCCCAGAGATCCCTTAAGCTGTCCTGATTTTTATTTTTTCTTTTTGATTCTCTGATTGAGTGACTTTTTTCAACCCTGTCTTCTAATTCACTGATTTGATCCTTAGTTTTCCCTAATTTGCTCTGTATTCCTTCCAATGTGTTCTTTATTTGTGCTATGTCATTCTTTAAATTTCTGGTTTCATAGTTACTATATCTTTTCTCATGCTGTTGAGCATCTTTACCATCATTTTTCTGACTCTATTAAATTTCTGTTTTCATAGTTACTATATCTTTTCTCATGCTGTTGAGCATCTTTACCATCATTATTTTGAACTCTATGTCTGATAAATTTCTTATCTCCATTTCATTCATCTCTTCTTCTGGAGAATTCTCTTGTTCTTTCATTTGGGGATTGTTTCTTTTTCTCCTCATTTTGGCTGCCTATTTGGGTTTGTGACTGTATTAGGTAGATATGCTACACTTTTCAATCTCTAGTGCAGGACAGTGTTAAATGCTGCTTCTGACTAATTAGCTCGGACAAACACTCAAAGCCTGAAGAGACAGCCTGCAGACTGTTTGGATTCAGTCTTGCATAGCCCTCAGGCAATCATCCTGATGTGTGGCAAGAGTTTCTCCAACAGGGTGGGGCAATTGCTTCTGCTGGAGGCTAATTGTTATTCCCAGTCTCTTAATGGGCCTGAGAAACTCCACACCATGGGACAAAGTGTTTTCCAGTAGGGTGGATCAACTGTCTTCCTCTAGGAAAAACGCCTGGATAACAACTGTCTGCATGAGAACAATAACCTCTGCAGTATGAGGGAATGACTCAACTGAGGAAACTGGGGTGTGGGAGCAGGCCTAAGCCAGTAGTCGGACATCCTTAGCACTGCTGCAGCGGCAGGAGAGGCTCCCACCACTGCCGCTGTGCTTGTCAGCTGTGAGCCTGGCTTCTGGCTGAGCAGCACTCCCCATGTGAGAGCACACTGACCACCAGGGGGCAGCTCCTGCATTGAGCATCTGCCCCCTGGTGGTCAGTGTACATCATAGCAACCAGTTGTTCCACTGTTTGGTCAATTTGCATTTTAGCCTTTCATTATATAGAATTATCTCAAATAGGGATTTTAAATTTTTCACTCTCTGGCATCACTACTATCTTTTTTTTTTATTGTTGTATGACAACTTCAGAATTCCTAAAGTCCAACTCCATTGACCATCTATTATTTCACTTATACTCATCTCCCTGAGATATTTATTTCCTTTCAGTGGGTGATGGCAACAAGCTAGGTAACACTTCCTGATTCAGTTATCTAATGTTACACAACAATCACCCCAAAGCGTAGAGTGCAAAACAAAAGCATTTTATATGCTCACAATTCTGTGGGCCAGGAATTTTAGCAGGGCTTGGCTAGATGGTTCTTCTGCTCCATGTGGCATCAGCTGGAGTCTCTCATTAGGTTATAGTCAGATAGCCCCTAAGATTGGTGCATCCAAGACAGCTTCACTCACATGACTGGAATCCTGGTGGTGATGGCTGGAATCTCTCTCTCTCTTTCTCTCTTTCTCTCTCTCTCTCTCTCTCTTTCTCTCTCTCTCTCTCTTTCTGTCAATTCATAAAGGATGGCCTCCTTTATTTATGCAGCGTTCTATTAGTCAAAACAAAATATATGGTGGGTCCAGATCCAAATGGGGGGCAAATAGACTATGTCCCTTGGTGGGTGATTGGCAAGATCACACTGCAAAAAAGCAAGTGGAATGAGGTTATTGCAGCCATCTTTGGAAACACAATTTCTCCTTTTCAAGGCACTTATCTGTTCCTTACCCTCTCTCTCTCTTCCTTGCATGACCTAGTCAAACCCAGCTGTCAATCAACTCCATGCTTGTACTTGAGTAAAATCTGGAGAAAAATCACACAACTTTATAACTATTATCACTTTTATATTAGTACCATGAGTCTTAAATAATCTTTGAAAATTTCTAAGCAATCTTAACAGTTTCCTGAATGTTCACCTTCCCATTTTCCTTTTAGGACCATTTCATACTCCTTCTTCTTTAAATCTCCAACAGTATTTTATCCCTTGAGCTCACACTGGGATTAACTTCACCTCACAATTTATAGACACAATTAGATAAGAATTATATACCTCATTTTTCTACCATCATATCTATCCACTTACATGAATCTGTACTCACACACTTTCCATTATGCTGAAATGTAAAAAGTATCCCTGATCCCATCCAAGGCAAACCCTTCCACTGTGCATGGAATCCTCTATCCTTTCTTGTCTTAACAAAGACTTCATTCCTGAATATGTCCCTCCTTTCTCCATCATCAATTTCTCTCACTCTCTTGTTTCTACTTAACACTCTCTTCTTGATCTCATCTAATCCCATAGCTTTAAATGCAATCTATCCTCTGATGACTCCCAAATTCTATCTCTACCTAAGGCTTTTCTCCTGAACTCCAGACTGTGTATCCTGCTGCCTATCTCATGTTTACACTTAAATGTCTAATAAGAATTTCAAAATTAACAGAGCTAACACAGGAGAATGGATTTTAGCTCCTTACTTCTACCCTAACCTGTGAGCAAAGAGCAGGACTATTCAGTTTTTCTTGACAAATATCTAGTAGTCTCAGTAGATTCTTGTTTTTTTCCACATCCCACATCCATCCATCCATCCATCCATCCATCCATCCATCCATCCATCCAACCATCCTTGCACTCCACCTGCAAATATTCTGAATTTGACTATTTTACTGTGTCCATTGCTATCACCCTGGTCCAAGCCACAATAGCACCTCCTAGCTCCCCATCTTACCTTTAGTTTCTTTGGTTACAATTTATTTTATTACTAATTGGGTAAAGACATCACACTGTGGTGAGCATCACAGCACACAACATCAAAATGCCTGGTTCAAATGACACACGAATTAAATTGAGAATCAATTTATTAAAGTGAATATCAGAGTATTTTATATTCCTACTTAAAACTTTTTAATTACTTTGCATTACCTTTGAACAAAATCAACTTGCTAATTGTGGCCTAAAGGGCCCAGTAAGATCTGGCCTCATTCTCTGAACTCAACTTCTATTACCTCTCCTTTACCCACTTTATTCTAACCAGCTGGCCTTCTTCCTAGCTTGAGAACAAGCCAAGTTCCTTCTAGTCTCAGGCCTTTGAATGCCATACTTCCCTAAACATTTGCATGGGTGCTCTCATCATTTGCATCTCAGTTCAAATCATCTCCTCCCAGAGACCTCTGATTACAGGAGATAAAGCAGGTTTCTCATGCCCCCTTATTGACACTATATATCATGTGACTCCATTTTATTCATAGCAATCACTATCTAAAATTTGCTTATTCATAAAATTGTTCCTATGTTTACTGTTCATCTTCCTCAGCAGAATGTCAGCTTTTTGAGGGCCAGAACTTTATCTTGCGATTCCCAGAACTTAGACAAAGCTTGGCACAGAGTATGTACTCTGTAAATATTTATTGACTGACTGGAGCAGTGTCTTTTGATTTATTGACTAATATAAATCATTCATACACATGAGAAAAATTTTAAATAGCATCAGGCAGAAAATAAAAATGTAATTATCCTTTTGCCTGCTCTCAGGATCTCCTGTTCTGTGTCCCATTCCCAAGAAATAAGCTGGTTTTGGAAGTTGTAGAATTTAGTACATTAAAATTACTCCTTTCCTCTCCTCTATTTTAATTTTAATTAATTTATTTTGAATTTAAAAGTTACATTATTTTTAAAAAATGTCTTCCTTTGGTTACCTTTGTAGCCTTGTCACTATTGTTTTGTATCCTCTTTATGTAAAAAGAGAAAATGTCCACCACAGACACTTCCTTCCCCTAGTCTTTGGCCCCTCATCTCCCAGTTTAAGTCATTACTTTACATGATCAAAGTTTGCTACATTTGTATGCTGATCTCTCTGATCTGTAACTATAATTAAGTCTTCTGTGCTTTGGATAGTTTCTTAAAATCAAATATCATTAAATGGCACTTGAAATTATGATTATGTAAATATTACTCAGTGGAGAACCAAGTAGTTTGATTAGACTTGTGGAGAAGGAAAAATAATTCTAAATCACCAAACCCATAGTACTAAAAGGAAAAATATCCAATCTTCAAAGTCAAATGAATTCTGTTTCCACTTCACATTTTTTTACTTACTAAAATCATGCTGCAGTTTAATTTGCTTTAATTTGACATGATTTTTTTTACAAGTTTGTTTTGTCTTTTCCAAAATATCTAATTGCCTCTCTTTTTTTCTTGTAGATATGAAAACTATAATAATAAAAATAAATTTCTTTAGAAAAGTTACTGAGGGCTAGGCATTAAGTGTTTTTCATACATTATCCCACTTAATACCCACAATGACCCTATGAAGTAGACATTATTTTTATACCAATTTTTCAAACAAAATATTGAGTCAAAGAGAAGTTAAAAACTGCCCAAGGTCAGCCATAGTTTATAATTTGAGCCAACCAGTTTGATTTTGGGGACTGAGATTTTAATCATGTTATGATGTCTTTACCCAATTGTTAACAGTTACAGTGTTATTGAAGTAAATGTGTTTGTTTTTTTTAAAATTGAAGATATTTGGGGCGGGGGGGATTTACAACTTCCTGTTTCAAATTGAATTTTCAGGGTTAGCACTGTGGCTTAGCTGTCATTTTGACATTTTATTATATTATATTTTTAGTTTGGTCCACAAACTAAAGGTCTTCCCCTTTCTTCTATTCCATTTAAATCTTTGCTGGTAGACAATGACAAATAAGTTTTTCAGAGAAGGTAACTGGAAAGTAAGAGTTCTGTGTCCTTGAATATTTAAGTCACTATATTGTCCTTATACTTGATTGATAATTTGGCTAGCTATAAAATTTAGGTTGAAAATAATCTATGAGAACTCTGTCAGCATAGTTCCACTATCTTCCAGTATACAGTATGGCTGATGAGAAGTATTATGCCAGTTCTTTTGTAGATATTTCCACTGCCCCCAGAAGTTTTACATTTGCTTTATCTTTTTGTTTAGTAATTGATAGATCCAAGGCTTGTGCTTCCTTCTGCTTTAGGAAATTTTCTTCTGTGATTTATTTGATAACTTCCTTCCTTTCAGCTTTTTGCTTCTCTCCTTCTGAAATTTTTGCTGTTTGGTGTTGACATTCCTAGGTTAAAATTAGATCTACCATATTGCTTCAATTTTTCTCCTCTTTTGTTTTAAAACATTTCTCTTTCTTTCCTTTTTTCTTTCTTTTCACTCTATAATCTTTCTTTGATATTGTCTTCTAACCTTTTTATTGTTTTAGTTTGACAATTATGTTTGATTTCCAAAAATTGTAGTTGTTCTCTGTACCATGTTCAAGTATCCTCTTAGATTTTGATGGATGCAGTGTCTATCTATCCCATTTACATTTCTTCTTTTGTAATTTTGCCTGTTCAAATCTTTTGCCTATTTTTCTGTTGGTATGATTGTCTTTTATTAATCTAGTAGAGGTCCAGTGCACGAAATTTGTGCATGGGTAGGGTCCCTAGTGGCTGTTAGCTGTGGGCTGGGGCCTTCCTTCATTCTGTGCCACAGCGCACATCATAGTGAGTGATAGAACTTCTGGTTTCCTGGTCAGACTCCTGTGGGGACACTGCTTATTAGCCTTATCCTATCTAATAAAAGACAAAAAGGGTAATTAACCATACCTCCGCTACACTTCCCATTGGCTAATCAGGGAAATATGCAAATTAACTGCCAACAAAGATGGTGGCCGGCAGCCACACAGCTGAAGCGAACATGAGGCTTGCTTGCTCCAGTGATGGAGGAAGCCAAGGTTCTCAGCCTGCCGCGGCCCAGCTCTGAGCCCAAAAGCAACAATGTTTCTGCCGCGGCCGCTGTGAGCCCAAAAGCAACAATGTTTCAATTATAGAAGTTAAACAAACCCCAGATACCTGCTTTCAGCCAGCCGTGGCCTCAGAGCTGGGAACGCCAGTGAGGGCAACAATGTTTCAATATTAGAAGGTAACTAAATCCCAGAATAAAGAAAAAAAGAAAAAAAGGAGAGGCTGGGAGCTTCAGTCACTGGCCAGCC
>NW_006295734.1:60467-77290 GCF_000327345.1 Myotis davidii
GACCAAGCATTTAATGCTCCCTTGAAACCCACAAAACAAAAACACAATCATTTTCATCTCATGATTAAAAAGGAAACATGAAGGACAGTGCCTTTGCTTGATCTCTATAAGTAGATTATAAAGCTTAGCTAGAAATTCTTTTGCAACAAAGTGGCCAAAGCTTTGTGGCCAGGACAGAATAACCCAGAGCAGAGCTTCAGGTGCACGTGAGACCTTTCATCTCTAGAAAAATGAGGCATAATTTCTATATTATATATGATTTTAACCTGCACACTTCTTCTACTGCTTCTGAACAGATTCAGTATCAAGAACAATGAAATTCCAACTCAGTGGTGGAAGCCCTTAATACAGTGGTTCTCAACCTTCTGGCCCTTTAAGTACAGTTCTTCATGTTGTGACCCAACCATAAAATTATTTTTGTTGCTACTTCATAACTGTAATGTTGCTACTGTTATGAATCATAATGTAAATATCTGATATGCAGGATGGTCTTAGGCGACCCCTGTGAGAACCACTGCCTTAATAGCTCGCATTTACATGGATATTTTTGAAAGCTTTGTTTTTTTCATTGTCACAAAAAATGAACCTCTGATGCATAAGTAAGCCCTAGAACAGCGGTTCTCAACCAGTGGGTCACGACCCCTTTGGGAGTCGAATGACTCTTTCAAAGGGGTTGCCTAAGACCATTGGAAAACACATATATAATTACATATTGTTTTTGTGATTAATCACTATGCTTTAATTATGTTCAATTTGTAACAATGAAAATACATCCTGCATATCAGATATTTACATTACGATTCATAACAGTAGCAAAATTATAGTTATGAAGTAGCAACGAAAATAATTTTATGGTTGGGGGTCACCACAACATGAGGAACTGTATTAAAGGGTCGTGGCATTAGGAAGGTTGAGAATCACTGCCCTAGAAGAAGAGTTTAATATATTGACAGATAAAAACACAGCACACTCTGAAGAAATGTATTGTGGACATACACACACACCCCATAAAAATGTTTTCTATTTCATTTGGTGTTAAGATACATCATTCGAAACTGCACATGGAATGTTTATGGCAGGATGCAGATGTGCCTGAATGACTGAAACAGTTCTTGTGCTGTGCCTCTCAGCTCCACCCAGGCTCCCAGCATCTGGAAGTTGGGGCCATGCTGAATGAGGTAAAATGATTCCAGATTTGAGGGACGGTATGAGGCCTTTTGCACAAAGTTTATGTAATATTAATTAAGTTTGCAGCTAACTAATGTAGTACTCTTAGAGGTTTCTGTGAGGTAAATCTTCATAAGGAACTTCTAACGTGAAGAGAAAGAGTTTTCTCCTAGCCCCAGAAACCTTTTCTTTCTTTCTTTTTTAAAGATGCCCTAACATAAATTCACCCTGTTTGTACACATTGAAATCTTTTCTCATTTCATTGTGGAAAATACCTACTGCAGAGCCCCCTTTCCAATCTGGTTCTGGGGAAGCATTTAATTCCATGTCATGGGAGGAGTGCTTCATGTGGATAAAGAGTGGTGAAAATGCTATGAAAGTGACACGATTGAAAGAGAGAGTAATATGAATTCTAAAACCAGACAGTTTTCTTTGACTTCATTGCAGACTTAAGGAAGAGGCGGTGTGAACCAGCATCTTGCAAGCAGAAGCAGCCAGAGCTCTGGGGCAGCGCCACTGGGTAGCTGTTCACCAGGATCTCTTACTCCATCATTCCACGGGAATGGTGCTAGCTTCCCTTTCTCTTCCTGCTGCCTTTGGGGTCAGGCCCTGAAGCTGAGCATGCCCACAAGTGTTGCCTCTTTTCAGCCACTTCTACAGGCTCCCAGTGTTTCTCAAGAGCAAATTTCACCAACTCTGGTTGGCCTTCCACGTCTGCCAATGTAAGTGGTGTCTCCCAGTTAAATACCTTCACAGCATCCATGGGTTTTTTTCGTGGTTCCCATGGCTGTCTATAAACATGACTCTACTTGTGTGCTTACCAGTCAGGGCTGCTGCTCCTAGCACCTGGAGCCTGGCACAGAGAGGGTGCCAGTACATCCTTGTGACAAAGAAGTGAACACTGTGGTGCTTGAGGAAGACTGCTTTCCCTTTGCCAGCCTTATCCAAGCAGAGTTCTCCAAGTTTCATTTTCATCTGTTTCCTTTGTACTTTCTTATTCCCTGTCTCTGTCCTTTTCTTCTTCCCAGGTTCATTTTAACAACCTTATTGTTTTTCTTGTTTTTGTTTTTTTCTTTCCCATGTTGCTCTAGAAGGAAACAGATGGGTAGAGAATTTTAGATGAATACTGAATATCACATTGCCATTGCTGAGATCATTTCAGAATTTTCTAAAATTACCCTTCATGGTTACATGGCCAGGGAGAAAATACCCTGGGTTTTGAGAATTGGGATGCTGTGGCCAGGTTTATATATGATTAAAGAGACAACGACTCACCAGGATAAAGCTGCTAGAGTTTTTTTCAGCAAAGAGAATAGAGTTAATAAATAGTGCCCACCTGGAGGCATGCTCCTTCTTCTGTGTGTGTGTTTCTTGTCATTGTAGCTAAATGTTCTGTCTGGGAGAGCTTATCTCCCTTTAGACACTCACAGTTGCAGCTACCTTGGAACTGCCAACAGGAGGTTACTTGGCCTAGAAAAGAACAATATTAATATCATGAGGTTATTTTTTCCTCTCCCTTTAAAAAAATGTGGGCAAACATGTCAGAAAGGCAATGTCATTCCTTGAATATATGAAAGGTATTCTAGGTATTATTGCCTGCTGGCTACATTTGAGTATCTTATCCCCAGCTCTCTGGAAAATGTAGTGCGTATGGACTGGGCTGTTTCAGAGAGGCAATTTGAATGTCGACATTGGTAAGCCCACCAGTTGGATATGGGGCCATCTCTAGTATTGACAGCACAAGCTGAGCTAGATTCAAAGGCAGGCACACATTGGCACGGAACCTGGTAACAAGTGGTATGCCAGAGCAATCTGATTGTCCCAGGGATGTTCATAGCAATTTGACTCCAAGTCAACTACCCTGTTCTCCCACCCTCATCTCCACTTGCCCAGGTGCAAAGCTGCAATATGTCACATATCAGTCCAGGCACGTGATTCCTTCCACAGCTTGCTCCACCCCAACTGAGCTGAGGCAAAGAGGGGGCTCCATGGGAGGGGGTCCCCAGTGGCTCTATTCTGACCTTTGGGCTCCCAGAGCTGGTGCACTGTGTCACGTGGAGGTGGCCAAGCGCCATCATGTTCCCAGGTTCTCTAGAAATTGCCTCTGCTGACTCAGACTGCCCTGCAGTGCAAAGGAGTGATGGGGAACTGGCTCCTGGAGCCCACATGCTGGCGCTCAGAAAGATACAGGCTTGTCTGGTGAGTGGTGCTGCCCCTCCGGCCTTCATAGCGCCCACTCCTGCCAACCCTTCAAATGCCTAGAAGTTGGAGAACTATGACCAAAACAACTCAGTGTGGAGTTTTGTAGGAAGGCATGAGCCAGTATAGGTAAAGTATCTAGAAATTGTAATTGTAGCTAAGAGAAATGTTTGCCATGTCCTGCCTCCCAGGTCAAAGTGGCAGAGAAAATTCTTCCATAAGCCTGCTTGGCCTCTGGAGTTGGTAGCCAGCCTGGCTCCGCTGACTGCAGGCTTCCAGACCCAGCACTGATGGAGCCTGGGCTCCTTCTCTGAGCTTATTTCTCTAGCATTATTTCTCTCCTAAGGCATCCTACTGCTCTTTTCTTGTGCACTTTCTCCCTGACAGTCACAACTTGCCAGTGATAGTAGCTCCTGGGAGCAGTTCTAGTGTGTCCACACTTGCAGCAGAGAGGTGAGTTCTTTGCCAGGATGCTCTGGAGCATCATTTAATGCTGCCTGCTGTCTGGACCCTGGTTCTCTTGAAAAACACTCCCCTCCCACATTTCAGTGTCTGAGCCGGGGTGGGATTCAATCTGGCTGGCCTGTCAGGACCTGAGTGAGGTCTTCTGCTGCTGCTGTCAAGCCCATGGAGGAGATAAACAAGTCCTTCTGCCCAACTCTGGCAGCTGGGCTTCTGAGAACTGCAGCTGCCACTCATGTCCTGAGTGAAGGATGGTGACCACTCACTCACCTGTGCAGTCACACCTCCAGAAATGCACAAGCTGCCCTTTCTTTTTGTGTACTTGCACCTGCTCATTGAGGCATTTCACTGGAGCTTAGGATGACACTTGTTTTAAAGGGATTATCAGTCCCAGGTGCTTCTTGCAGTCTTGCAAAGGAAGCCTGCTGAGTCACCTCCAATGTCCCAGTACTGTGGCCAGTGCTGGCATTTCATGATGTTTCTGATGCAGGAGGCCACTTACAGCTCAATCCTTAGTCCTTCCTGAAGGGATCTGATAGCCTATTAGGAAGTAGGTAAGTAGTTGCCTTCTGGGACAGAGCTTGTCATTTCACTTCTTCTGGATTATAAAGAAAATACCTGGCCTCTTAAGTCAGACAGAGCTAGGTCTGAAAGCTGAACTTGCCATTTTGACACTGTTTGACCTTGGATAAGTTACATAACCTCTTTGAGTCTCTAAGTCTGCTTTTTATTTTTTCTCATGGAAATGAAAATTATGCTTAATTCACAGGGTTGTTGGAAGGTAGGTGAGCTCACTGTATACCAGTGTTCAATAAATTTCTCCATTTAGACATCCTCTTTGGAAATAAGCGTCATTTCAAGGGTTCCTATAACAAAATTAGCGCTTCCTAATGATGACAAGGATGGATAGGAGTCAAGTGAAGAGGGTCAAAGAGGAGAGGTAGCATCTCACAGGGAATGGCAACAGCAGGAAAGACATGGATTTTCCCATCTAACAGCATCCCCTTGGGTCAGGCCTTTCAGGGAAAACTATCATATCTCTAGTTTTCTTTTTTGCAATCAGTTCTAAGGTACACAATTTTTCTCATAGTTTAATATCTCCAAATTTTGAATTGATTTGATAATTTATGGTATTTACAATTATTTTTTGTGTGGTATATGAAACAAAAACACATCTTATAATTGATGACATCTTAGTTTTGATAAATATGCTAATACCTTTTGGAACAACAATAGTTTTAAGAGTCTGGGGCCTTCGCTGGGATCTCATTATAGCTACACTGCCCCAAACAGTAGCCGCTAGCTACTCACGGGTTTTGAACACTTAAAATGTGGCGAAATTGTGATGTGCTGTAATGCAAAAGACCAGGTTCTGAAGATTTAGTATGGAAAAATAAGTTTGAAACAAAGTATCTTCTTAGTATTTTTATTGATTACAGGTTGAAAGGATAATATTTTGGGTCTATTGGGTTAAATAAACTATATTAGTAAAATTGATTTAATCTGTTCCCTTTTACTTTTTAAGGTACTACTAGAAACTTAATTTCAATATGCAGCTCTCTTTGCGTCCTCCTGGATAGTGTTTTCTAATTAGCAAAGACCTCAGGGACTGTCTATTGTTACCTGGTTGGACTTCATCTGATTCACATGCTGAGATCAATGCCTGTGCATATGAAGAGGGTATGAAAAGAGTCACCACTCACAGAATAGGGCTTTCTGGTGAGAGCAGTAGATCCTAAGCAGGTCCAAAACAGCTTAAGAGAGGAGGGAAAGGGGACTTCGCTTGGGGCTCTCATGGTGGTTGGGGGCAGGACTGGGTGTGGGGTCCTTTGTGCTGAGCCAGGGGACACTCCCCTGAGGGAATACCTGGGCTTTCTTTCCAGGTTTCCCAGACAAGGGGCAGTTTCAATGGTGACTCAGACACATAAAGGAAAGGTGACTTGCCCAAAGCACATAGCCTGTTAGTGACAGGCTGTGCTGGCACTAGATGCCCAGTTTCTGGAGACCAGAATTATTTCTTCTCTTTTCCAGCACCTCATGGAAACTATCTTAGATGGCAAGAAACTTCTGTGTCCACGTCGTGGCCTCCTCATCATGGATCTGTTAGGAACGAGGGATGCCAGAGACAGTAGTCAGATGAAGACCAGCCACCTTGCACTTGTAACTTCTTTTGCTGGGGCAGCTCAGGCTGACTTGGCTGATGGTTGCTAAAATGTTGGTTCAGGAAAGTGACTTGAAAGGTAAATACTAACTCAACATAAAATTAAAAGGAAATGAAGAGTCTGAAAAAAAATCAAACAAAAGGAAAAACCAAAAGACATACAGGTTGGTGAAAACAGAATGGGCATTGTGGACTCACTTTTTGTTCTTGACATGAAAGTCTCTTTGAATTGAACCGGGAAGCTCTCATATCTATATTTCACTTTAGGATTAAAAACTTCAGGAGAGGGACAGTGATCCTGTTGCAGTGCAGAGCTTAACTGCTTTACTCTGCAAAGGAAGTAACCCCACTGGGGTTTGCTTTCACACTTCTAAGAGGGTTGCTGTGGGAAGCATGCATTGTGGAACCCCAAGTACTTAAAACACACTTGGGAGGGGATTGCTTTCAAAATCAGAATCTTTGTCTTGCTCTTGGCTTCTCTGAAGTGTTAGTAGTTTAGTGTTTTCTGTTTATTGCACCCCACAAAGGTAAATCTGAATTTGTTTTGATTTTTCTGATTTTCTTCCACCCTGGAAATAGAGCAGCCTTTTCAGTGGAAATGACATTGGATAAAGTCTCAGTTAATTACCAATTCCAGATGACACTGACTAGGCCCTGGAGCACACCTTATCTGCTGCCTTCCAGGAAGACAAAGGATAGAAGAAGTTAAGTGAGAACCAGATACAAAGCTCCTCCTATGGCATGGCCAACCAAGAGAAGTTCATAAATATTTGTGGTGAAGAAACACAAGGCATATAAAAGGGGGAAATTTGTTACTTATATTTAGTTTTGAACTGTGTTTTGCTTGGTACTATCTTTTGAATATAAGGGGTTTTATCATTAAACAGTATCAACATATATCAAGAATGTATTCTGTACCAAGCCTGGTTACCCCAGGCTATTTCCCATTTGTGATATGGTCTCTATTGATTCTATTATTTTACTCTCTGAAGGGCTTTTTTTTTTTTTTTTCTTGAAGAGGAGCACTCTCTACTACCTACCTTTCCTCTGATATTCAATTTATCAATGTTTTGGATTTGTGAGACAATAGACATTTCTTCAATCACTAAATAATTACTTTTCCTCTAAATATTTACACATGATTTAACACACTAATAAGTCAAACTTTAGGAGATTGAAGAGCTATGCCTCCCAAACTTAGGAACTTATTTAATTAAACTCTTGAGCAGTTAATTTTCCCAAGTCCAATGTATCAGAGTCTCCTAATGATCTAAACACCCTAAGTAGGGGGGAAGACACACCAAGTATCACAGCAATTGTGATATTATTCTTACTGTAGTGACGTCTGGGCCTTACTGTTTCTAGGCTTCTGCCTTGAAAAGCAACACATTGCTCATCCGGGCCACATCCAGGATTTATCTCTTCCTCCCTCTAGACCAATAACTAGAGTTAAGTCACAATATAACAAGGTCAGAAAAGGGAGAAAAGGGAGGAGCAATCTCTAGCCAACATGTTGAAAATGGGGAAAGTATGAGTGGGATGCTGGACTAAGTTGGGGTGGCGTTGAAGGAAAAATATAATGTTGGTTAAAGGAGAGTTTATTGATATGGAAACACTCTTACAGGATACACGGTTTAACACCTTGGCAAAGACTCTTGGAGATGATGCTAACATGAGGCTAGCACACTGCTCTTGGAAGCTTGGAGAAAGTGATGGTCTACACCAGGATCAGGCCTAAACTGGCAGTTGGACATCCCCCGAGGGGTCCTGGATTGAAGAGGATGCAGGCTGGGCTGAGGGGACCCTCCCCTCCCTCCCGAGCACAAATTTCGTGCACTGGACCTCTAATACTAAATAAGTCTAAAAATTCTAACCCAACTAATATTTTCCCTGGGAAAGTCAGAAGGACTGTGCATTTAAGAAAGAATAAGGGATGAGCTGGTAAGAAGGACATTATTGAGAAGTTCAGTGATGGTTGTGTTCTGAAGGCCAGGATGTTACAGTACTGATTTCAGTGATAGCAATGGGGATGATATGACCCAGGTGGTGATACTTAACTATCAGAAGCAAGAGTTATTATAATTCATGGTAAGGTCAAGGTGGCAGCTGGAAGCCCTGACCTACTGGGAGCTATGAAAATGGTTAGTAAAATGTAGCATCCCTCCAGGTAAGATAGATGGGGAGCCAACAAAAGATTTCTCAGTTTATACAATCAAAAGATATCAGCCCTGAAACGTATGGCTAAGTTAGATGCAGTGTCATCTTATACACCAGAAGGTAGTGGGTTCAATTCCTGTTCAGGGCACATACCCAGGTTGTGTGTTTGCTCCCTTGTTGGAGGTGCAGGAGGCAACTGATCAATGTTTCTCTTTCACATCAATGTTTCTCTGTCTCTCTCTCACTTTTCCTCTTCTCTGTCTCCCTCTCCTCCTCCCTTCCTTTCTGAGATCAGTAAAAAACATTACATGTAAAAAAAAATCAGGAGGTTGAGCAAACTACCCAATAACAATTTATGATGTCCCTTGCCCAGTTTCCAGACCTCGACAGTTTTTGCTCATGGAACCTGCCAAGTGAAGAGGATGCAGACTCCTCAGGAGGAAGGACCCTGCAGCAACATGGCAGTGAATGTGATAACAGTTCCTCCAATGGCCTCCCATGGTTTACTCAGTTAACTGTACATTGGCTAAAGGGGAATACCCAAACATTTCAAAGATTATTTGCAGCAGAGTATGAGTTGACATTAATACCTGGGACCCCTCCCTCTTAGATAGCCTAGGTCCAACTCACAGAGCACACTGAGTTCATGGACTCATCCAGAGGTCATTTCCCCGGAACAGACATCCCTGGTGATTTGCAGAACTGCCATATTTATTTCTTGTCCTGTAAGCTAAGTGATATTGTAGTGGAAAGAGCCAAATGGAAGACTTTGGAACTGCTCTTTTCCCAATGGCCAAATAGGCAGCTGCTTTGGTAGCCCTGAATGAGCTATCTCTCAATATTCACAACTTTGTATAGTGCTTTCCAACATTGACTCTGAGCTTGGAAAAATGGATTTGAATAGGCAAGAAAAGCAAAGACTAGATAAGAGTTTGCACACAGGGCCTTGTCTTCTTGGAATGCTTGCTTTTGGGATCCAGCCGCCGTATAAAGAAGCTCTAGAAGAGACTACATGGAAAGACAGGTTCCAGCCTCCCATCCATCTCTGCTAAGATGCCAGCTACCTGAATAAAGCTATCTTGGACATTCCCTCCCTATCTGCCATCTGACTGTATCTGCATGAGAGTCTCCAAGCAAGATCAACAGAAGACTGGTCCAATTAAGCTCCTGTTAACTCACAGAACAGTGCTGACTAATACAATGGTTGCTGTTTTAAGTCACCCAACATTTTGTGATAATTTGTTATTCAGAAACAAGTTACTTAAACAATTGTAAATAAAAAACAACACAGCATCCTGAGGGGCATAGCAGAGATTAGTGTAACCAATAAATACCTAAACCTACTCACAGGGCAGACTTTTGAGTACATTTATGGAAGAAGAAATGATTCAAGTTAAGAATCTGACTGGACTCCTAAGCAATGGTGAATGGTTAGACTGGTTGGTCAAGACTGGCAGGAGAAAGATTAGAAGGCTGGGGCAAGGAAGTCTGGGAAAAAGGCATGTGGATGGATCTATGGAAGTGGCTGTAGAGTGTATGCTGTAGGTATTGGAGAACATTTCACTTCTGTGTTCTAACTAGCTTAACTCCATGCTATATATGGGAACTATTATTCCTAAATTTAACTTCTCTCTCATTTTCTGAGCTTGTTTTTGTCTTGATGTATACCTTCCTAGGCGCAGGTAGGTCATTATATGTGTAAGTATTAAATGACTTTCCTGTGATGAGAAATTCCCAAACCTCCCTTGCTGTGATCTGGGGTAGTGTTCAGATGATTGTACCATAAGTAATGATCTTTTTCTATTGGTTTGAATGCTAAGGTTTGTGTATACTGTTTACAAGAGCTGCTACATACATTATAATTAGTCTTTAACTTTGTAACCTGAATTTTAATCCAGGAAATATGTTCAGAGATGGCCAGGATCACATTGAAATTTATATTACTTGAGGTAGAATATCTTATACTTCCTTTATTAAGAAACTTGAGTAGATACTTGGTTTTGTCTTTAACTTGGTTAGATACTTGGCTGTCTTCCCAGTTAAGAATAACATGCTTTCTTAGAGACTACACTTAATCACAGGGATGCTGCCCTGGCATCCATGTTTGTACTACTTGATTGTGCCTCTCTGGCCACAGTTGAATGGACCAATGGTGCACTGATCCAAGCTGGACCAACCAGATTTTTTCCTTCTAGGAATTTGGAGTTGAGAATATGAGCCAGTAAGTCTCAGCTGCTCTTTTGAAGAGAGACAGAATCTCAGGAGCTGGGACATGTTCACCTTCTGCTCAAACATGCATGAGAAGCATCAAAGTCTAGTCTTCAGGGGGAAAAGGAGCAGATATTCAGAGCTTTCCACTTGTTGGCTCCTACTCCCCTGACCCCAACTTCCTCACTCCTCTATTTGTATACACTGTCCTCCCAACCCTCTTAAGCCAACTTGAGGTTGTTTTTTTTGTTGTTGTTATTTATAACCAAAGAGATTTAACTAACAGCGACCTTTCACTGGAACATACTACTGATGCCTGTAGGTTGCTGCACAACTTTTCCTTTCTTTCTCCCACTGTACTTTCTTCCCTGCCTCCTTCCTTCTTTTTCTCTCTTCCTTAATTTCTCTTAATTCCACCCTCCTCCCAATACTGCATTATGATTGTGCATTCAAGTTATAGAGAATCTGTGTTTTAATGCAAAGCCATTTTCTTGCCAGGAAACCCATAGCTACAAACCCTCAGCTTTGAAGTGTAAATTAAACTGAAAGGTGTACCTCCCAGAATATAGTTTATAATCTATTAGCTGAAAAAAAAAGAAGTCATTGTTCTTCCCTAAAGGCAGCCTCCTCTTAGCTAAGTATGTAGGTCTAGTTCAATTTGCTTGATTGTCAACAGCTCCTTTCACTGGGAAGGGAATAACAAGCACTCAGAAGACAAAGGAAAACCAAAGGGGGTTGTGACCTTTCACATGAGTTTCTTTATCCTCTTACATTATTTAATATAGAAGAAAAGAGACTTGACAGTCCCCTCATCTGTTATTAAAGGAGAGTTAAAATGCAATGCATTTGTTTAAATAGACTTGGTAAATCTCCACTCAGATTCAAGTATTCTTGCTTCTCATGGCAAAGGGAAAATAATAAAAACTTGGAAATAGTGCACATTTTTAGAAATAGGAGAATAATTGGATAAACTATGATACATCCACATTTTAGAAAGTTGAGTGTTTATTCAAAAGAATGATTTAAAATGACATGTATTTATTTACCTTCCTGACAAATAAGCCTCTCTCCATAATTTTTAGCTGGGCACATAGCTCCCGGGTAAAGACTACATTTCCCAGCTTTCCTTGCAGCAAGGTATTGCCATGTGACCAGATACTGGTTAATGAGATATAATGATAAAGAGGAGGGGTGAGGTATATTCTTTCTTCTTTCTTTTCTCCATTTTACTTTCTGTAATATGGCTATGATGGCAAACTAAGTTAGGCCAGGTGGATGAGGGCTACTGCTTGGGGAGATTGTGCAACAAAATGGAAAATCTTGGATGCTTGGCTCATTGTGTGGAGTAGAGTTCCAGAAGGCCACCTGACCATCTACCTATGGACTGCTAAGTCATGTAGAAAGAAACTTTAGCCTTCTTAATTTGGATCTCTCTTACCTGTAGCTAGACTTATAACCCAATAATACCTATTTTAGGGGGCAAAAGAATTCAGTGGTAGAGTGGATGTTTATAATATATCATTTAAAAATATCTCTGAAGGAATTTGCCATATATATAGTATATCGGAAGATATATGATAAGCTTCTAACTTTGATTGCCTAAGAGGTATGGTGAAGGGAAAGTGTTTACACTTTTCTTCTAAAAATCTTTTTTCTTTTCAACATATAAAAATTAAAAAGTTTTTTAATTTATAGAAAAACACTTATTTCAAGTCTTCCTGAAGTAGGAGTAACTAATGTGATGGTGCTTACTTAAGCCATGCAGTTAAACACTTTGGGGGTAAAAGTTCCAGAGCAGAAGCCCAGACTGTTGTTCTGCCATGGCAGGGTGTTATATCTGCCGAGAGATTTATGTTTGTCATTCCTACAAACTAGTTTCTGGATAGAGGCCCTGCTAGCTCTTTTATGTGGTTGGGTAAATGTTGTTGGGAAGATGGATTATTTTTATTAAAAAACAAAGAGGAACTGTTGTGTTTTGCTCAAAATTTTCTCCTGATTTGCTTCCACTGTGGAGCAATTGTGGGAAGAAGTGGACAGAATGAGAGAGGGAAATAATAAGCTGTGGAAAGACATTTCCCTAGTGACTTCTCATTGGCTGACACCTGGCCAAAGTTCAAGGAGAGAAAGGGTGTCAGATAACTCTGACTTTGCTCCCCAGAATGTAGACAGTAACATCACCCACAGGATGTGGTGACATTTACACATTTGCTGATATGGAAATGAAACTCCAGAAAACAGAGGCTTCAGAACCAGTAACCAGCAGCAAAGGCTTTCAAATGCCCTTTCTGAGCAATTTGTTCAGAAAAAAATCCTTTTTTGTAATTTACCAAACCTCTTCATTTCTCTAAGGAAAGAATGAATGCCACAAGATCACAGTTAGACAAAAGTTAAAACTTCACTATTTACACTATTTAAGAGCTAATTAAAATTTTCCACTTGAGCAAGAAAAAGGAAAACCAATAGCTCCCTTTGTTTTTTCAGCTCTTAGTAAAATGGAAAAAATAATCACTGAGAAGGGAAGGGTATGGCAATACACACCTGGAAAGATATATTTTCCAGGGCCCAAATAAAAGTATTATAACATATTAAATAAATTCTGAATGGTATCATTAACTTGACATAAATGGAGGTATCTGGAATAGTAGAAAGAATATGAAATGTGGAAGCAGGCAGGTGCGGACTCAAATCCTTGATTTTTCCAGGGCTTCAAGACCATGGTATTCACTTACATCAGAAAGTGAGATATGAGACCACCATGCAGGAATTGCAAGGAAGTGTTCAAAACCAGTCTTTTATCCCCTCAGCCATTAAAAATATAAAAGGGCTGAATAGAAATTAGAAGAAAATTTTTGTTTAGAAAGGTGGAAGATTTTTATTTTACTTCAGGTCTTTTTCTTTTACTTTAGGTCTTCACTGGGGCCACCAGTGGGTTTGACATGTGTCCCCATGGTTGGATGCTTGAATCATGCCTGAGACATAGAAGGGTAAAGGACTGCTGTTGCTTTATTTTGCTGAGAAGGGATAAGAGTGAAAAGGTGCTGCAAAGGGTCTTACTTTCACTCCCCAAGTTGATTGGGACAAAGAATATATCTCTGTTTTACCAGATGTTGCCATGAGTGTGAGAAAACTGACGAGGGTTGTCTTAGATGTTAACCAGGAAGGCTGCTGGAAGGCAAAGTGGACCCAGTAGAAAGTCTGTGGGGGTATGCTGGGCCCACTTATATGGGAAAAATCCAGTGTTAGGAGGAGTCTCTGAAGAACCCACAAGAGTGCCCTTGAAATAGTTGTGTATGACTGCCAGTTCTGGGAAGCACTGGTGTTGATGGCACTGACTGGCAGGTGGGGCATAATGTCTAAAGAAGACTCACAGGGTCCCACATTCCAATGCTTCCAAACTCACAGCTTATTGTAGGAAGTGGGTAAAGCACCACCAGCATTACCTCAAGGATACACCTCTCAGCCCCAAGGCTGCATCACATCTAAGGGCAGGGAAGGGGCACAAACTCTAGCTGTCTTCTTCCTGCAGGCACCACTGTTGTACACCTGGGAGCCAGGCAGCCCAGAGCAGAGCCTTGGCTGGGGATTCCATACTCTGTACCTCAGGTAGGTGTATCCTTACTATGTGACTAGTCCCAGCGATGAAACTTGTTGGGGGGTCTCATGAAGACCAGGTGCAAATCATCCTCACTGTTACCAATAAACAGTGCTGATGAGCTGGTACAAATTACCCCCATCTGGACACATGGTTCTCAGGTGACACTATTAATCATGCCTTTTGGTGCCATTTCTTATTTGAGCAGATCAGTGCAGGTACATTCCAGGATTGCTGGAATTAACCTTCATAGCGCACCAACTTGTGAAGTATCTGTCTCGTGAGGATGTTTCTGCCCCTTAGCTCTCCCTACACTTTAAGCCTAGAAGATGGAGAGGCCCTAGAGAGTGGAGGAGGATAGAAGCTCATGGTGAAGACACAGAGGAGTCGATCACACCTACTTCCTTTTCAAAGTATGTCTGACAGAAAACAGAGTTAATTATAAATGCAGTTGAATTCTGTGACTAGTACACAGGACTAGATATTTTAATTTTGACCTGAGACTGTTTGCATAACTACTAGTAGCTGGAAAAATATATATATTTTTGGTGATGATTGACCATAAAACCACAAGACTTGCCTTAAATTTGATCTAGTTGGCAGGGGAAAAATTAGCCCCACAGAATGGGTTTGAATAGGTTGGAGAAAATGATCAAATTATTTGTTAATTATATCACAGGACTTTGATTTTCTTAATGTATAGCTTATATAAGAATATCAAAGAGTGACTGAGCCGCCGCCGCGGACTCAGCAACCTCCCCCTTAAGCCCCCCTCGCTTCCCGACGCTCCGTCCCCCCTGCCCGCCTTCTCCCCCCGCAGCCTTCCGCAGGCCGTTTCCACCGAGGAAAAGGAATCGTATCGTATGTCCGCTATCCAGAACCTCCACTCTTTCGACCCCTTTGCTGATGCAAGTAAGGGTGATGACCTGCTTCCCACTGGCACTGAGGATTATATCCATATAAGAATTCAACAGAGAAATGGCAGGAAGGCCCTTACTACTGTCCAAGGGATCACTGATGATTACGATGAAAAGAAACTAGTGAAGGCCTTTAAGAAGAAATTTGCCTGCAATGGTACTGTAATTGAGCATCCAGAATATGGAGAAGTAATTCAGCTGCAGGGTGACCAGCGCAAGAACATATGCCAGTTCCTTGTCGAGATTGGACTGGCAAAGAACGACCAGCTGAAGGTTCATGGGTTTTAAGTGCTTTTGGCTCACAGAAGCTTAAGTGAGGATTTCTTTGCAATGAGTAGAATTTCCCTCCTGTCCCTTGTCACAAGTTTAAAAACCTCACAGCTTATATACTGTAACCATTTGGGGTCTGCTTTTAACTTGGACTAGTGTAACTCCCTCATGCAATAAACTGAAAAGAAAAAGAAAAGAATATCAAAGGTAAAATTGGACAAATGCTAAGGAATGTCCAAGAAAAATTAGAGAAGTTACAAACCTAACTAGAAATGAACACTGGTATCTTTTTGCTTTCTTTTATTTTTTATTTTTAAATATATCTTTATTGATTTTAGAGAGGAAGGGAAAGGGAAAAATAGATAGAAACATCAATGATGAGAGGGAATCCTTGGGCGGCTGCCTCCTGCACACCCCCCTACTGGGGGTTGAACCTGCAACCTGGGCTTGTGCCCTGACCAAGATACCACATGATCTCACTTATTCATGGATAATTGAGACCATTATAAACTTTTGAACAATAATAGATACAGAGGCAGAGCTGCCTCAAACAGAGTGTCAAACTGCATCGGGAAGGTCGGGGAGGGTTCGGGGGCGGGAGTTAGGGGGGTAAGAGATCAACCAAAGGACTTGTATGCACTGGTGGATGAAGTCCCTGTAATTTAACAGGCCATTTCTTACGAGGCTCGAGCCCTTTTTGCTTTTTTTTTTTTTTTTTTTTTTTTTTTTTTAAGAATTTTTGTGGGAATCGGAAGATGGCTGCCGAGGGGAAGACAGACTGCAAGACAATGTGAGTGAGAGAACAGAAGGAGAGTGTGTGGACGTACCGAGAGTGTAAATTTGTGGGTGAGTGATAGCTATTCTCCAGGGGACTGTTGGAGACTGCCGGATCATGCTTCCCTAACGGGGCAGCCTCCACTGCTGCTGAAATCTCTCCCGGAGCGGCCGGCTCAGCCTTGGAGATCACATCATCTTGAGTGGCTGATATCGGAAGCGTATACATCCAGAGACCCTGCAACCACGGCACCCTGGGACCAGCTACGAACCCACGAACACTGGATCTCAAGCAGAGCGAATACGTGGACTCAGATTAGCCCTGCTCCTCCTCACGGAAAGGTCAGAATTTGCCTAAAGGTGTGGATTGTAATTCAGGTTGGAGAGAGGAATGTGCGTGGGGGAAGTCTGCGCCCCACAAAGTCCGCAGGCCGTTGGGGCCAGCGTGATTTGCGAGTGTGGAAGGGGTCCCACAGGGCTGCTGGCAGAAGGGAACTCTAAAAAGCAGCCCATAGCTGGACTGGGTGCAAAAAGGCAGCCTCGGATTTTGCCAGTGTGCTGGCTGCTTAGTGCCAGGGGAGAGAGGACCTGGGGAAGAGATGTTGGGAGAATTGTGTGCACGCAGAGCTGGACAGCGGAGGTTGTGAGCTCACACTTACTCTGGCTTTTTTTTTTTTCTCTCCTTAAATCTTTGCTTTTGATTATTAAACCCAATACATAGGATCACCCAATTGGGGTCACTCACAGAGACCGCAGGGGAAAGTTGTTTTTGTGGAATCTGGGAATCAGAGTGGGGAGTAACGATCAAGGAACCAGCACTGGGGCAGTTGACTCTCCCAAACCAGTATTAAGTGCTATACGGAAATCAAATCCTAAATACTGTCTAGAGAGAACTTATAGCCTCAGAGGTCAATCC
>NW_006295734.1:77906-81071 GCF_000327345.1 Myotis davidii
TGAAAACTCTCTTCCTCACTTTTTCCCTTTTGTTTTTCAGTTTCTCTTACCATATTCCTGCTTTAGATTTTCCCTATTCCGTCTTTTTACTCCCTGTTAAAATTTCACCCTACTTATATATCTAATTTCCAATCCCTTGCGCTAAGTCCATATACACCTCTCTCTTCTCTTTCTGCACTATCCAAATTTCTTTCCTCTCTGCCATTGTGTTGTTGTTTGCTTGATTGTTGATTATATTGTTTTTTTTATGCTTGTTCATGAGATTGTTTCGCTTTTTCTTTTTATTTTTTTGTTGGTTTCCGTGCCCCCCCCCCCCCGGTTATTTATTGCTTCTGTTTTCCCTCGCCTCACTTGATATTAGTTGTTGTTTGTAGTTTGCATTCACCTCTAGGTATCTGTTGCTGGAATTTGTTGGGATTAGTGGCTATTCTATTGGAGTTTTCTCCCCATATAAATAGTTTCTTCCCCTCTTCTATTTCATTCTCTTTCTTTTCTCTCATACTTTTTTTCCTTTTCCCAATTTCATTTTTGCATTCCTTTTTTTTTCTTTTTCTCTTCTTCTTTCTTATCCCTTATACTCTTTTCTCTGGTGGTCACCTTTATTTGGGGTTATTAGTATCATGAATATATTTGTGTTTAGTGCCTTGTGCATTGTGCCTTGTTGTGTTGTATTTTGTGCCTTTAAATCAACACAGCATAGAGAGAACTACATAACCAAACACCTGGAGAAGAGAGATCATGGGGAGACAAAAAACAGCCTGCATTTGGAAGAAAAACAGGCATCACCAGAAAGGAAAGTAAACAAAATGGAGGCAATGGAGGCAAGCAACCTGTCAGAGAAAGAATTCAGAGAAATGGTCATAAAGTGGACGGAAAGAATGGAAGACAAGTTCAACAATATGTGTAAGAACCAAGAGGAAATGAAGAACCAAGAAGAAATGAAAAATGACATCACTGCTTTAGAGAACTCAATAGAAAGCATCAACAGTAGAATAGAAGCAGCAAAGGACCGCATCAGAGAGTTAGAAGACAAGGTAGAAAAAAATACCCAAGCAGAGCTGCTTCTAGAAAAAAAAGTTAAAAAGCAAGAAGAGAGCCTAAAAGAACTTTGGGACAACACAAAATGAAACAACATCCGCATAATAGGGGTGCCAGAAAGAGAAGAAACTGAGCAAGGAATAGAAAACTTGTTTGACGAAATACTGACAGAAAACTTCCCTGATATATGGAAGAAAACCTCACACAAATCCAGGAAGCTCACAGAGTCCCAAACAAAATGAACCCCAAAAGACTGACACCAAGGCACATTATAATTAAATTGGCAAATACCAATGACAAAGCAAGAATCTTAAAAGCAGCCAGAAAGAGACAGGAAGTTACCTACAAAGGATCCCCCATCAGACTAGCAACTGATTTCTCAACAGAAACACATCAGGCAAGAAGGGAATGGAATGAAATATATGAAGTCATACAAAGGAAGGGTCTGAATCCAAGAATACTGTACCCAGCAAGGCTATCAATCAAAACTGAGGGTGAAATCATGAGCTGCGCAGACAAAAAAGGACTATGGGAGTTTATTACCACCAAACCAGCAATGCAAGAAATGCTAAAAGGTCTTCTGTAAAAAGAAAAAAATAAGAAACGAAGAAGGAACACAGGGGTAAAGAATAAAAATGGCAACAAACAAGTATCTATCAATAATAACTTTAAATGTAAATGGATAAAATGCCCCAATCAAAGGACATAGGGTAACTGAGTGGATAAGAAAATGACCCATATATCTGCTATATCTAAGAAACCCATCTTAGAAAAAAAGACACACATAGACTGATAGTGAAAGGATGGAAAAAGGTTTTTCAGGCAAAAGTAAATGAAAAAAAAAGCTGGGGTAGCAATACTTACATCTGACAAATTAGGTCTCAAAGTGAAGAACATAAAAAGAGATAAGGAATGCCACTCCATAATACTAAAGGGGGAAATTCAACAAGAAGAAATAACTCTGGTAAACATATACAAACCCAATATGGAAGCACCCAAATACATAAAAAAACTTCTGGAGGAGATCAAGGGAGAGATTGACAGCAATACAATCACACGAGGGGACTTTAATACCCCACTATCACCACTGGACAAATCCTTGAAACAAAAAATCAGCAAAGAAACATCAATCCTAAATGACTTACTAGATCAGATGGAATTAATTGGCATCTTCAGAACATTTCCACCCAAAGCCACAGAATATACATTCTTCTCAATTGCACATGGGTCATTTTCAAAGATAGACTATATATTGGGTCACAGGCAAAGTCTCTTCAAATTCGAGAAGATTGAAATCATATCAAGAATCTTCTCAGATCACAATGGCAAAAAACTGGAAATCAACTACAAAAAAAAAAAAATCCAAAAAAAAGCAAACACATGGAGACTAAATAGCATGCTATTAAACAGTGACTGGGTTACCAGAGAGATCAAAGACAAAATAAAAAACATCATAGCAACAAACGACAATGAAAACACAACAATCTAAAACCTATAGGAAACAGTGAAAGCAGTCTTGAAAGGGAAGTTCATAGCTCTACAAGCCTACTGCAAAAAAGAAGAAATAATGATAATAAATTACCTAACCCTACAGCTCAGAAAGTTAGAAAGAGAGCAACAAGAAAAGCGAGTGTAAGCAGAAGGAAGGAAATAATAAAGATCAGAGTGGAGATAAACGACATAGAGACCAAAAAAACAATACAAAAAATCAACAAAACCAAGAGCTGGTTCTTTGAAAGGATAAATAAGATTGATGAACCTCTAGCCAGGCTCACCAAGAAGTAAAGAGAGAGGACCAAAATAAACAAAATCAGAAATGAAAGAGGAGAAATAACACCAGACCTCACAGAAATACAAAGGATTGTTAAAAAATACTATGAACAATTCAATTCCAACAAACTGAACAACCTGGAGTTTTACCAAACATTCAAGGAAGAACTAAAACCTATCCTCCTCAGACTATTACAAAAAATTCAAGAGGAAGGAACATTTCCAAGCTCATTCTATGAAGCCAGCATCACCTAATACCAAAACCAGATAAAGACAACATAATAAAAAAGAATTACAGGCCAATATCTCTCACGAACATAGATGCCAAAATCCTCAACAAAATCCTAGCAAATCGGA
>NW_006295734.1:82741-87694 GCF_000327345.1 Myotis davidii
AAAACGAAGGCATTGTTACCATTTGCAACAGCATGGATGGAACTAGAGATCATTATGCTAAGTGAAATAAGCCAGTCAGTGAAAGAAAAATACCACATGATCTCACTCATTTATGGATTATTAAGACAATTATTAACTGGTGAACAAAAATAGATACAGAGGCAGCGCAGCATTAAACAGACTGTCAAACTACAGTAGGAAGGTTTGAGAGGGTTGGCAGGGGTAAGGGATCCACCAAAGGACTTGTATTCTTGCATATAAGCATAACTAATGGACACAAGACACTGCGGGGTAGTGGAGGCTGGGGGAAGGCCAAAGCGGGGGATAAGGTGACAAATGTACTACTCTTTGTAATATTTTAAGCAATAAAAAAGAAAAAAAATTTAAAAAACAAAAAACAAAAAAAAACCCAGTGGTACATCTACACAATTGAATACTACACCGCTGTAAATAAGAAAGAACTCTTACCATTTGCAACAGCATGAATGGACATGGAGAACTTTATGCTATGTGAAATAAGCCAATTGTAGAAAGATAAATACTACATGATCTCACTCACTTATGGAATATATTGAACAACATAAACTAATGAACAAAAAATAGATCCAGAGACAGAAAAGCATTGAACTGACTGTCAAACCTCAGAGGGAAGGCAGCGAGAGGTGGGGCGGGTAAGCGATCAACCAAAGGACTTGTATGAATGCATATAAGCATTACCAATGGATACAGATGCCAGGGGATGAAAACATATGCTGGGGGGTGGCAGTGGCTGGGGAGAGGTCAATGGGGGGAAAACAATATTGTAATAGCTATGTAGGAGCCATGGCGGGGGCTGTACTTGAAATATCAGGGGGAGCACTCTGTAAATTATATAATTATCTAACCACTATGTTGTACACCTGAAACTACTACAGAATAATATTTAATGTGAATAATAATAATAGTAATAATAATAATAAAAGAGAATAAGATGTTAAAATAAAAGAATTTTTGTGAGTTTATTTGAGCCACACTGTCAACATATGCCAGGAAGCAGAACCTCAACAAATTGAGATAATGCTCTCCCTTTTTGCTTTCTAAATAAGCAAAATGTTTACATACATCATTTGTCTTGATGATGAAAGAAAAGAGATTAAGACACCAGTTTCATGAGTTTCAGAACTTGTTTGCAGGATTGAAAGATATCTTGAACTGTTGGGAAGATTGTAGGGTTGACATGTGAAATATGCTCTGTTAGACCATTAAGTCATGTGACCAGAGCAAAAAGACAGCCCCATCCTCCTTTGCAGCTTGGGGCTATACGTCTGGGTTCAGGCCATCTGCTGAGGGCAGAAGTGGCATAAGCCCCTTACAGTCCTGGATCTTAAGTCAGGTGGATGCTCCACATTTTTCTTTCTTTGCTACTATAATGTAAAACATGCTTAGAGGTCATGTTTTCTAGTTGGAGACAAGACACGGAATGTTCAGCTGACCTGTACAGAGCTCTGTGTGGGCAGGTTCAGCCAGAGTGATATTGGGTTAAACTATCCTGACTAATATGTGGGAGAAAGACTAAAGAAAGAAAGAAGCAAGGATGTGAAGCAGTTTACCTAAACAAAGGTCGAAACTTGGAGTCAATATTTCTTTTAATCAATATTTGTTGAAAAGAAAAGGGGATAGGGTAAGAATGAATAAATGACTTTAAATAAATTTACCATGTGGTCATATTAAAAAACTTTTATAAAAGAATAAACACATATACAGCACTGTACAAACATCATGCAATTTTCACAAACTGAACATGCCCATGTATCAGGCACACAAATGAAAAAACAAACAAACAAAAAATCATACCAGAGTATTACTAGGACCCCAGAGGCTGTCTTCATGGCCCTATTCAGTCACAAGCCCACAGGAATACCCACCATCCCCACCTTCAGTACTATGGCTGCACCTTGACCTCTGCTTGACCATGTGGATAAAAAAGAATCTCATTCCCCAGGCCCACTTACTTTCCATATTATTCACAAACTCTGGACATCTTAAAACTCCTTAATTTTCTAGTTTTCATAACTAGTAAAAAAATAAGTTAAGAGGGATTGAATGAAACAACTATCAATCTGATTTTAATTCTTAATGGATTTCATTTTAATGACTTTTATTTTCTTTGAATAAAATTGTACATTTTTATATGGCCACAAAAATGTATAAAAAAGTTATATATATTACCAAAAAGAACATCTTATTACATTTTTAAAGGTGGAGATTTTATGAAGCAAATTGTATATTCAGAATCCAATACAATTAAAAACAAATACTGGAAAGTAACCAAAATATCACTACACAGAGAATAAGAATAAATAGAAAACACTTTGTACAATCAAAAATCAAAACTGAATTTACAATATATTTAAAAGCAATGAAAATAATACTTTATACTAAAACCTTATAGTCATTTCAAAAGCTATTATCACAGAGAAATGCATAGCCTTAAATATATTTTTTGTTTATAGAACTAAAATCAAGCATAGAAAAATATAATAAACCAAAGTAAACCAAGGAATGAGGATTGTCACATTTCATTGCCTCTAAGGCCCACTTTGATTTTTTTTGACATCTCTGAAATCAGAATGTGTCCTCAATTTATGTTGACCATGTAGCAGTGTGACTTGTTGCCTGTACACAATGTGGCTGATTTCCTGGGCTGTGACTGAAACCTTTTGGCCGCCAATCAAAAATCCACTTGAACACTATTTGAGGAAGGGGTATAGATACTGGTTGAAATCTATGTATTTTGAATGACACATCCAGTGAGAGAGAATTAGCATCTATGATTGCAAAATGAATAGCAGCATTTTGGAAGAGAATCTTGGAAACAGTGAATCTCTCCTTTGAGAAACACTATGTCCCCAGCACAGAACACAGAACTGAACAGAAGAATGGGAACATTGATCACCGAGTGGACAGTGATTTAAACGAGCTGGACTCTCAATGAGAAGACATATGAACAATGTCTTAGGCATTTTATATTTCCCTTTTATATATGGATAAAAGAAAAATATGATTTAAATTTATGTCTAATAAACCTAAGAGTTTGTCTAATAAGTACAAAATTAACATTCTAAGTGATAAGACCTTATGTACTAAATTCTGTGGAAGTGTTTTATTTTTCTTAGCGATATTCAAAATAAGTGTGAAATGTGGTAACACAGCAAAAAGCTAATGTTAACAAAATATAAAACTAAATAAGTAGAATGTATGAGTAAATATAAAAACTAGATTTTTGAGATTACTAATATGTACATATAAACATTTCTTGAGCACAATTAAGAAAAAAGCAAAATCACCCAAGATTAGGAGTCGGAAGAGAGGGCTACAGAGAAGGCAGAGTAAAGCAGTTAAGACAACATCACGTGCAATTTATTGGCAGTCTATTTGAAAATCAAATATGATTATACACCTAGAAAAAACAAAAAATTCTAGTTAAAAAATTTTAGAATGAATAAAAGAATTTGATAATGTTGGGACACTGCTTTTCTTTATTCTAGAAATAAGAACCTAGAAATGAAAATAGGAAAACATTTCATTTATAACACCAACAAAAATGTTAAAAATATGGATAAAAACTACAGACCCTATATGAAATAAATGATAATATGAAGTGGAAGGATATAAATCAACATCTGAACATTTCAAAATGGAAAAACTTATGTTCATGTATGGAAGAATTATTATTGTACAAAATCAATTATGTCACTATTGATATATGGATGCAATTTCAATTAGAATTCCAATGATGGCTTTTGGGAGGGATAATTGATTATGATGATCTTCAATTTCATGTGGAGGGAAAAAATACCTATGAACAGCCAGTAAAAGTGTAAAAAGAGGCCTAGTTAGGAGGCATCTATATATATAATAGCTCAGCAACCAGAACAGAGGAATGACCAGAATGATCAGAACACCCGGTGGTTATGATGCGCACTGCAGCAGCCAACCAGCCTGATGCAAGCCCTGATCAGCACCCCAACCCCGGCTGTTCTGGCCCCTCCACCCCACGACCCTGATCAGGGGAGGGGCCAGCCAACTGCCTGCGGCCCCTCCCCCCAGCTGGTCCTGCCCCCAATCACCCCCCTGGATTGGAGGAGGAGCCAGCCAGCCCACTGCTTGTGGCCTCTCCCCCTGCCAGCCCAGCCTGATGGGCCCTCATTGGGGTGGGCCAGCTGAACTTCACCTGTGCACAAATTCATGCTCTGGGCCTTTAGTTTGCTTTATTAGGTGTTAAGACACAGAAAAATAATAAATCAGCATGTGATATCAGCTTAGCAACAACTAAACGGATTAAGACACGGACAACTCAGAAACACATTTTACTTTATATGAGAATTTATGAAAATGTGGTATTTCAATTTAGTGTAAGAAGAATGATTTATTTAATAAATAATGTGAGTGCAACAGGCTCTCTATCTGGAAGAAAATCAAAGAGGACTTGTGTCTGGTATCATTTATAAAAATAAATTCCAAATCCATTAAAGCAATGAGGCTTGCAGGGTCTCTTTAAAACTGATGTACCTCATATTTTGAAACTCTTTTTTGGCTACCACATCTCAAGTCAACCCATCCCAAATCCTCACAGGATGAAAGGGCAGCTGGATGATAGAAGACACAGGGAGCTTAGAAAAGAAGGCTTTAAATGCATTAGAGGAAGAGAAGAACAGATGCTGAGTTGGCAAAGGGTGGTTCCTGCTAAAGAAAGCGAGAGAGAGAGAGAGAGAGAGAGAGAGAGAGAGAGAGAGAGAGAGAAAAGGAGAGAGAGGGAGAGATGGATTACATTGGAATATTTATTTTTGTCTGGGATCAGTAGCTGTTACTACAAGACAGGATAGCTTCTGGGTAGGCTTTTATGATGGTACTGAAGCTGCCCCTAGAAGGACAGGGAGACTGACTTCTATTTCAGAAGCTGAGGGGAAAGAG
>NW_006295734.1:87728-98395 GCF_000327345.1 Myotis davidii
TCTAGGAGCCCCTAGATTTCCCAGAACAGCTCTTTATAAGAAGAAAAATAAATGTAATTACTGTTGCTTCTTTCTTCATACCTATGTACTTTGAAAAAAGTGGGGGAATAAAAGCCAACAAACTAAGCAGAAGGCTGACTGTTTCCTTCACCACATAGATATGAGGGTCATTAATCATTTCCCCAGCAGCTGGCAGGGGAGGATGCCCAGGTCAGGTGTTTGAAAGTGAGCAAGTAAGGCCACTGGATAGTTGCTCTTGAGAGAATCCTATCTCTGGTACTCTAGCAGCCAGTCATGAGAGACAGGCCAGGCCTCATCTGAGAAGTAGTGGACATGGAGAGGAGTAAAGATCAGGGCTGGATGAACAGAAGTGCCCAGGAGAGGCACATCCACTGCCTGCTTAAGTCCTGTCAGAGGCTTGGAGAGCAGCTGGCCTGAACTGAGGACCCTGAGAGAGAAAAGGAGCACTCAGTCATGCTGGTTGGAATGTGAAGGTCATTTGAACTTGGATCACGAGGCAAAGAATTACTGCAGCTACAGATAACCATCCAAAGGATGAGAGGAGCTGGGAGGCTAGGGAAGGGTTCTCCAGATGTAGGTAACCATTCCCAAGGCCAGAGAGAAGTTATCTAAGGGCTGATAAGTGAGGACAGAGCCAAAACATATCCAGTATCTTCAAGGCCAACCTTGGACGTTCTCTGACCGAGTCAGGGCCTGGGCAGGCCTGTGTTCCTGAGTGGTGACAAAGAGGCACAGGATGAACAACTCAGGCCTCCAGTTCTCAATAACCATGCCAGCTCAGATAACTTTCCAAGTGTGAAGTGATCAGGGCTGGCCACTCGTCAGGAATGTGTCTGGGCTTGAATCCTAAGTGACACACTCACTATCTATCTGATCATGGGCGGGTGGCCAGGCCCTCTGAGCCCAGTTTCCTTGCTGTTAATATGAGAATTAAGAGACTCTACAGAGTTGTCAGGGGCGGGGACTCAACAGAAATGAATTAGACAGCACTTAGTACAGTCTGGCACAAAGTAGGTACTTAATTACGTGAATTGTCTTCATTCTCTTGAAGGAAGCAAGATGGCCTTCCATGGTGTACTGAAGGTCCATTTTTCTTCAGTAAGGCTCACCTGGCTCTGCCAAGGTAAGTAGGGAGAGTTTAGCCTAGTGAGCTCTATCTCAAGGTACATTGTTACCTGATGCTTTATCTAACTTCTTTACTGTTGTATCCCTTTGTCAAGAATAGTGCCTTGCACATAGTAGGTGCTCAATAAAAATGCTCAATGAATGAATAATTTGTGCCTTTTATCCTTAGACTACTTTGAGTAAAATCTTAGGAATTCCATAATTTTGCCTGGCTAATTATTGTGAGCTGGAGATTAACATCCCCCTTTCAGTTCATAGTTTTTCACAAAGAACTGCCACCTGCTAAGGTCAGTATCAAGTCTTAGACCTCAGATCACATTATCACAGGTATTTATGCACACATCCAAAATCTGCATTAAAAAATAAATATTTTGTATAAATCAGGAAAGTTTTCTGTATGATGTTTCAGACATTATTGGCTATTAGAAACGTACTTGCTTAATAATTTGCTAGGATTTCTTGGCAATCATTATGCCTGCTTGGGAAGTTTTGCAAGGTTAGCAAATCTAACTTACAAATGGTTTCCAAGTATAATGGAATTTTTATGAATAATAAACTGAACAATTAATGAATTTAAAATTTGTATTCTGGCAATAAACAATTACTAATTTATATCTTGCTGGTTTCTTTTCATATTTGGAAGTCAATAATTTTCTATTCTGACCTCAAACATTTTTGTCAATCCCTGAAGAATTCACATGATGTGGGCACTGGGCCTAGAATGCATGAAGGAGCAATCATCTCATAGGGTTAGAGACTCAGCACATTTGTAATTCATTCTTTTCCAGAGTGGGCCTGGGTGTCATATTGGAAAAGGGAAAGGACATTTTAGGAGACTGTCTTCTAGCTCTGGCTTTTTCATTCAGCCCTGATTCTCCTTCTAGTGTCTTACCCCCTACATACCTCCTTTTTTCACCTTCTGCATTGAAACCTATCAGTTACATTATCTCCTGACAGGCCACAGTTTCTAGCTGTCAGACACATTGATGTGGCATTATTAAATTCCTGCAGGTGACATCAGAGGAATGGCAACATGAGAGCATACCTTGTTCTCTTCCCTTGAAATTTTAAAAAGTTAATCAACTATAATTCAACAAAGAAACTCATGCTCAACCCAGACTGGTACTCCATCTTGAGAGACCCACACCCTGAAACATCTAAAGGCGGGCAACCAGGAATAAATGGGAAGATAAAAGGGGAAAAAGGCTCTGACAGCCTGCAGATGCAGCCCTGCAACTGGAAGCTCATGGTTTGTCTGGCTGGGAGAGGGGAGAAAGCATGTGGCAGCAGGTGCTTTCTTCTGCCTGGAGGAGCAAAGAGTTGGGGGAGGGAAGGGGGCAGCCCAGCAGGGCAAGCAGTAAGAGAACAAACAGTGTCTGAGTTAGCAGAACCCTGACAGAGCACAGGTGTCTGTCATGCACCTCAACATTGTCAACTGGGTGGTGCTGTTTCAGACAAAGAAACAGAACCACAGAGCTCTGCCATTACTTAAACTCCCAAAACTTGCCTCCCATTGCCATTGGAGTCAGGTCCAGGAGTATATTATCTGTAAACCACGAATAACCACGGTAACCAGGATGACAGAAAAGAAAATGAAAAATCCCCAGAAAGCAAGCTGGAACACATGAAAATATGTGGAATAAATGGTGGAGATTTCAAGATTGCAGTTCTGAAAATACTCAACAAGATGTGAGAAAATACTGACAGGTAATTCAGTGCACTTAAAACAAATCAATGAACAAAATGAGTACTTTATGAATGAGATTGAAACTTTAAAAACAAACTGATAAGAAATCCTGGAAATTAAACATGCAATTAAGGAGATTAAGAGTGAAGTACTGAGTAGAGAAAACAGATTCAACCGGATGGAGGGAAGAATTAGTAATAGCAAAGATAGGAATCTAGAAATGATGCACAGGGAAGAAGAAAGAGACCTGAGCATAAAGAAAAATAAAAGAGCTCTATGAGACTTATCTGACTTTGTGAGAAAAAGCAATATTAGAATTATAGGCATTGCTGAGGAGGAAGAGAGGGAGCAGGGAATGGAGAGTCTATTCAAACAAATTGTGGATGAGAGTATCTCAAATCTATGGAAAGAACTAGATCCTCAAATCCAAGAAGCATACAGAACACATAGTTACCCCAATCGAAAGAGGTCCTCTCCAAGGCACTTGGTATTGAAGGTGTCAAAAATTAATTACAAAGAAAAAATTCTTAAAGCAGCCAGGGAAAAGAAGGATGTGACCTACAAGGGAAACCCATCAGAATTTCATTTGACTTCTCAGCAGGACCACTCTAAAAGCCAGAAGAGAGTGGAATCAAATATTGAAATACCTGAAAGAGAAAAATTACCAGCCACAAATAATATATCAAGCAAAATTATCTTTTAAATATGAAGGAGAAATAAAGATGTTCCCAGATATACAGAAGCTGAGCTATTTTATCACCTGAAAACTTCCAAGCAGGAAGTACTCAAGGGAGTTATTGTAACTGAAACAAAGAACACAAGGTCACAACGCGAAGAGTAAGATCAGCAAAAAACTTACAGCATAAACAGGGATAACTTGTAACAACAAAAACATAAAAAGGGAGAGGGTAAAAGTCTGAACTGGCAAATGAAGATGATCAGAAGCAATCAAAAGGAAAAATGCCATGGTATATATGCAACTTCATTTTTTATAAACCTAATGGTAACCACATAAAAAAAATTCCCAAACCAGGACATATAACTTAAAAATGAGGAAACAGAAGAAAGAAGTATGGAATACCACCAAACAAAAACAATAGACAGAAACACAAAGGAAAAGAACCATTGGCAGCACAGAGCTACTAGACAACAAAAGATAAAATGGCTATAAGAAATCCTCGTACGTCAATAATTACCTTAAATGCAAATGCTCTAACTTCACCAATAAAGAGGCACAGAATAGCAGAGTGGATCAAAATGCAAAACCCAAACATATGTTGCCTACAAGAGACATATCTAAGCTGCAAAGACAAAAACTGATTCAAAATGGAAGGGTAAAAATGACTTTCCAAGCAAATAACATCCACAGAAAAGCAGGTGTAGTCATACTTATATCTGACAAAATAGATTTTAAGAAAAGAAAATTAGCAAGAGACAAATATGGACACTTTATAATGATAAAGGGAACACTACATCAAGAAAACATAACACTCTTAATATATATGCACCCAATCAGGTTGTACTGAAATATATCAAACAACTACTCACAGAACTAAAGGGAGAAACAGGTCAAAACACAATCGTAGTAGGGAACCTTAATACTTCATTTACAGGTCTAGATAGATCAATCAAATGGAAAATTAGTAAAGAAATATTGACCTTAAATCAAACACTAGGCCAAATTGACATTTACAGAACCTTTCGTCCCAGAATATCAGATTATACATTATTTTCTAGTGTACATGGAACATTCTTAAGGATTGATCATATTCTGGGTCAAAAAACTAGCATCAATAAATTCAAGAAGATTGAAATTATACCAAGCATATTCTCTGACCATGATGCCTTGAAATTAGAAATCAATGATAAAAATACGTAGAGAAACCCACAAATTTGTGGATATTAAAGAATGTACTACTACAAAATGACTGGATCAAAGAAAAAATAAATGAGATCAAAAGATATTTAGAGACAAATGAGAGTGACAATACAACATATCAAAACCTCTGGGATGCAGTGAAAGCAGTAATAAGAGGAAAGTTTATATCATCACAGACCTATCTCAAGAAACAAGAGGAATCCCAAGTAAACAACCTAACATCACATCTTAAAGAACTAGAAAAAGAACAAAAGCAACCCAAAGTCAGCAGAAGAAAGGAAATAATAAAAACTAGAGCATCATTAAAAGAAATAGAGAATAAAACTACTGTACAAAAAATCAATAAAACAAAGAGTTGGTTCTTAGAAAATATTAATAAAATTGACAACCCCTAGCTAGAACCACTAAGGAAAAAAGGGAAAAGACCCATATAAATAAAATCGGAAATGAGACAGTAAAAGACACAACAGTCATCACAGATATACAGAGGATCAAACTAGATTATAAAAGACCATACACCACCAAATTCAATTACCTAGAAGAAATGGATAAGTTCCTAGAAATAAAGAACCTTCTTAGGCTAAATTATTAAGAACTGGAAAATCTAAATAGACTGATCAGCAGTGAGGAAATTGAAACAACCATGAAAATCCTCCCAAAAAGAAAAGTCCAGGACCAGATGGCTTCACCAGTGAATTCTACCAAACTTTCAAAGAAGACTTAAAACCTTCTCAAACTCCTCCAAAATATTGAAGAAGCCAGTATAAGCCAACACATTTTATGAGACCAATATAACCTTGACACCAAAACCTGGCAAAGATAACACAAAGAGAGAAAACTAAAGACTGATATCTCTGATGCAGAAATCCTAAACAAAATACTAGCTAATTGAATACAACCGTACATCCAAAAAACAGTACATCATGCTCCAGTGGGGTTCATTCCAGGGGCACGAGGATGGTTCATCATATGCAAATCAATCAATGTAATATACCACATTAAAATATAAAAGTACTAGAGGCCCGGTGCACAAAAATTTGTGCACTCGGGGGGCAGGGGGGTCCCTCAGCCTGGCCTGTGCCTTCTCGTAGTCTGGGACCCCTCGGGAGATAATGACCTGCTGGCTTAGGCAGGAGGGGGGGTTGGGACACCATACCCTGTCACGAACAGAGCAGGGCAGATAGGGAGGTTGTGGCCCCGCCCCCTGTCACACACAGAGCTGCAAGGCAATCAGGGGGTTTGGGCGCTGCCCCCTGTCACGCTAATGCCAGTGCCAGGAGGCCTCGCGGCTCCACTGATCCCGGTACTGGGAGGCATATTACCCTTTTACTATATAGGATAGAGGCCTGGTGCATGGGTTGGGCTGGCTGGTTTGCCCTGAAGGGTGTCCTGGATCAGGGTGGGGGTCCCCACTGGGGTGCCTGGCCAGTTTCGATGAGGGGCTGAGGGCTGTTTTCAGGCTGGGGGTGACTGAAGCTCCCAACCGCTCCTTTTTTTCTTTTTTTCTTTTTTATTCTGGCCCAGCTTTAGCTTTGAGGCTTGGCTCCAGCTCTTAGGCCTCCGCTGCTGAAAGGAGGTTTCTGGCCTTTGCTTACAATGTTGCGATCCTGCTGGTGAAGCCCGGGACTAAAGCAGGTTTCTGGGGTTTTGTTTAGCATCTATATTTGTTACATAGTTTCTTAAACTGCAGGCTCAGAGGCCTGCAGCGGCAGGCGGGGAACGTTGGAGTCCTCCATCACTGAAGCAAGCAAGCCTCATGTTAGTTTCAAGCTGCCTGGCTGCTGGCCGCCATCTTGGCTGGCAGTTAATTTGCATATCACCCTGATTAGCCAATTGGAAGGTTACCGGTCGCACGCCAATTCCATGTTTCTCTTTTATTAAATAGGATAAAAATAATATTGTCTTATCAATAGATGCAGAAAAAGCATTTGATAAGATACAACATCCATTTATGATTAAAACATTCAATAAAATAGGAATAGAAGTACCTCAACATAATAAAGGCCATTTATGATAAACCCTCAGTTAATATTATACTCAATGGTGAAAAACTGAAAGTTTTTCCTCTAAATCAGGAAAAAAACAAGGATGTCCATTCTCACCACTCTTATTCAACATAGTGCTGGAAGTCTTAGCCAGAGCAATAAGACAAAGAAAAAAATAAAAGGCATCCAAATAAGGAAGAAGTCAAACTCACTTTTTGTGGACTACATGATTCTGTATATAGAAAACCCAAAATCATTAGAAAAAATTAAGAAACACAGTCATGTTGCAGGATACAAATCAATGTGCAAAAAAATCCATTGCCTTCTTTTATACTAACAACACTTCAGAAAAAGAAATGAAAAAAAAATTCCTTTTGCAATAGCAACCTAAAGAATAAAATACCTAGCAATAAACTTAACAAATAAAATAAAGACCTATGTACTGAAAACTACAAAGCATTATTAAAATAGATTAGCCCTAACCAGTTTGGCTCAGTGGATAGAGCGTCAGCCTGCGGACTCAAGGGTCCCAGGTTCGATTCCGGCCAAGGGCATGTACCTTGGTTGCGGGCACATAAACAGTAGAGAGTGTGCAGGAGGCAGCTGATCGATGTTTCTCTCTCATCGATGTTTCTAACTCTCTATCCCTCTCCCTTCCTCTCTGTAAAAAATCAATAAAATATATTTTAAAAATAGATTAAAAAAGACACAACAAATGAAAAAATATTTTGTGTTTATGGGTTGGAAGAAGCAACATAGTTAAAGGCCATGTAATCCAAAGCAATATACAGATTTAATGCAATCCACATCAAAATCCCAGTGTCATTTTTAAAGACATAGAATAAAAAAAATCAGATTTGTATGGAACTACAAAAGACCTCAAATAGCCAAAGCAATCATGAGAAAAAAGAACAAAGCTGGAGGTATCACACTACCTGACTTCAAATGATACTAAAACACTGAGATAATTAAAACAGCTTGGTATTGTCAGAGAAACAGACACACAGATTAATGGAACAGAATAGAGAGTCCAGCTATAAAATCACATATATATGGGCAGATAATTTTCGACAAAGGAGCCAGAAACACACAATGGAATAAAGTCATTTCTTCAATAAATGGTGTTAGGAGAATTGGAAAGCCACATGCAAATGAATGAAATTGGATTACAGTTTGTCCCCATGCACAATAGATATATTAAAAGATGTTCAACCTCACTGTCAATTAGGGAAAAGTAAATCAAAACTACAATGCGATACCATCTCACACCTGTTAGAGTGGCCATTATGAACAAGATAAGCAATAACACGTGTTGGAAAGGTTGTGGAAAAAAGGGAACCCTCATTCATTGCTGGTGGGAATGTACACTGGTACAACCACTATGGAAAGCAGTATGGCAATTCCTCAAAAAATTAAGAATAGAGCTACCATACAACCTAGTAATCCCTCTCCTGGTTATATACCTGAAAAACTCGAAATCATGTATTCACAAAGATATGCACCCCTATAATCATTGCAACATTTTTCACAGTGGCCAACACATGGAAATAACCAAAGTGTCCCACGGTAGAAGACTGGATAAAGAAGATTTGGAATACTACTCAGCCATAAGAAAGGATGAAATAGGGCCATTTGCAACAACATGGATTGAGGAGATTAAGCATTGTCCTCAATGAGGACATTATGCTAAATGAAATAAGTCAGACAGAAAAAGCTAAGAACTATATGATTTCATTCATATGTGGGATATAAAACTGAACCTCAGGAACTCAAAAAGCAGTGTGGTGATTGCCAGAGGGATGGGGGAGTGGGGTTGGGCGAGAAAGGGACCTAATATAAGGTAGCAGGATAAGATCTAACTTTGGGTGGTGGGCAAAAGGCACAATATACAAATATTGTAACATAGAAACCCACACCTGAAACCTATATGTTCATGTTGAGAAATATTTATTACCCCAACTAATTAAAAAAGGCAGTTTAAAAATATTAGATTTATTTATTTATTTATTATTTTATTTTTTCCCTCACCATTTATCCCTGCTATGCCCTCTTCCAACCCCTTGCACCACCCTCTGCAATCACCACATCCACTGATGGAGGTGGATGAAATCTTTGCATCAACTAACACACCACCTCCCTTCCCAGGTCCCACAGCTATCTACACTGGCCTTCTGATGAAGTTGGTCCTATCTTAAAATCTCTTCAGTGTCTCTCTTCCTCATCCTGGCAGCAGCCTCTGGTCTTATCCCTATCCAGGGAGTGGACAATGGAATGATGTGAAGGGAATGAAGAGTAAATATTGGAGCCCTGATTATTCAAATGCCTTATTAATCTTGCTACTCAGACTATGGTCTGAGAATGAGTAGCATTTGTATCATCTGGGGGCTTATTAGAAATGGGAAACCTCAGGCTTCACCCCACACCTGCTGAATCATGAGTTGCATTTTAAATAAAGTCTTTAGGTAAATTAGTGTGAACATTAAGGTTTGAGAAACCCTATACAAGACTTAACACCTGAATATCTCTTACACTCAGTGTCCACTGGGCTGAATCTAACTGGATCATCTGCCCCCACAGTTTGTCTCATTCCTGAGGTTCCTCTTTTCCTCTGGGTTTCTGGAGTGCTAAATATAATTTCATTGCAAGACAATTATTGTCCGTTATGTTATATTTTTACTGCTTTCTCCCATTTAGACTATAAGACAGGTATTATGTAAATTCATTTTCTACCATCAGTGGCTTAAATGAACATAAAACATATTTACTTCTGTAGACCTTTGTTTTCTCATCTGGAAAGTGCAGGAGCTAGGTTTCATCTCAATATGCTTTCCAACTCTAACACTCTGTGATTCTGTGATGTGCCTGAAAGAATAAGAAGCATCTTAGAAGTCATCTAACTCCACAATGTTCTCCCCCCCATCTTGCTCCATGAAACGCTTGCTAAAGTGTAAACCCCTTTAGCCACATCCTCCTAAAATGACTGTCCAACTTAGGCAAGATATCTAGAACCTTTGCAGTCAATATATTTCATTTCCAGAAAGATCTACATTTTTATAAACATATTTTTGAGCCTTCGTAGTTAAATTAGAAGATAAATAATCCTATATAATAAAGAGGTAATATGAAAATTGACCATCACTCAAACACACAAGATGGCCACCCCCATATGGTCAAAGATGGCCACCCCCATGTGGACACAAGATGGCCGGCAGGGGAGGGCAGTTGCGGGTGATCAGGCCAGCAGGGCAGGGCAGTTGGGAGGGATCAGGCTTGAAGGGGAGGGCAGTTGGGGATGACCAGGCCAGCAGGGAGGGCAGTTAGGGGCAACAAGGCTGGCAAGAGAGTGGTTAGGGGGGTGATCAGGCTGTCAGGCAGAAGCGGTTAGGACCAATCAGGCGGGCAGGCAGGCAAGCAGTTGGGAGCCAGCAATCCTCGATTGTGAGAGGGATGTCTGGCAGTTAGACATCCCTTGAGGGGTCTCAGATTAGAGAGGGTGCAGGCTGGGCTGAGGGACGTCCCCTCACCATGCACAAATTTCGTGCACCGGGCCTCTAGTATTAGAATAAGATAGAATTAGTCTCCAATTCCATGAGAGCAATTAACTAACTGAAAAGATTCTAAGATGACCCTATGACCCCTGCCTCCTACTGTTCATGCTTCTGTGCAATTCTCTTCCCTTGATTATAGGTAAGTCCCCTGACTTAACTTCTAACCCCACTGCTCTGCTTCATTACAGTATGTGGCGAAAGTGATGTCACTCCCTAATTATGTTATCCTATCTAATAAAAGAGAAACATGGTAATTAGCATACAACCGCTACCCTTCCCATTGGCTAATCAGGGCGATATGCAAATTAACTGCCAGCCAAGATGGCGGCCGGTAGCCAGGCAGCTTGAAACTAACATGAGGCTTGCTTGCTTCAGTGACGGAGGACTCCAACGTTCCCCGCCTGCTGCCGCAGGCCTCTGAG
>NW_006295734.1:99094-103188 GCF_000327345.1 Myotis davidii
GTGTGGGTGATCTAGGGTGGCGCTGCAACCTCCCCATCGACCCTGCCTTGAGTGTGACAGGGGGTGGGGCCCCAATCCCCCAATCGGCCCTACCCTGAGCGTGCATGAGGATGGCATCACAACCTCCCAATCTGCCCTGCTCTGTGCATGACAGGGGGCGGCACCCCAACTCCCCAATCAGCCCTGCTCTGAGCCCGACCAGGGGCTGCACCTAGGGATTGGGTCTGCCCTCTACCACCCGGGAGCAGGCCTAAGCCAGCAGGTTGTTATCTCCCGAGGGGTCCCAGACTGCGAGAGGGCACAGGTCAGGCTGAGGGACCCCCTTCTGCCCCCCGAGTGCACAAATTTTTGTGCACTGGGCCTCTAGTATTATATAAGACTCTATGTCTCTAGCAGACTGTCTTGTTATGTCCAATGCTGGATTTGAAGAAGTAAGCTATCATGAGTTTTACAGACACAAGGAGATAATTTCTACCATCAACCCAAGGGAGCTTGGAAGTAGAACCTTCTCTGGCTTACTCCTAAGATGAGAAGAACCTTGCTCTGTCTAACACCTTAACTCCAGCTTTGCAGAGGACCCAGCTGAGCCATTTCTGACCCCCTGACTCTCAGAAACTGCAATAATAAATGTGTTGTTTTAAGCTTCTATTTGTATTTGAAGAAGTGTAGAAGGGAAGGTGGCTTCATGGCAATAGTAGGGAGTTGGGAATGTACCAATTACATGACTTTGGGCAGAAAACCCAGCTACTAACAATGGATTAATAATAAAGATATTTAATAGCTCACATAACAGAAAACTGTTACACTTACTTGGTTAAGAAAGTGGCTCAATGGTGTTATCAAGGATTTAGGTGCTCTCCATCTTTCTTCTCTGCCATCTTCAGTATGTGTCTTTATTCTTCATCTAGCCTCCTTATGGTTGCAAGATGGCTCTGGTAGCTCCAGGCCCAGAGGTAGAAAAGATGCTTTTCTTTTCTCCCTATGCGTCTTTGCTATTAAATCCCAGAAGCCTTGCCCCCTCCCTCTCCCAGCCCTTCATATCTCATTGATCAGATCTGGATTACATGCCACCCCTAAAACAACCAATAAGAAAGAGAAGAGGTCATCATGTTGGGATTGGTTAATTAAGAGTCCTTGGGGTGGAGGAGAACTGGATCTCCTCTGAAGCACAAGGCCCCCCAAGCCTTGAAACAACTTGGGGTTCTTTTAGCAGGGAGAAAAAGGGAGGGGAGGGCAATTGGGAAGGTGAATTTTGCTTTGGGTACCCAGACCTCTCTTTGTTTCAAATAAAAGTCTGCAAGTGGCTACTTTGTCATGAAATGTGGAACTGCCCTTTACAAATCCTCAAGCACTTTAAAGGGTAGTTATGTGTTTGCTTGGGGTGAAAGTTATTCTGGACATACTAGATTTAATCAAGCCTAACAAACTATAGAGTATAAGATTCACCATTACTTTTTAAACCTCTAAGATAAAAAATGTTTTAAACTCTGCTGTAATGTCTTAACAGTAGTTCTGCATAGCCCTTTAGTCAGTAATACTAGCCTCTTGTGCTTTGAAATTTCTTCCGTCTTTTTTGAAAAATTTCGCAATTACTCCTGCTTTTAGTTGCATTGTTTGATGTGAGGCAAATATAACTGCTTCATTTTTGGTATCTTTATTCTTTTTTTAGGTCCTGAAAGCAGTTATTGCTCTGTGAGAAAGTATGGAATTGTAGTTGTTCATGTAAAAACAAATATTTGTTTCACAAATGTCAAATTTACACCCCACGCCCGTTTCTTTTTGCATACACAATAGCTCATTGTCTGAATGTAACAATAGAGGAACATTTTTTTGAGGGTCTTTTAAACAGCATTGAACCTCAACACTGGTCATTGCAGCATGCATTGAACTCGTCAGAAATAATGACAATATGAAAACTGTGACAACTCTTACCACACTCCTTGAATGAGAGACATTTTCTTTTAAGCTCTGTATGCACCATTCCTAGCATGAAGTCTAGCACACAGTTGAAATGGAATGTTTTCTGAAAGAGCAAATTGAAGAAGGAAGGAAGGAATGGATTGTTTTGATGGGAATAAATCTAGGTTGGTGGTCTTCCAAGACAAGATGTCTACACCTCAGTACTTGCCACAGGACTTTATCTTGTGAGATGAACTGCCCGTGGTCCTTCTCAGTCATCTGCACATGGAGAGAACCTCAGTTGCTTACTATGCTCTCCTGAATCAAATAGCTGCCTAATAGGGTCAGGTCCCTGAGCCGGGGAGGATTAATCATCCTGCTTACTAGTTCTCCTCTTCTGGTAATGGAGGCCACATAAAGAGTTTAAGTTCACCTTCTTAGTCACTTGACCTAGGAGTGCTGAAGACTTCGGAAGCAATACTGTCATGAGGCATCACTATGTAAGCCCTGACCCAAAGTCTTTCTCACTGGATATAATTGATTAGTTTTTTACTGTCACGGGACCTTGTAATGGCTAATAACATCTTTTCCACCTCACTTTCGATTTTCTGTTTCTCTATTTAAAAAAGACATTTTGATAATGCATGATGATGATTGTAGGTCTGGGGTGGGCTTTTCCACTTGGTAACAGATTGTTGAAACTTCTGGATCTCTAATTTATCCTGAAAGCATTTCAGTTCTGAGATGCTCTGATAGCTTAATGCTCAAAGCATTTATTGTCAGCACACTGAGGGAATTTTAACACATCTTTAGCTAGTTTGGTGCATTTCCAATATTATTGTGTCTTGTTTCTGAACATAGAGAATGATGGCAATGGGGAGAAAGGTAAAGGTAGCCTTATCGGGAAGACTTGCTCTCTCCCATTAACAACTTCCATGGCTTATTATTTCCTTTCAGCTATTGTGGGTCAAAAATTACTTTTAGATGAGACTTAATGCCTTTTGTTTCTTTAAAGGGTCTTTTAAAAATTGATTTCAGAGAGGCAGGAAGAGGGAGATAGAAACATCAATGATGAGAGAGAATCATTGATTGGCTGCCTCTTGCATGCCCCCTACTGGCGACCCAGCCTACAACCCAGGCAGGTGCCTTTGACTGGAATATAACCCAGACCCTTCAGTCCCCAGGCCAACACTCTATCCACTGAACCAAACTAGCTAGGGCTAAAGGTTCTTCTAAATGCCAAGAAGATTATGCTCATTACTTAAGTGAGTAAATTTGACAAAGAGGTTGGTAGATTAATCCCAGGTCATATATCAAATGAGTGTAAGAATCTGGGAAGAGCAAATACCCAGGCCCAACATATTGTCACTACAAAATTTTGCTAAATGTACCCTGATGCTCTTATCCTTTATAGTTAGGTGACACACTTTCTTCATCAGTCACTGTCCTTTGTGACTAGACAGTTTTTATTTTTATAAGTGCAAGAGATTTGGCCTCCTTTAAAGCTGACCTCCTCAGGTACCCAAGGCAAAACAAATGGGGTACATGGTTCCTAGGACACTTTCAGGTGTTCCTTCCCAGGTGATAGCAGCCTTCAGACAAATCAGAAATGATGGCCTGGACTGATGCCCGAGAACTTGGGATGGAGCTCAGGCATGGTTATTTATAAACATCTCCGTAAATGATCTGAATGTATGAATAGGGTAAGAACCAATCTTCCTGGCTGTCTTGTTGTTGTGGTGTGGACCTACCTCACCCTTAAATGCAGCTTGTAGGGCTATGGCCAGATGGGCAGGCCTTCACTCTGTTATTAATGAAAGCCACATTCACTGTGCTCTGCAGATGCTGGAGGAAGAATGTGGGCTTATCCTAGGCAGACACAGCGTAGCGTCTTGGGAATCAGTCAAGACTATGAAGCAAATTGAAGCACCCACGAGTCTTCTAGGCACCTGAATGGGCAAATCTGAATAGAACAGGTAGGGATGCCTTGAAGTGAGCAAAATTATGCTGCTTGAACCTGTCAGAAGTCCTTGAAATAAAGTGGTGGATAAAACAACTTACTTAGTCTTTCCAGAAGCCTTTAAATAAAGTTGTTCATAGGAAGAATGTCGGTACTGAGGAGGGATCTGAAGATCTGTCAGGGGCCAGGGACCTATCAGGAGATACACGGATGGCTGTTTTTCAGTGTGGCAAGT
>NW_006295734.1:103237-114519 GCF_000327345.1 Myotis davidii
TGATCAACAAACTGTGATTCTGAGGAGACTTTATTACTCAGTTCAGAGCACCTTTTGAGAAATAAGGCTCCTCAAGTGAAGGTGTTAATGACAAGCGCTCTGCCCTCGTCCCTATCCACACTGGCTTATGCAGGACAACAGCAGGGTGAGTGGCTTTAACCTAGAGCTGGAGTCCCACCCTAAAAAATGTAAGCTCTTCTAAGGCAGTGGTTCTCAACCTGTGGGTCGCAACCCCTTTGGGGGTCAAACAACCCTTTCACAGGGGTCCCTAAGACCATCGGAAAACACATATATAATTACATATTGTTTTGTGATTAATCACTATGCTTTAATTATGTTCAATTTGTAACAATTAAAATATATCCTGCATATCAGATATTTATATTACGATTCATAACAGTAGCAAAATTACAGTTATGAAGTAGCAACGAAAATAATTTTATGGTTGGGGGTCACCACAACATGAGGGACTGTATTAAAGGGTCGCAGCATTAGGAAGGTTAAGAACCACTGTTCTAAGCCAATAAATCATGGGTGTTTTAGAAGTTGTATGAAAAGGCTGGTGGGAAGGTAGTGATCTACTTACTAGTGGCCAGACAGGGGGAGAGCTGTAAGCAGACATGTGCCTGAAAATTATCTGGCTTTCCTCTCATCTTCAGGGTTTGCTACACTGGCCAGAGATGCCGTGTGGCCCAGTTAACCCTGCCCTGTATCTTAGGTCCTCTGGAATGTTCTGTTTCTCTAGCATCTATTCTTGCTTCTTTTAATCTTAGTGCTCTGTATTTTTCTTTGGCAAACTACTCATCACCCATTCAGTCCATGGAGTTCAGGTGGGAGCTATAACTACTCCCACTCCCCTGTCACAACAGCCATATATCTTAGCTCCAAGGGTAGACATGTCCCCAAAGCCTGGCCAATTAGCAATTCCATCCCTTTGGCCTCAGTGACTGGATGGGGCTGGTCACCTGGTCCAGGTTGGTCCAATAAATTGTGGCCCAGCGATTCGCTGGAAGTACTGAGAAAGAGACTCCCTCTATACACTGAGTATGCTAAGCTGTTGAGCAGGGGCTTCCATGCAGAGGTGCTTCTTGAGAAAGGGAAAGAAAAGGAAGACAGCAGAGTAGGAGAAGGCATGCGGCACGCTTCCTGAGAGCACTCTGAGTACTGTCTCTAGTCCTATTTATCAGATAGGCCCTCTGGACTTTCTTGCTACATTAACCAGCAAACTCCTTGCTCCACAGTTCTTTCCTTAAGCTTGCTAAGGGACATCTAAACCTGTAAAAGCCTTAAACTTGTCAAAGCTGAGCTTTGTCACTCATGGGACTATTCATAAGGGCCCTTAGTGAATATCTGCCTGCATCTCCTAGTGTCTATTCCACTGAAACCCGTCTATCCTGTTTCCTTAGGGACAAGCTCTTGGCAGTGGTACACAGTGGGCCCATCTAACATATGGGTCTGTGCTGACTAGATAATGGGGAGGTCTGGGAGGTGAACTCAGGTGACATTGGACAGCCCATGGTTCTCCACAGAGTGAATGTGGGGAACACAGAAAGGAGGGCCTGGGAATGATCATTCCTGAGCATCTTCTACATGTCAGTACTGCCAGGTGCTTAACATATGTTACCTCAGTTAATTCTTATCCAGTCTTGTGTAGATTATTACCTCTGTCTCACAGATCTTAAAATAAAATCAATAACAATAATAACTACTATGCATTTTTAAAAAATATATTTTTATTGATTTCAGAGAGGAAGGGAGAGTGAGAGAGGAATAGAAACATCAATGATGAGAGAGAATTCTTGATCAGCTACTTCCTGCACATCTGCTACTGGGAATTGATGCCGAAACCTGGGCTTGTGCCCTGACCGGACATCTAGCGGTGACCTCCTGGTTCATAGATTGACACTCAACCACCGAGCAACACTAGCTGGGCAATAACTACTCTGCATTGAATGCTGTGTTCCAATGCTAGCTATAATTCTGCTTTATCCATTACAATCATAATAACCTGCAAGTTGGAGGTTGTAATCTATATTTTATAGATGATGAAACCAAGGTTCAAAAATGTTAAATGTTAAAATGTCCAAATGTTAAAAGGTTAAATTCAGCCCTAACTAGTTTGGCTCAGTGGATAGAGCTTCAGCCTGTGGACTAAAGGGTCCCAGGTTTGATTCTGGTCAAGGGCACGTACCTTGGTTGTGGGTACATCCCCAGTAGCGAGTATGCAGGAGGAAGCTGATTGATGTCTCTCTCTCATCAATGTTTCCAACTCTATCCCCCTCCTTTCCTCTCTGTAAAAAAATCAATAAAATCTATATTTTTAAAAAGGTTAAATTCACATCACACTGCTAAAAAGAAGACAAATCTGTACTTAGGCCCAGTTTGGAAGGCAAGCTCAATATGAAACATCTCCATTTTCAGGCTTGTGATGGATCTGCCTGGGGAGATATTTTAGGCCAAAGAGGGCCTCTCAGCATGTCTGACATTGAAAGGGAGACACAGTTCACAGAAATAGATGGTGTATGGTGTTGACTCTGAGCTACCACCTCAGGCCCTGGTACGGTGACCACCAGCTGTAGTTGGGGGCTCTGGTTAGGGTACTTGCTTAAAAAGGTCTAGGAGTTCTCAACGTAGGACTGTATCAAGACAACAAGAAGGAATAGCTAGGAACACAATGTAGGACACAGTTTTCATCCAGATTACAGATTGTAAAATAAACCACACAGATCCTAAACAGGCTGCTCCTATACTTGAGCATCTGGTGTTAACTTCTAGTTGCTAATATGTGGAGCTGCCTGGGATTAAGGGGTGTTTGTGGGCCCTATTAGTATTCTCTCCATATGTTGTGCCAGTCTCAGGGTTCTGGCAATCTGTGCTAACATCCTGTGGTGACCTGTGTCCCACGTTTACCATGCCAGTCCACGTCAGATGTATAACCTTTTCTCTAAGCCAGAGTCGGCATGCAGGTTATAAGATGTCTGTTTTTTAGGAACAGCTACTTGAAGCTCAGTCTTGAAAACTGGTCACCTTCAGCATTTCAGTTTTGCCATTTGCTTCTGCTTCAACTGTTAAATTGACTGAGCAAGGAGGCCATCAGGCTGAGGGTCTCTGATGCTGTAGGGATTTTTTCCTCCTCCTGCAAGTGCTTTCTGTAAACATCTGCCTCTCAGTGTTGCCATGCAGTGTTTGTGAGGATGCACAGATGACTTGCCCTGATGTGGGTTTCATGGTTCCTCTGGCTTCAAGAGAGGAAAGAATCCCTTTTGTCTGTGTGCATCCTCAAAAATGCCTGTATTCTCCACATGCTTCCTGTGTCCCACCAGCAGTCACCTACCCCCACTCCATCCTACTCCATCTCTCACTCCATTGCACTCCACACCACTCCACCTTATTCTCCCCCACCTTTCCTCTCTTTCCCCACCCTCCTGAATGCTCCCCCATTCCACCCCCACTTCACCCCCACTCCACCCTCACTCCACTTCCACAACAAGTGTTGGTAAAATCTGCCCCTTGCTCTTTCACTGGTTTTTACTATGATAGAACAATTCTTGTCAGTCAACTAGTACAAAGTTAACCATGTGATTCACACTCATGCAGTAGTTTGAACAGAGCAGGGCAGGCATCTTTCACGAGGAGTCGGGGAGTAGGGGGTGATGAGGGGGAAGGAGGCTGGAGGGTAAAGGGATTGTTACTGAGGCCCCAGGGGAGGGGGATTCATCCTGGGATGGAGCCTCAGCTGGACAGGAGAGTTACTTCATCTGGAATATGGCTTTGGTACTATTGGAGCCCATTAAACTAAGAGGCTGATGATTAAACTGGATTTTATACCTTCATAATTAGGCACAGTTAATGCTGGTGACTGGTATTGATACTTGCCATTTGGGAACCTTCTTCCCTTTAGTAGAGAGAAGAATTATCATCAAAAACTTGTTTAGTAGCCATGAAGTCAGAGCAAAGGGAAGTATTAATATATGAGAGTTTTGGGGGTACTTAATTCAGAATAGCTGTTTTTAAAGGGGCATTTTTTAAAATAAAAGAAATATTTGGTGGAGTCTAGTATGAGGGAGTTATAAAGGAAGAGCTATTCCTAGTGCCTCAGGGGAGGGGTCCCTCCTCCTCCTCCTCTGTGGTTGCCCTGAAGACCTTTGGAGAGTCAGCATGACCCTGCCTGGGACAGGCTGGTGCGTCAGCCCTCTGCCATGGCAGAATGAGCCTCCCCATTGATTCCAGCCTTGCCCCTCTCATCAAGACCCATGACCTGAACCAATGCTGTTGGAGGTGGGCCTCTGAGCCCCTGTCTCTGCTCTAGGCCACCCACTCACTCTTGTGTTCCAGTGACTGTTTTTAAACTGGGTTCAATAAAATTTATTAGGATTTGTTTCTCTAAATTACAATTACAGTTTGGTTTTGTTTCTCTGAAATTATACCCTGGTCCCCTTGATTGAGTTTTGAATATTCTCAATGTTGTCAGCCACACATTTGCAATCTTTTGGTTTATTTCCAAAGATGGCTGAACTCATGATTATGTATGAGTTTTACAGGTGTTGTTTCAGAGGGTGAATTCACTCCTGAATGTTTGCAGGGCATTATAGTTACCCCATGTTTTATCCATGTATGTAATGACAGCTTCACCTTTGAGTGAAGTTGCATACTTGCCTCATGGGAACCAGTCCATTAGCAGAGCAACTGTGCCTGTGAGGGGCATGGAGCTCACAGTATCAATTTTCCCCAAATTTCTGAACAAGGAGGGTGCTGTAAGTGTTGAAGTTTCATTAGAACTGTCAAAAAGCTATAAAATCATCTTTATAATTGAGAAACTCAAGTCCTGCATCTCTGTTCTGCAACAGTACAAAGTGCCTGTGTTTTGACCAGTCTGGAACAGAAAACAAACACAATCTGAATACTCAGGTGCAACTCAGCTGATGACAACACTTCAGTCCCAGCAGCTCCGTGGTCAGTAGGAGCATGCTAACAAATCTGCTTGGCTTAGAATCCATATTTTTAAGTCTCCTTCAATCAATTGTTATTTCAGATGAGGTTGGTTGTGACTGCTTTCTATTAATTGTGTTTAATTAACAACAATTTCAAAAATGGTTTTCTTCCCCCAGCACTAATCAGGAGCTGTGCATGTAACTGTAGCTTCTGTCTCCCCCTCTGCTCCCTCCTCTCCCCGCACCTGGTTCAGAATTCCCATGAGCGATTGAAGAGGAGGAACAACTTAACTGGTGCACATCTGTCGTGTGCTCTCTGTTCCCCATCGAAACATTAGTCAAACACCATATGGTTCAAACTACTGTCCTGTCTCCCAGGGCATCAGCATTTACCCAGGCCCTCAGGCACAGCCTCATCATCACTGAGGGCCCTATGGCATGTTCTGCAGCTGTGCTACCTGCCTTGATCACTTAAACTTGACCTACTAATGCTGCCTTCAAGAAAGTTTACCACACAGAGCAGCAACTTTTTTGAGATTAAAGTCTACAAAAGTGCTTGTGAAATGTTGATGTCTGGAGGGAAATAGCTAATAATTCCCCTGTCATTTCCAGGTCACCTGAGAAAGTCAAGTCTAGTGGGTGTTAGAAGGAGGACCTGTCATTGTAACAAGTGTGAAGGCTAGAGGTCATCTTAACTGAGCTGCTGAATGTACTTGTGTATATATTTTTTCTTTTTAAGGCGGATGGGTCACTGCTTTTATGGCTGCACCTGTTTCATCTTTCTTAGAGCTGGCTGGGCTTGTTGCACAGCTGGGTGTTGTAGACTGAAACTTATTAGGATTAATTTTTTCTTCCAATGGAAAGCCTCTCCTACTTTGCCCAGGTATTACCTGACCTGAGTAGGTGAGTGACTGCACTGGATTTGCTTGCAGCTCCTTGGCATATGTTCTCAAATGTTAGCACATAAAAATACCTAGAAAGTAGCACATAAAATACAATTTTAATAGAAAAAGCTGCAACACAATGTTTAGAAAAGTAGCATTACAACTACATTAAAAATTAAAAACAATAGTTTTGTCCCAGTGAGAGACATGACATGGCTTGTCATCCTTTGCTCCTGTGCCCATGTCTAAATGCAGCTCTGTGTGCTGTATCTGTGGGGCACTTGGGGGTTTGAGCACAGGATGAGCTTCCCTATTCAGTCAGTTGCTCTGTAGTTTGTTTTTCCCCTAAATTTGAAAATCCTAATTCATAATTATATCTTTGGTAATGGAAAGACATGCAGGATGGTTATCAGATAGGTCTGGATATCTGTCTGGAACATAAACCCAAATTACAGACTATGTTCTCAGTATTGTTTTAGTCCACACCGCCCTCTACCAATTAGCATGTCCTGCAGAGACAATATGGATGTTTCAGCAAGAAAGATGATGGCAAATGGCGCATGAATTCCTTATTTAGTCTTTAGTTGTATTCATAAGTTTTCTTTTTTTTTTATTGTCTGAAGTTTTACATATGTCTCCTTTTTCCCCAATTGACTCCTCTACCCCAGACATTCCCACCCCAGGCAGGCCCTCACCTCCCCAGTGTCTGTGTCCATTGGTTATGATAATATACATGCATACAAGTCCTTTGGTTGCTCTCTACCCGCCCGCCCTACCATTTGTCTCTGGATCTATTCTTGTTCATGAAATTATGTTGATCATTATATCCCACATATGAGTGAGATCATGTGATATTTATCTTTTTCTGACTGGCTTATTTTGCTTAGCATAATGCTCTTCAGTTCCATCCATGTATTCCTAGGTATCTTAATTATTTTGGTGCAATGATAAATGTGGTTGGTTTTTTTTTATTTCTCTTTCTGTGAGTTCATTATTGGTGTATAAAAAGGCCATAGATTTCTGGGTGCTAATTTTATATCCTGCTACATTGCCAAATTCATTTATTAGGTCTAGTAATTTTTTGATATAGTCTTTGGGGTTTTCATGTCATCTGTGAATAAGGACAGTTTTACTTCTTTTCTTTTTTTAAAAAATATATTTATTGTTGAAAGTATTACATATGTCCCCTTTTCATCCCCCAGTGTCTTATGTCCGTAAGCAAAGAGTCATTTATTTCAAACCTAGGTTTGGCTCCCCTGCCCCCCCTTACTGGCACAGCAGCAGGTGGCAGAGAGAGGACTTCTTTTCCAATTTGGATGCCTTTTATTTATTCTACTTGTCTGATAACTATGGTTAGCACTTCCAGTACTATGTCAAACAGGAGTGTTGAAAGTGGGCATCCCTGTCTTGTTCCTGTTCTTAGGGGAAATGAGTTTAGTTTTTGCCCATTGAATATGATGTTGGCTGTAGGTTTGTCATAAGGGCTTTTATTATGTTGAGGTATAATCCCCCTATTTCCACTTTGCTGAGAGTTTTTATCAAGAAAACCTGTTGGATTTTGTCAAATGCTTTTTCTGTATCAATTGATATGATTATGTGATTTTTGTCTTTCAGTTTGTTTATGTGATGTATCACATTTACTTATTTGAGGATATTGTACCACCCTTGCATCCCCAGAATAAATCTCACTTGGTCATGGTATATGATCTTCCTAAGGTAATGCTGAATCTGATTTGGTAGAATTTTGTAGAGGATTTTAGCGTCTATGTTCATCAAGGATATTGGCCTGTAGTTCTCTTTTATTTGTGGTGTCTTTATCTAGTTTTGGGATTAGGGTAATGCTGGCTTCATAGAAAGAACTTGGAAGTGTGCCTTCCTGTTGAATTTTTTGGAATAGTCTGAGGAGAATAGGTTTTAGTTCTTCTTTGAATGCTTGGTAGAACTACCCTGTAAAGCCATCTGGATCAGGGCTTTTGTTTGCTGGAAGATATTTGATTGTTGTTTCAATTTCTTCAATAGTTATCAGCCTATTCAGGTTTTTTGATTCTTCTTGATTGAGTTTCGGAGCATTTATTTTTCTAAGAATATGTCCATTTCATCTAGGTTGTCCACTTTGTTGTAATAGAATTATTCATAGTATTTTCTCATAATCCTTTGTATTTCTGTGGGATCGGTTGTTACTTCACCTCTTTCATTTCTGATTTTGTTTATTTGAGTCCTCTCTCTTTGCTTCTTGGTGAGCCTGGCTAGAGGTTTGGCAATAGCCTGGCTAGAGGTTTGTCAATCTTGTTTATCATTTCAAAGAACCAGCGCTTGGTTTTGTTTATCTTTTACATGCCGGGGTTCTTGTCCCAACATCAAGAAGGGTTCAGGAATCTGGAAAACGGGCTGTGAGTAGATGACATAGGAATCCAGAGACTAATAAAGAGTCCGGAGAAGAGATATAATTTTGAAAGGCAATGGGGGTCAGAGGACCTTCAGCTAAAGGAACTGAAGACTACCTCCTTGTCTAGGACACTTGCTTTTATTAACACAATTTGTCCTAAGGCAAGGTAGAGGTAATACACTTCAAAGGGTAAGGTTTCAAGGGTACAGAAGCATTGTCAGTTTGGGGAATAGCCTATGGCTGTACAGGTGTTTGGCCACTAGGAGGCAATAACATGTAGATTAAGATGCCCTTTAACTGTCTGACAGCCACAATCAGTTTCCTATTCAGGTTTGGGGAAATGCCTTTAGCCATTTCCAACAGCTGACTACATGTGTGACTCAGCCCTGTTGAGTCCCCAAGTCTCATCAACTTTTTGATGAAACTCTTGAAATTATGACATGCTGGAATTGGTTCCCAGCATTTGTATTGTTTTTGTGTTTTTTTTTGTCTCTATGTCATTTATCTTAGCTCTGATTTTTATTATTTCCTTCCTTCTGCTTATGCCAGCCTTTTCTTGTTGCTCTCTTTCTAACTCTTTGAGTTGTAGAGTTATATAATTTATTACCAGTTCTTGTTTTTTTGAGGTAGGCCTGTAATGCTATGAACTTTCCTCTAAAAATTGCTTTCACTGTATTCCATAGATTTTGGATTGTTGTGATTTTATTGTTATTTGTTTCCAGGATTTTTTTTAATTTCTTCTTTGATCTCTTTGGGAACCCAATCATTGTTTAATAACATGCTATTTAGCTTTTAGGTACTTGAATTTTTTATTGTAGTTTATTTCTAATATTATGCCATTGTTTTATGAGATGATACTTGATATGATCTCAATCTTCTTGACTTTGGAGAGACTTTGCCTATGTCCCATTATGTCCCATGTGCAATTGAGAAGAATGTATATTCTGTAGCTTTGGGGTAAAGTTTTCTGAAGATGGTGATTAAGTCCATCTGATCTAGTGAATTATTTAGGATTGCTGTTTCTTTGACAATTTTTTGTCTAGAGGATTTATTCAGTGAAGTTAATGGGGTATTAAAGTCTCCTACTATGATTATATTGGTACAGTATTCTTGGATTCAGACCCTTCCTTTGCATGGCTTTGTATATTTCATTCCATCCCTTCTGGTCTGATGTGTTTCTGTTGAGAAATCAGTCAATAGTCTGATGGGAGATCCCTTTTAGGTAACTTTCTGTCTCTGTCTGGCAACCTTTAAGATTCTTACTTTGTCGTTGGTGTTTGTCAATTTGATTATAATATTTCTTGATGTTGGTCTTTGGGGTTCATCTTTTTTGGGGCTCTGTGAGCTTCTTGGACTTGTGTGAGTTTTTTCTTCCTTATACCAGAGAAGTTTTCTGTCATTATTTCTTCAAACAGGTTTTCTATTCCTTGCTCAGTTTTCTCTCCTTCTGGTACCCCTATTATGTGGATGTTGTTTCATTTCGTATTGTCCCAAAGTTTCCTTAGCCTCTCCTCCTGTTTTTTAAGTGTTTTTTTTTTTCTAGATGCTGCTCTGCTTGGGTAATTTTTCCTACCTTGTCTTCTAGCTCACTGATGCAGTCCTCCACTTCTTCTAGTCTACTGTGATGCTTTCTATTGTGTTCTTTATTACAGCGATGTCAGTTTTTATTTCTTTTGGTTCTTCTTCATTTCCTCTTGGTTCTTACACATATTGTTGAATTTGTCTTCCATCCTTTTCAGCGACCTTATGACCATTTCTCTGAATTCTTTTTCTGACATATTGCTTGCCTCCATTTCGTTTACTTCCATTTCTGGTGAGGCCTCCTTTTCTTTCATATGTGGGCTGTTTCTTTGTCTCCCCATGATCTCTCTTCTCTGGGTGTCTGGTTATGTAGCTCTCTCTCCTGTGTTGACTTAAAGGCACAAAATACAACACAACAAGACACAACGCACAAGGCAACAAACACAAGTGTATTCATGATACCAATAATCCCAAATAAAGGTGAACCCTAGAGAAAAGAGAATTGAGAAAAGGAAAAAAAAAGTAAGAAAGAAAAGAAAGAGAAGAAAAAATATGGGGGGAAGTATATGAATATGGGGAGAAAACTCCAATAAAACATCAACTAATCTAAAAAATGCAAACAACAAATACCCAGAGATGAACGCAAACTATAAACAACAACTAATCCAAAAATTGCAAACAGCAAACACTCAAACAACAAATACCCAGATGAATGTGAGGAGGCAGAGCTTATTTCCAGAAGGTAAGGTCAAGGAATTAAATGAATGGAGAGATAGCCACAACTTAGTATAGAGGAGGTAGAAAGAGGATGATTGTATAAGAAGAAAAGTAAAAAAAAAATACAAAAAAGGAAAAATATATATGTATTAGAAAATACAAAAGAATTTTTTCCCCTTCTTTAATCTATCTACCTATGTATTTGTTAACTATTGGAAAAGGAGAATAGAGAGTAGATAATCCTGAGTTGGTGATTGGAATTAGATAAGCTATTAGCAGAAGAAGATAACAAGCGAGGAGAGGAAAAACAGAAGCAATAAAAAAGGAAAACAAACAAACAAACCCCAAACTAATTAACAAAAAAACAACAACAACAAGACAGAGAGAAAGAAGAAGGCAAAACAAAACAAAAGACAAAAAACAAAAACAAAAAAAGAAATAAGGAAGAGAAAAATAAAATTTGGATAGTGAAGAGAGAGAAGCGAGAAGTGTGTAAGGACTTGCAGCAGGGGAGCGGAAATTAGATATATAAGTAAGATCAATTTTTAACAGGGGGTAAAAAGAAAGGTTAGGGAAAAACTAAAGCAGGAAGAAGGTAAGGGAAACAGGACAAAAAAGGCAAAAAGTGAGTAAAAGAGTGTTGGCATGAAGGAAAAATTGAGATAGAGTAAAGTAATGCTAAAGGAAAAATGAAAATAGAATGTAGGACACTAATCCCAAAATAAAATAAAGAAAAAATAAAATAAAACTTAAAAGTGGTAAAATAATAGTAGTAATAACAATAATTAAAAATAATAATATAATAATAAAGACATTTCGGATACACTCACCTGTGCTGAAGAG
>NW_006295735.1:0-1234 GCF_000327345.1 Myotis davidii
TCACCTATAAATCCATTCAGTCAGGACTTTTGCTTGCTGAGAGTTTTTGATTGCTGTTTCAATTTCATTATTTCTTATAGGTCTATTCAAGTTTTCTGATTTCTCCTGATTGAGGTTTGGAAAATTATATGTTTCCAGGAATTTGTCCATTTCACGCAGGTTGTCCAGTTTGTTGGTATATTGATGTGCATAGTATATTCTTACAATCCTTTGTATTTCTGTGGTATTAATTGTTACTTTGCTTTTTTCATTTCTGATTTCATTTATTTGGGTCCTCTTTCTTTGTTTCTTTTTTTTAAAAATATATTTTATTGAAATTTTACAGAGAGGAGGGGAGAGGGATAGAGAGTTAGAAACATTGATGAGAGAGAAACATAAATAGAGAGTTAAACATTGATGAGAGAGAAACATCAATCAGCTGCCTCCTGCACACCTCCCATTGGGGATGTGCCTGCAACCAAGGTACATGCCCTTGACCGGAATCAAACCTGGGACCTTTCAGTATGCAGGCCGACACTCTATCCACTGAGCCAAACCAGTTAGGGCTCTTTCTTTGTTTCTTGATGTGTCTGGCTATAGGTTCATTAATATTGTTTATCTTTTCAAAGAACCAGCTTTTGAATTTATTGATCTTTTGTATTGTTTTTTAGTATCTATGTCACTTAATTATGCTCTGATCCTTATTATTTCACTCCTTTTACTTCCTCTGTACTTTTCTTGTTGTTCTCATTCTAATTCTTTTAGTTGTAGGATTAGATAATTTATTTGAGCTTTTTCTTGTTTCTTGAGATAGGCCTTTAATACTGTGAACTTCCCTTTCAGGACTGTTTTTGTTGTGTGCCATAGATTTAGGGTTGTTGTGTATTCATTTTTATTTGTTTCCAGGAAGGTTTTGATTTCTTCCTTGATCTCATTGATAATCCATTCATTGTTTAATAGCATAGTATTTAGCCTCCATGTTTCAATGTTTTTGAGTTCTTTTATTGCAGTTGATTTCTTTGTGTGTGTGTGTGTGTGTGTGTGTGTGTGTGTGTGTGTGTGTTTGAATCAGGGATTTATTTAAAATATATTTTTATTTTTTTGTTTGATTATGATAATCCACATTGTTTAATAGCATAGTATTTAGCCTCCATGTTTCAATGTTTTTGAGTTCTTTTATTGCAGTTGATTTCTTTGTGTGTGTGTGTGTGTGTGTGTGTGTGTGTGTGTGTGTGTGTTTGAATCAGGGATTTTT
>NW_006295735.1:3821-10302 GCF_000327345.1 Myotis davidii
GCGCCTCCTCTGAGTCTCGGTATGCTTTTCTCTTTCCTTCTAGTTGTAGAATTTTCACTCAGCCAGCCTTCCTGTGGTTCTGGATGATGTCCGTTCCGTCTTTTAGTTGTATTTTTGAAGTGGTTGTTCGAGGCAGCAAATTCCGGTGTTTACCTATGCTGTCATCTTGGTTTCTGTGCAGTTGATTTCTAATGTCATGCCATTATGATCTGAGAAGATGCAGGATATGATTTCAATCTTCTGGAATTTGTAGAGACTTTTTCTGTGTCCTAACATATAGTCTGTCTTTGAGAATGTTCCATGTAAATGTGAGAAGAATGTATATTCTTCAGCTTTGGGATGAAATTTTCTATAAATATCAATTAAATCCATTTGATCTAGTATGTTGTTTAAGGTTGCTGTTTCCTTGTTGATTTTTTGTCTGGAAGTTCAACCCAGTGATGTCAGTGGGGTGCTAAAGTCCCTTACACTGACTATATTGCTGTGAAGCTCTCCCTTCAAGTCATTCAGGAGGTTGTTTTTTTTTTTTAAAGTATATGTAAGTGCTTCTATATTTTGTGCATATATGTTTACCAGGATTATATCATTTTATTGGAATGATCCCTTTAGTAATATGTAGTGACCCTCTCTTTCTCTTTTATGGCCTTTGTTTTGAAAACCATTTTGTCAGATGGTCTGCTTTTTTTTGTTTCCATTTGCTGGAAAATTTTTTCAAATTTCTTCAATTTCAAACTGTATGAGTCTTTATTTTTCTGAGGTGGGTCTCTTGTAGACAGCATGTATATGGGTCATGTTTTCTTATTCATTCAGCTACCCTATGTCTTTTGATTAGAGCATTTAGTCCATTCATATTAAAATCATTATTAATAGGTACTTATTTATTGCCATTTTTTAGTCTTTATGCCTATGTTCCTCTCTATATACATTTCTTCTTACACAGTTCCTTTAGCATTTCTTGCAATGCTGGTTTGGTGGTAATGAACTCCTAGGAAGCTATTTGTTTTGCTTTCAATTTTGAATGATATTCTTGCTGGATAGAAGAGTCTTGGTTTCAGATCCTTTTTTGTCATTACTTTGAATACTTGATGCTGTTCCCTTTTGGCCTGTAGTTTCTTTGTTGAGAAATCAGCTGACAGTCTTATGGGAGCTCTCTTGTATGTAACTGACTGTTTCTCTCTTGCTGCCCTTAAGATTCTCTCTTTGTCTTTAATGTTTGCCATTTTAATTATGATATGTCTTGATGTTGGTCTCTTTGTATTAATCTTGATAGGCACTCTCTGTGCTTCCTGAACTTGTGTGACTTTTTCCTTCACCAAGTTAGGCAAGCTTTCTGTCATTATTTTTTCAAACAGGTTCTCTATCCCTTGCTCACTTTCTTCTTCCTCTTGTATCCCTGTGATGCAGAAGTTTTTACATTTCATCTTGTCCCATAGTTCCATTAAACTTATGCTTTTTAATTTTTTCTTTTCGGTGCTTTACTTGAGTTATTTTTCCTACTTTGTCTTCCAAATTGCTGGTTCTATCCTCTGCTTCATCAAGCCTGCTTTTAATTCCTTCCAGTGTATTCCTGATGTCAGATTTAGTATTCTTCATTTCAGACTGGTCCTTATTCATGGCTTCTCAGTTGATTTTCATGCTGGTGTAGTTCCCACTAACTTCCTTATAGTACTCATTAAGGTCTTTGTATATTTAGGTGCTCCTATGTTAGGAGCATATATGTTTTCCAGGTTTATATCTCCTTTAGTGTCTTTATAACCATTACTCTGAACCCTATATCTGATAAATTGCTTACCTCCATCTCATTTAGGTATTTTTTTTTGAGATTCCTCTTTTTCTTTTGGGGGGTTGTTTCTTTGTCTCCCCCATTTTAATTGTCTCTTTGTGTTTGTTTCTGTGTATTAGATATACCTGCTATGCCTCCCAGTGTTTGTGGGGTGGCCTTTTGTAGTAAATGTCTTATTGACCCAGTGGTATGGTCTCCTGTAACTCCTGAGTTGGATGCTCTAGGGATGACCTTTCGGTGGGTTATTTGGGCTCATTTGCTTAATTTGGTCTATTTTTGTTGTCCTGTTTGTGGGTTGGGATCTCCACAGGCTGGCCAACTGTGAGGCTCAACCCTGACCATGATGTGTAAGCTGTACAGGTGCAATCTTCAGATGATTTTTGCCCTTCCTTGTTTAAAAGTCTCCTCCTTAAAGGTTTTTCATGGTGAGTATTCCCCAATGATTTCAGTTCCAGTTAGATTATGGGAGGAGGTGAGAGAAAAATCTACCTATTCTGCTGCCATTTTCCAACCTACCCGACTCAGTTTCTTAGTAGACTAGTTCTGTAAATCTAGTCATCATAAAGCCAAGTTTGCATAATTTTGAGTTCAGTTTGGAAGATAGTTTTGGTCTTTGTATAGGTGGGGGATGCTTATATGCTCCTTATTACATCTGCAGAGGTCACACTCACAAGAACCAGCAGTTCAGACTTCAACATATCTTTTGGCGAGACACAGCAGAAACAATGGGGCTTCATCCCCCAACCTCCCGAAAAGCATAAAGCCACTTATGTTCATTTGAAAAAACAAAATGAAATTATTCAATACTTTTAGTTTGTGAATACACATTTTTTAATGGACTTAGAGAATACACAGGTAATTATACTAGTTGCTTTTGGGGAGGCTGAAAGAGTAATGGGTATGAGAGTAGAAGACAGATAAGTTCAACTTTTATCTGCATTACTTTATCTTTTTTAAAAATGAGGAAGCAAATAAATCAGGATGTCAATAGTCAATTTGGGGTAATGGGTATATAGTGCTTATAATATTCTCTGGAGGCCCTGGCTGGATAGCTCAGTTGGTTGGGGTATGGTCTGGATGCACCAGCATTACAGATCAGCCTCTGGTCAGGGCACATGCAGGAGGCAACTAATAAGTGCATGGATGAGTGGAGCAACGAATTGATGTTTCTCTCTCTCTCTCCACCACCACCTCAGATGGTGGACCACAAACCCATTCTCCTGCCAATTCGGCCCTCTGGCCTCTACCTTCTGACCCTGAGCACTACTGTCCACCTCTTAAATCCTGAGAATTACTTATGGGGCCTCAAGAAGTCATCATGTCTGAAAAATGACTTCCACTGAGGCAAGAAGGCAACTGCTGTGACCAGTGAAATACATTAATGTGTTATATGTATATTCTCATTTACTATAAATCTCTCATGGAGAGAGCAGAATTGAAAACTTTCAGACATCATGATTTCTGATTGAATCCCTGATCAGATCAGTATGTGCAATATTTTGACTATGTAAGTATTGCTCACAATGTACTATAATAACATTTCTGCTCTTGTACATCCCCTTCCCCAGAGTTAATAATTGCCTTGCCCATTCCACTGTGTAGTTTTTTGGGTATTTGTGAGTAATTTTCCCAAGTTCTCCTCAGTGTGAGGAACACATTGGCACTCTCTCAGTTGCGTTCCTCCTTATGGGGATGTCCTCCAGGAGCTTTCTTCTTGCTGGACCTTGGGGCTGGTTTGTCCATGGCCCATTGCAGTCACCATCTCAGCTTCCTGTCAGCATCCCCTGGGAATTCTCATCCCTTCTCTCCTGTGCTGGATTCCCCTGTGTTGGAGTTGCTATCTTTTTTTCTAGGTTAATTCCTGTTTTGATTTTGTAATTGATTTTTTTAGAGAGAAAGGAAGAAGGAAGGAGAGAGAAAGAAACATCTATGTGCTAAACATTGATGGCTGCCTTCTACTGGGGATGGAGCCTGCAACCTGGGCATGTGCCCTGACAGGAATCAAACTGGAAATCCTTCAGTGCATGGGAGGATGCCCAACAACTGAGCCATACCAGCCAGGGATAGTTTCTGGTTTTGTTGGAGCACATCCTCCAGTAGCTTTCTGAGAAAGGGCTCATAGCAGGTCAATGTTTGGAGATCTTGTAAACGTCTTTATTCTGCTCTTACACGTGATAGTTTTTCTGGATCAAGAACTTAACTTTGGGAATAATTTCTTTTTATGTTAGAGGCTTCCCTCCAATGTCTGGTGATTTATAGCTGGCTCTAGAGCAGGGGTGGGCAAACTTTTTGACTCAAGGGCCACAATGGGTTATCAAACTGGACCGGAGGGCCGGAGCAAAAGCATGGATGGAGTGTTTGTGTGAACTAATATAAATTCAAAGTAAACATCATTACATAAAAGGGTACGGTCTTTTTTTTTTTTTTAGTTTTATTCATTTCAAACGGGCTGGATCTGGCCCGCGGGCCGTAGTTTGCCCACGGCTGCTCTAGAGTGATGTGTGTGTATAGCACACTTGTTGATCAGTGTGTTCCCTGTTGGTAATTCTGCAGTGATCTAGATGTTACATTGGGGGATGCTGCTTAAAGCAGTATTTGTATGTCTTTTCTCTTGGACCAGTCAGCTTATCTAGAGATGAAATTATTTCATCTTAAACCTCACTGCTGGCATTCTGGGAGCCAAGAGGGTGAAGGAAACAATGTCTCAGACTGTCATTTAATCCTGTTTTGGCAGCTTGTCACATACCAGCTTTCAATTGTTCAGATCACCTTTGATTTAACTTTTTCTCCTAGGGCTGGGCAGGAGCAGTGGCCTGGCTGCACAGATGTAGAAAGAACAGTGCGAGTTTCATTGTTCCTGGCACAAATATTCAATACACTTGTTTTCAGCACACCTGCATCCATGCTCTGCACAGAGGGAACAAATTTCTGTTTGTTTCTAAGGTTCTGTGGTGTGGCTGGTTTGCCTCTTACAGGCTTCCCTCTTCCCTTCCTATGGGCTCACATTTTAGCTTTATCTTCTCTGTTAAATTAATTACCTCCCATTCATCTGCTTTTGTAGTCTCCAGAATATCGTTGACATTTTTTTTTGTCTGATATTGTCTTTGTTTTCTTTTTGTCCTTATAGTTCCAGACTGCGGTGTGCTGATAAATGTTTGACAACCAGGTTTTGTAGGAAGGAGGGAGACCTGATTTATGGCATCCAGTTTCTGTGGTGCAAAAATTCCTACTGTGGCTAATTTCAAGCTACCAGAAGGACATCACTGAACATACAAATGAGAAGCACATCATCACATAATATTTCCACCCACAGATAGACATAAGCATTAGACGTAAGTAACCTCAAAAGAATATTATGGCCCCAGCTGGTCTGACTCAGTGGTAGAGCGTCAGCCTGTGGACCAAAGGGTCCTGGATTTGATTCTGGTTAAGGGCACATGTCTGGGTTGCGGCCTCAGTCCCCAGTAGGGGGTGTGCAGGAGGCAGCCAATCAGTGATTCTCTCTCATCATTGATGTTTCTATCTCTCACTCTCCCTTCCTCTCTGAAATCAATAAAAATATTTTAAAAATAAAATGTCTACAGATGTTTATAAAAAGAATATTATGAAGTGACAAGTTTTAATAATTGATTAGCTTTGTAAAATAATTTTTATAATTGTAAGCTTATGTAATTTAGTTTTTGAAATAACTATATTTAACAGCTGACATGAACAGTTCCTAAAATTTAACAATAATTTCTCACAAGCCAGTATAAGTTGGCCCTAGTATACCTTTGAGTTAATGCATTTTTAATTATTTAATTGTCATCTTAGTATATTTTTTTTTTAAAAAAAACTTATTTTTAACTTGCTGCTCTATAGCATCTACAACTACCTTTCTTCATATATTGGGATGTTTTTTCCTGCAGTTTTATTCAGATATAATTGACATATTACTCATGCATTGTTAACACAATGCTAATCTATCTCCATTCATATTTTCTAACTATTAACTTTCAAACTGTGGTGACAAAAGGATGACAAGAAAACCTGAAAAAGTTTCTAGTAAAGCAAAACATAATGAAATGGAAGTTCATTGTACAGGACTTGGTACCTTTAATTGAATGTCATTGGTAAGCTCTTTATTTATATTATTGAAAGTAAAAATAAAAAAGACACTGGTTTTCAGGTCAGGTGTTATATCTTTCCCTTTCTCTTGAATCACTCATTCAGGAATCCAGCTGTCATGTTGCAAGGATTCTTAGACAGTTGACAAAGAGGCTCATGAGACAAGATACTGAGGCCTCTAGCCAATAGTTGAGTGAGGCCACTAACAATGATGTGAGTGCACCTGGGGATGGATTTTTCTGCCTTCGTCTAGCCTCCAGATGACTGCTTGACTGCAGTCTCATGAGAGACCTGAGCCAGAGCCACCCAGTGAACTTACTCCAAGATTTCTGACCCACAGAAACTGTGAGTGATCATGAATGTTTAATGTTTTAAGCTACCGTATTTGCCGGCGTATAAGACGATTTTTTGGCCCTGAAAAATATGCCTCCAAGTGGGGGGTCGTCTTATACGCCAGGTACACTTCAGATAGACTGCCCATAGTGCTTGCCCCGTGCCATAGTGGCCTCCCGATGCCCGCCCACTTCATTCCACATACCGTTCAGGCATCAGCAGCGCTGCTGGGTGTATGCTCGGCTGTTATGCGATTTT
>NW_006295735.1:10817-16328 GCF_000327345.1 Myotis davidii
TAAAATGTTAATCAAATCTGATATTGTTTTACCTTTTATTTGGTGTGTGGAAGGTGTGCGGAAGAGGGGGTAGTCTTATACGGCAAGTATATAACAAACTCTGTATTTTGAGTGGAAATGTTAGGGGGTCGTCTTATACGCCCAGTCGTCTTATACGCTGGCAAATACGGTAGCCTGAGGGATGTTTGTTACGCAGCACTCAATAACTGATGCATGGAGAGAAGATCATCTCTATTGCTGCCAGCCTTACTCTCCCCCTCATTATTTCTCCAGGAAGGGATGTCCAGTTTCCTGATTAGGACAGGGACATTGTCACTTCATTTGCTGTACACTTGTTATTGGATATAAAGGTGCTAGGTACACATAGAATCTAGAAGAGGGTGCAGACAGTTCTGTTTGTTCCTGTCCAAGCTGGATGGAGTGTTAGAAAACTATTTTGTGTACCTGCTTTAGAAACTGGTCTAAATAAGGAAAAAACAAAAGCGCCAACTTTGTGTTTTACTTATTATAAAAGCAGTGATGTCTGTGGTATGAAAAATAAAAAGGCAAAGCATTAAACACCCATAATTCTACTACCTACATAGAAATACTGTTAACAAGTGGAGTGTCTCCATAACTATTTCTATCTATTTTTCATTCTTTTTAAAAAATATATATTTTATTGATTTTTCACAGAGAGGAAGGGAGAGGGACAGGGAGTCAGAAACATCGATGAGAGAGAAATATCGATCAGCTGCCTCCCGCACGCTCCCCACTGGGGATGTGCCCGCAACCAAGGTACATGCCCTTGACCGGAATCAAACCTGGAACCCTTAAGTCCGCAGGCCAACGCTCTATCCACTGAGCCAAACCAGTCAGGGCTCTATCTATTTTTCAAAAGTAGGTAATATAATAAGTGCTATTTTGTGACTTGTTTCTTTCTTTGTTTGTTTTTGTTTCTTACACAAAGACATTATTTAAGACCTTTATTAACAGGTACTTGCACTTTGTTGACTTTTTTGAAAAAATTAAGTTGTATACTTTCATTACAAATTAAAAATAAGGTTCTTAAAAATCTCAACTTGACCAGATCTGAAACAATTTAAAAACCTTTAAAGGTGTATTGAGAAAAACCAGGCTTTTTTTTCCCCCTTAAAAAACACGTTTGTCATTACCAAAAAGAGACGTCTTTAGATAAAAATAATAAAACCCCATGCTGCATACATAATGCAGGTAGTTCTAGTTATCTGATCAAAGGGGGAAAAGCAAGCACTTAGTCTTCAGCTCCAATCTTTTGTTCATTTTTTTATTGCTGGAATTTCATATTTCTTGTTAGATGACTAAACCGGATGATGGTAGAGATGGTAAGCTGGCATTTTTTACTCAGCCCTGCCATGCTCAGCCTCGGGATCAGATGAATTCTCAGCTGGTGGGTTGGCTTTTGTGTCTTTGCCATCTTGTGGTTTAGGGTTTTCCGGGCGTCTGCGTCTGTAATCGAAGTTGCGGCGGTACCGACGTTGAGGTGGCTGCTGACCTTGGGTCTCATCTCCTTGATTTTCCTTATCATCTTCACTGCCGTCCCCTCTACGCTGTCTTTGCAGAGGAGGGCCCATGCGGAATCGTGGTCTATAGCCCCATATATATTCTGTCTCAGTGGTCTGCCTGTTCTCCTGCACCCTGGTTGTCAGCACCTCCATCACTTCTCCCTGCGTAGGAGGGTTGGGGTACTGTGGTCCATGCCCATAGGCCTCTGCATGTAGTTAGGTGGGAACCATCACCTGCGATAGGGCCGATAGGGCCGGCGCTGTGGGCCTGGCCTTCAGGAGCACTCTCTGATCCTTCATTCTTCTCCCCACCTCACTATTCTGGTAATTCTGCTGGTAATTGCGTGGAGGACCCCTGCGACGTAGAGAGTGTCTATAATGGTTGTGGTTTGCTGCACAGTCACTGCCTTGTACTGGAACTCCGCCAGGGCCGGTAACATTTGCCGCCTCCGCACCCTTTTCTCCTTCAACAACATCAAACTCCAGTCTCTCCATCTCCTACACTGCGAAGGGACTTCCTGGGGTCATTCTACTTTATGGCAGTCTGGTGCGCAAATCATCTTCCTCGGTGTCATTCCTGTTGATGAAACCATATCCCTTTCTTACATTGAACCATTTTACTGTTCCCCAAACCTTCCTTGCAATGATGACCTTCTTGTCCCCGCCGGCAGGTGCGGCCAATGTGAGGCCGCCCAGCCACTGCTCCGTGTGCCACCGCTGCCCGTGGTGCCTGGCGTGGTGTGGGCAGCGCTGAGGTGGGGGCTGCAGCGGCTGCTGGGTCTCGGCTGCTCATGGTTGTGGGCGCTATGGCAGCTGAGGCTCCTCCGGGCTGTGGGGCTGCTCAGGGCTCTCTGGCCTCCGCTCTCCCTCCCGCTACCCATTAAACTCGACTTGTTTCTTTGTTAAATATATTGTGAGCCTGTTTATGTCAGTATGTTATATTACCTACAATTATAATTTTAAAAGATTGCACAGTATCCCATTAAAATATGCCATAATTTCTAAGCCAATTCCTTTTTTTTGGATATAAGTTTTTTTTTGTTTTTGCTATTATAAAAATGTTATGAAGAATATGCTTGTAGCTAAATCTTTGTACCTATCATTGACTTCCCTCCGTTAGTCGAATGGAGTCAAGAACATATATATTTTGAGCTTCTCCTACAAATTGCCTTCCAGAGAGGTCCTACCAGTTTATATGCTGTGACATTTATTAGTGTGTCTATTTCCTCATACTCTTGGTAGCACTGAGTAGTTATCCTTTCTCTTTCTGATTTGGTATTTAAATGGGAAACACAAGGACTTTTGAAGAAGTCACTCTAACCCAACGCTCACTCAGATGTAAGGGAATTGAAGAGATTAATTGAATGGGTCTCACCCCAGTTATACTCAGAAGATGAGAAGCAGAATGTTGAAATTATATGTATGTGTTCAGGTTGTAACAAAGATGGTCAGACATAAAATATTCATACCCTGGCTGCTGTGGCTCCATTGGTTGGAGTGTCACCTCATGCACCAGAAGGTTGTGGGCTCCATTCAAGGTCAGGCACAAATCCGGTACACACCCAAGTTTCAGGTTCCATCCCGGTTGGGGTATGTGCGGAAAGCAACCTATTGATGTTTCTCTCTCTCTCTCTCTCTCTCTCTCTTTTTCTCTCTCTCTCTGTCTCTCTCTCTCAAATAAAAATACATATATTCAAACTCTTTGGTTCTGTAATTATACTTTTGGGAACTTAGCCTAAAGAAAAATCTCAGTGAAGGGAAAACACAAAAGAAAAATCTCAGTGAAGGGAAAACACATACTAGTATACATGAAAAAAGTTTATTGTAACATTTTTTATATTAGGGAAATGTTAAAAACAATTCAACATATGAGAAATGATTTAAAAAATTAGGTTATATAAATTTGATGGAATTTTATTCAATTGTTAAATTAGTAATTATAAAGATTATGTAGAAACATCTGAATATGTTCATGATATAATGTTAAGTACAAAAAGAAGGATATACAATTTTTAGCTTAAAATAATATGCTGGTTAAATCCACATAGATGAAGACTGAAAGGAAGTAGAAACTGAAAACGTTGTGAAAGAGATTGACACCTATGTTTGAAATTTTTCTTAAAGGTCATTGTGCCATTACAATAAAGAGTAAGAATTTTGAAAGAGCATGAAGAGGTTTGTATAAAGAGGCAAGTGGATGTGCTAGAGGGAGGGTCATGGAAAATTCTTGGTTGGCCTGTTACTTAGGGTGGCCTGGCTGAATGTTGGAGAGAGTGAGTGAGGCGCTGGAGGCCAAGAGGCCTGGGCTTGGGGCCAAGCTCCACTTCATCCCAGAAGTCTGAGCCCAGACAAGGGACTTCACTTCCTGCAGCTTAATTTACAGAGCTGCAAACCGGGATGAATGAGGCCTACTTGAACTGTGTTGGGGGAAGGGGACAGGAATGCGTGAAGCCACGAGTGCAGTAAGTGCTCCTGCATGCTGATGACTAAAAAGTGATGCTGCTATTTTTCTGTCATCTTTTCTTCATTATCAGTACTACACTAGAGAGAAGGAAATCCAGGGAAGTTAAATATTTGCCAGTCTATTTCTGGCAAATGTAAAGCACACGTTCTGCCAGGACAGAAGGGAGTGAGGGAATGAAGACTCCTTTCTCAGCTGGCCAGTTACTGAACAGGCCTAGCAGCACCTCTACTGCTGCTCTGTTAGGTAATTTCTCTGTGCACCTTAAAAGTGTCACAAAACCGCTCACTTCCACTGGGCACCACAGGAGAAAAATTGGTCATGAAAAGATGATGGCCAGAAAAAAATTTCGGAATCTAGAGAATCTTCTATAAGATCTATCACTGTGTTATTTGTAAAAATCACTTATACAATCTAATTTGGAAGACGAAAGTTGTTGCCTCTTTTTAAGCAGTAGTTTGAAATCAGCCTGGAAGAGCAAGTCACACTGAAATTTGCTCTATGATGTTAACACAATTTGCCATCACATTAGCATTTGTAGAATCCCTTGTGCCAGGAAAAACACAGGAGGTGAAGAGAAAGTGGCCTGAGTTATAGATATTCAGCAGAGACACCCAACAGCCTCCCAATGCAGAGAAAGCTGTGACCTGCAGAAGTCCGCAGGTGTCTCTTTTACCACAGCCAGAAGCCCAGGACAATTTGTCAACTATACCCACCCCTTTTATAGGGAAAAAAATCACCACCTTGTTTATCCCAAGTCTTTTCCATCAAATTCCTTGTCCTATTAAGAAGCTTTTTCCTTTTTTCTCTTTAAAAACCCTTTAGTAGTGACAACAGCTCAAACAACTGGCATTGTTGCAGCATGAGTGTGCAGGTTTGGAGGTCCCTTATCCAGGCAGATGCCATTTCAAAGGATGCTTCTTTGGCTGCGAAGTCAGTATTACATGGGGATTTGGGGAGTTAATCTCTACTCTCTCTATTGCAGGAGGAAAGGAAAGAAGAGCCAGGCATCCCTGTGGCATCTGTCTCCTTTTGTTCCCCAGAATTATGGAGCCAGGAAACCCACCGAGGCTCTTGAGGCAAGCAGGGCACTCCTTCAAACCTTCAAACCAGATGGTGTGGATCATAAGATCCCAGGATAGACATGCTGCAGTCTCCCTTGTTACCAGTGCTTAATTGTCTTTCATCTGAGTAACCTCTTTTTAAAACTTTATAGCAACAATAATGGACATTTTTAAATGAACACTCCAAGAAAACCACGTGCAAAGGCCCCCTCCCCACCAAATCGCCGTTGATTCCCTGAGACCTCGCCCACCCAGGCTGCCACAGAGGCTTTTGCATATGAATGCCCCGGCCATTTGCAACCTGTAATTAACCTAACTGCAGCTGGGTCAGACAGACCCAGAACTTATAAGAGAAGGCTCAAGGCCCCACAGCACTTGCATCCTTCACAGCTGAGTCTTATCAAGGCACTTCCAAACTCCAAAAAAAAAGGGAAGGGGAATCTGCAGCCCTCTTCGTAATTCC
>NW_006295735.1:17711-45291 GCF_000327345.1 Myotis davidii
AAGGGGTGAAGATCAACCAAAGGACTTACATGCAGGCATATAGGCCTAACCAATGGACACGGACAACAGGGGGGAGGGCAAGAGCGGGGGGGGGTAGAGGGTAACGTGGGGATAAGGACACATATGTAATATCTTAATCAATAAAAAATATATTAAAAAAATAGTTTCCTGACCTCTGTCTTAGAGCCTCCCCTTACTTTGGAATCCATCTTCTTGCTTTCCCCACAGGAAGGGCAGTACCTCACCTCATGAACACCACAGTCCTTGCTCCCAAGGCAAGAAACACCCCCAAACAGTCTTTCCCCATCCTTCTTGTTGGGTTGATTGTGGTAGGGCTGGTTTAGCTAAGGTCATATTTGGGAGTCAAGGGTGAGGAGGAGGCCAGGGCGTGGGACCAGAAGGAGGGAAGTGTCTGCTCTGGTTCCAGTTGTTGGCAGTCATCTTTAGAATGTGAGACAGTTCCAGCTGTGGGGTCTAATTCTCACTCTGGAGAATTAGAACCAACAGGATGTGGGAGGTAAGAACCAAGGACAACACCTCTCTTTTGACCATGTTCGATGCTGCGTGAGGATGGGAAAGATTTGGGCAGGGAGAGGGAATATCAGACTTGCGATTCATTGAGAAGACAAGTAGACAAGTGGCCACTCCAGCCTGGGGTGGAAGTCTGAGTTTGTGTCATCAGCAGATGGATGGGATGGAAAGGAGTGAATAGGTCTGAGGGCTCCAATAGGCCCTCTATGACTTAGAAGTCATGCAGAGGAAGAATCTATGAGGACAGAGTTCTAAATGTTTTGTTTATTGATAGATCCCTAGTCTGGCACACACTGCTTGCTCAGTAAATTATTTATTGACTGTATAAGTGAACTCAAATTCCAATTAACTAGAATCTTCCACTCTGAACACATTTCACAATTCCAGCAGCACACTTCCCTATCTCTTCTTCCTTTCTCTTACTCTTCCTCATTTTGCCTCTTCTTCCCCCTTCTCTTGTTTTCTTCTCTGTTGTATGTTAAACCTGTCGGGGCACCCAAGCACCCTGACTATACCTGAGCATTGCTAAATGGGCTATGACTCTGGGTGGGGCCTGTGGATTATCCAGTGAACTAGTTAAGAGATATCCTTCCTTTTGTCTCTATAGGTTGCTTTAAAATATGCCACACTTGTTCTTGTTGAACCTCACCCTTTGTAAAAACTATTTCTTTAGTCTGTTAATGTTATATAACATTTGGATTTTTATGCCTACCTTCTTACTGATGCCTCACAAGTTGGTGTCATCTGTGATCTTAATTAGGAAGTTCTCAGTTATCTCAGTGGGGTAAAGACAGATATGTTCCACACCAGTCCAGCTCTGCCACATTTGTGATCAGCTGGATGCTCCCAGGTTGGGGCTGAGTCATCGATAAGCCACCTTTTGGATGATATTATTCAGCTCCTGGTCCCTGCATCTTTTTTTTCTTCATTGATTAAGGTATTACATATGTGTCCTTACCGCCCCCATTGACCCCTCCCCCACTCATTCCCTCACCCCCCTGGTGTCTGTGTCCATTGGTTAGGCTTATATGCATGCATATAAGTCCTTTGGTTGATCTCTCACCCTTACCCCCACCCTCCCCTACTTTCCCTCTGAGGTTTGACAGTCTGATCGATGCTTCTCTGTCTCTGGATCTGTTTTTGTTCATCAGTTTATGTTGTTCATTATATTCCACAAATGAGTGAGATAATGTGATATTTATCTTTATCTGACTGGCTTATTTTGCTTAGCATAGTGCTTTCCAGTTCCATCCATGCTGTTGCAAATGGTAAGAATTCCTTCTTTTTTTACCACAGCATAGTATTCCTGCATCTTAAGAAAGAAAGGGATCTCTCTGATTTCTTTCTATCTTGCTGATGAAAAGTCATTAGTGATGAAATCTAAGATCATACTCCAGCACAGAGAGATTATCTCTTGCTCATTCCTTATCTATATGGCATATCTATTATTGAAGAAAATTCTATTGTTCTGCCAAATTTGATTTTCATATACCATTGAGATGAGTGCAAATTGATTGTTGCTAGACTCACTCTTGACACTGAATAAAAGTGGACTAGCATTGTGCCTGCTTGGAAGTTGCATGGGGTGGGACAAGGGAACCCAGAGAGACCTACCAAGGTTCCTGGTCATGCATTACACTAGGCAGTATGCCAGGCATTTTACAAGTACCTCATTTAATATGCACAACCTCCAAGAGAGGTTGGTATTATCATTCCTGTTTTCCAGTTAAGGAAACTGAAGCTCAGAAGGAACAGAGGATCTTGTACAAGGTCACAGAGCTGGTGAGTGGCAGAGGTAGGACTTGAATTTCAAGTCTTTCACATTGACTCCCAGCAGTTATAAATGTGGTATCTCAACAGTATCGCATTGTGAAAAGACTACTTTTAAATATCTAAGGCTTCAAGCATCACTTGGGTGGGTACAAATGACTTTAAAATTTAAAACTCTGATCTTGAAGACCCAATCATCATCTCCTTCTGCCTTCTGGACATTTCCACTTGTACATCCTTCTCAAAACTATAGCTCAATGTGTGAAATCAAGCAATTACCTATCCTCCAAAACCGAGGACCTCACCCATGCCTCCTGCCACTGCCCTGTATTTTCAGTGGTACATCTTCCAACCTCCCAGTTTGAGTTCATTGAAACCCCTCCCCGGGGATTCTTTCTCTAAACTACTTCCACTTCCATCTCTTATTTTTTATTTCCACCACGTCTAGAGCTTAAATTACTTGCAGCAGTTAAATACATCTCTCACCAAGCTATCAGAATTGAAAACACTGCTTAATCAAGTCAGTTTCTTCAAATTATGGTCCTCAATTTTATCTGCATATTGGTATCACTTGAGAAATTTCAAAAATACCAAGAATTACCTAAAGTCTTGGGTTTTCCCTCTTCAGCATTTCGAGGCCATATCAGCATTATTTGTGCCTCTGAGATCAGTGATGTTGTCTTAGGTTCTGGGGATCAGACACAGGCCGTAGGCATTAGGGAGTGTGACTCTAGCCATACTCTGTCCCTGTGGCCAGCATGAAGAAGGCAAGGCAGCTTGACTGCCAATAAAAAGAGTCAAGTAGAAAAATTGCACCTTCCACTTTCCAATATTTTCTCCTGAAGGTATCTGCTCTGTTTCCCAGTGACATACTCAGGGAAATGATGCAATGCAGTCTTTGATCCTCCCACCAAAAGGCCATGCTTCAAAGTTGCCAGTTTCACAGTTTTCATATTTTGTGATCAACTTTCTCAGAATTCTCTTGTAGAGGAGTGTTGGTTGACAAATCTGATCAAATAATCCAGAATATAACAGCCTCATGTAGTGTTTTAAAATTCGTGTTTCAGCCCAGGCGGCATGCCTCAGTTGGTTGAGAGTCGTCCTGTGCACTGAAAGGTTGCCCATTCGATTCCCTGTCAGGGCACATACCTGGGTTGCAGGTTCGATCTTTATAGTTGGGGCACATACGGAAGGCAACTGATTAATGTTTCTCTTTCACATTCTCTCTCTCTCTCTCTCTCTCATCTCTCTCAGCATGTCCTCCAGTGAGGATTAAAATTTATGCTTCACATAACACTAGTACTATAAGGTGCTAAAAAAAATAAAGAGGAATTACATGGCCAAATGAACCTGTTGAGATGGACGTTAGCATGTTAAAGGCTCTGAGAAGGCCTGTGTTAAACACTTTTGCTTAATTCAGTTTATTCAATTACAAATAAGTTTTCCAAACTTATTTGGCCATGGAACCCTTTTATTTTCAAGCACTATATTTCAATAAAATGAAAACTTCAGTGCCTATAAGATGTATTATTATTTCAGAGATGTTAAAGCAAGAGAAAAATGACCAACGATGATTATAAGATACACTGATTGTAACCAACATCCAGATTTCAGAGATGTTAAAGTGTGAAAGATTGTGCTTCTTAGTCTTAATTAAATCCTTTGAGACTAGGTGTTTTTTTTTGCAACCACTGGGAAACCAGTAGGCAAGATATAGATTTATTTTAATAAGGGTGTTATAGGTATACTCCACTGGTAGAATATACATGATGTGGTAGAATGAGCGTAGAGGAAGCATTTGAGGGGAGAAGAGATTTTCAGCAACAGCCACTGGTCTATTTCCAGGAAGACTGGAAAGGGAGGGACAATGTGCTCATTACCAGCAGCCTAGGCTCTGACTGGCAGAAGAACAGGATGGCTCAGTGCTGGAGAGAAGAATGACAGACCCCAGAAGGGGAAAATGCCCAACCGACCTGACTTCCCAATGCTGAGAAAAGCCTCTGGTTACCTCATTGAGAGGTATCATGGGATTGCAAAAGGTTCGTGTGTTTTAAAATCAGGTGTCAGGGCATGGGTACAAGTGTTGAATATCAGCTGTGCTCTGTTCTGGCTTTATAAACTTGACCGAGTTTTTTCTCTGAACTTCAGTATCTTAATACTTAAGTAATATTATCATAATAACAATAACCAGATAGATTACATTTGGGTTGTATATAACTGAAAGCTGACTAGGGTGGTTTATCCATGTAAGGCTTTGTGTGTGTGTGTTTTTTTTTTTTTTGTTGTTGTTGTTTTTTCCACATTTCTCAGAAATTCCAGTGGTAGAGATTTGGGGGAGAGTTGGTGATATTGAGAAGGTTGCTTCTTCCTGCTGTGTGGTCCTCAGCGTGAGGCTTTTGTCTCCATGTTAGTTTCTTTGTAGTCACAACACGGCTGTTCCACCTTCCACTAAACTCTACATTCCATGCAGAAAAGTGAAGGAAGGAAAGAAAAAAAGGGAAGCCCCCAAAACATTCCTAGAGATCCCTGGCCAGCTTCTAGCTGGAACCCACTGGTCAGCATCCATTTGCATCACTCAGCTATGCAGGAGCCTGAGAGGCCAGGGGTTCTGCTAGAAAGAAAGAAAGAAAGCAACTGTAGATTTGGGTAAGTACCTAATAGCATTGCTGTGAGAGGTGTGGATGAGACAACATATGAATGTGCCCACCTCTGTGCCCATAACAGAACAGACACTCAACCAATCTCCTTCTTTCTGCACTTCCCACAACAAATCATGGCTCATCATTTCCTCCTTATTCATGGTTGGAAAAGATGTAACTTGCGGTCAGAACACAGAGTGGCATGTAACCAAGAGGGAGTCAGAAACCTGGCTGTGAGACCTTTGGCCCAATATACACAGCAGAAAAGAATGGACAGGATGGTTTGCAATAGGAAGACCATAGGTAATGTCAACATGTAACCTGGAAATAATATTCTATTTCAGATGGAAAAGGTCAGTGTTTGGGTTAAAGTCCTTCCCCAGCTGCCCCAGTACCCCCTAACTGCCTTCCCCTGCCCACTCGATCACCCCCTAACTGCCCTCCCCTGACCATCCAATCATCCCTAACTGCCCTCCCCTGCTGGCCGGATTGCCCCAAACTGCCCTTCCCTGCTGGCCCGATCCCCCCTAACTGTTCTCCTCTGCCAGCCTGATCGCCCCCTAACTGCTCTCCTCTGCCAGCCTGATCACCCCTAACCATCTCTGCCTCGGCCCCCACCACCATGTCTTTGTCAGGAAGGACCTCCAGAAGATGTCTGGTCTAATTAGCATATTACCCTTTTATTAGTATAGATTCCTTTTTAAAATTAAAATATAGTTAATATACAATATTATATTATTTTCAGATGTACAACATAGTCACTCAATATTAAAAATCTAACAAAGTGACCACCACACGTCTAGTAACTATCTGTCATTGGGCCAGGTTATTACAATATTATTATTCTTTTCTTTTCTTCAATTACATTTTACATTCAATCTTATTTTGAATTAATTTTCATTGTACAGCAGAGAGGTTAGCCAATCATATACTTTTCAAAGTGTTTCCCCTGACATTTCCAGTACCCGCCTGGCACCATATAGTTATTACAATATTATTGACTATATTTCCTATGCTGTACTTTACATCCCCATGGCTATTTGTAACTGCCAATCTGTACTTCTCAGTCTCTTCACCTGTTTCACTCAGTCCTCCCAAGCCCCGCCCCTCTGGCAACCATCAATCTCATCTCTATCGATGAGTCAGTTTCTGTTTTGTTTGTTCGTTTATACAGTTCTTTGGATTCCCCATGTAAGTGAAATCATATGGTATTTGTCTTTCTCTGACTGACTTATTTCACTTACCATAATACCCTCTAGGGTTCATCCATGTTGTCACAAATGGTAAGATTTCATTCTTTTTTTATGGTCAAGTAATATTCCATTATATATGTGCCACCACTTTTTGATCCACTTATCTATTGATGGGCACTTGGGTGGCTTCCATACCTTGGCTATTGTAAATAACACTGCAATGAACATAGGGGTGTATACTTCCGAATCAGTGTTTTGGGTTTCTTTGGATGTATACCCAAAAGTGGAATTGCTAGGTCATAGGTCAGTTCCATTTTTAATTTTTTTGAAGAGCCTCCATACTGTTTTCTATAGTGGCTGCACCAATCTGCATTCCCACCAACAGTGTACGAGGGTTCCCTTTTCTCCACATCCTCGCCAACACTGGTTTGTTGACTTATTAATGATCGCCGTTCTGACAGGTGTTAGGTGATATCTCATTGTGGTTTCAATTTGCATTTCTCTGATGATTCGTGATACTGAATATCTTTTCATATGTCTACTGGCCTTTTGTATGTCCTTTTTGGAGAAGTGTCTATTCTGGTCACTTACCCATTTTTAGTTGGATTGTTTGTCTTTTTGGTGTTTAATTGTATGAGTTCTTTATAAATTTTGTATCTTAATTCTTTATTGGATTTACCATTGACAAATATGTTCTCCCATGTAATGGGTTCCCTTTGTCTTTTCATTTTATTAAAGGTTTCCTTTGCTGTGCAAAACCTTTTTAGTTTGATGTAGTCCCATTTGTTTATTTTTTCTTCTCTTGTCTGAGGTGATGTATCAGAAAAAATATTACTAAGAGCAATGTTCAAGATTTTACTGCCTATATTTTCTTCTAGGAGTTTTATGGTTTCTACTCTTACATTTAAGTCTTAAATTCATTTTGAGTTTATTCTTGTATGTGGTGTAGAAAGGTGGTCTACTTTCATTTTTTGCACATATCTGTTCAATTTTTCCAACACTATTTATTGAATAGACTATCTTTACCCCATTGTAGGTTATTACAATATTATTGACTATAATCCCTATGTTGCACATTATATCCCCATGACATTTATTTTTTAATCAGAATTTTTATCTTTTTTAAGAAATATATTTTATTGATTTTTTACAGAGAGGAAGTGAGAGTGATAGAGAGTTAGAAACATTGATGAGAGAGAAACATCGATCAGCTGCCTCCTGCACACTCCCCACTGGGGATGTGCCCGCAACCAAGGTACATGCCCTTGACCGGAATCGAACCTGGGACCCTTGAGTCCGCAGTCCGATGCTCTATCCACTGAGCCAAAGTGGTTAGGGCAATCAGAAATTTTTAATAAATGAAGTTAGGTACTTTATTTTTACATTTACCCCAATTTGTTGATACAACTCCCTCCTTGAATAAAAGTAATGTTGAGGAGTTTTCTTAGTATCTTGTAATTATTGATGCCCCTGGATTAGAGAAACTCCTTAAAAACTGTGGGAACCACTACACACTGTTATCTCTGCTTTAATTGGCTCTAGCTTTGTGAACTCTGATTCCCTCTGGTTTACAAATGCCCTTTTAATGCTTACATCCAATCAACTGTCTTTTGGCACCTCCTTCCCACCCCTGGCCTCAGTGCTGTCTTCACTCCTCTCCCGCCTAACTTTCCTAACTCTTTCTAGTCATTCTTGGCTTCATTTTATTTGCTTTTGCCTAAAAGATATATGACAAAACAACTCTGCTTCTGAACACCTTGGCCTTTTTGTATTGCATAAAGCTGGGAGGAATCTGAAACACTGTCCAATCCTACCTGCTCATGTCACAGATGTGTGGGGCTCTGTGGTCAAATGAATGCAGGAAATCCCATGTTTAAAAAGTTAAACATGCATAACTATTTTGGAGAATATATCTACCCTATGGCTCAGCAAGTCCTCTTAAGTATTTCCCCAAGAAAAATGAAAACATATGCCCACAAAAGAACTGGCACAAGAATGTTCATGCCTACCTTATCATAATAGTGAAAACCTGGAAATAATCCAAATGTCTATCAAAAGGAGAATGGGTAAACAAATCATGATATTTATATCTATATACATACACACAATGGAATACAACTCAGCAATTTAAAAAAAGAAAATTATGAACCACTTATATACACAACAGTATTGATGAAAAGAAAAACTCTCACACTGAGCAAATTAAGATAGACCCTCATGTCCCCCTCCCCCCTGCAGCCCTTCCCCCCAAATATCCAGGCAGCATGATGTTCTTGTTTGAAGTCTAAGAAGTAGTGAAAGCAGACTATGGTGGTGAGCAGTCAGACGCTGGTTCCTGCTGGACAGGGTGAAGGGATTGACTGGAACAGGGAAACTTTCTGGCGTGATGGAAACATTCTATATCTGTTTTTGAAGGTGGTAGGTGAAGTACTGCATTCATCTCTTAAAGCTCACAGAACTGAAAACTTAATAGCACTGCATTAATTATACAGTCTACATTAATTATACTTCAATTAAATATTTTTTAAAGTTAAACCTATTTCTTTACTATGGGACTTTCCAGAGGTATTAACCAAGCAGATAGGCATTGTCCATCCTTAAGAAGCAGACACAGGTAGCTCAGCTGGTTAGAGGTTGTCCTGATATGCCAAGGTTATAGGTTTGATCCCTGGTCAGGGCACATACAAGAATCAACCAATGAATACAAAAATAAGTGGAGCAACAAATTGGGATCTCTCTCTCTCTCTCTTTCTCTCTCTCTCTTGTTGCAGTTTACACATTGACACGGTGCATTTTACTGTGTTGTGTCTCTCTTGCTGAACATATCCACGCTTATGTCCATCCATGGATGTGGCCCAATGCTCCTGCCTTCTTGTTGCCAGACTGGGGCCTTCTGTTGGCACCCTCATTTCTGCTAGGCCACTGGGTCACTCACCACTGCATATGGCTTCCGGTGGCAAGGGACAAGGTTGGAAGGTGGGAGCATGTCCATCTATGTGGTAACAGGACTTTGCCTATATCAGTCATACAGTTTATTTATTTAGTCACATTTGCCTCCATTCACTGGTTTACAACCTACATTTGTGTGAGAGCTTCTATGTGTCTGCCACTGTGTAAGTCTCTGGAGACACAGAACTGAGTAAAGCCCAATTTCTGCCTTAGTGGGAGAATCACACAAACACAACTCTGAAACAGTGCAGGACCACAGTATTGGTTGGGGTGGTGCTAATGATCTTGACTTTATCTCATTCCCTCCCCAAAGATATATGGATTCCCTTTTATTCCTATGTCAGTTCCATTCATAGAGTCTTAGCAGTGCTATTCGGATTTCTCCTGAATGCCCACCATCTCATGGTCAGGCTGGGACCCAGGTGGTGAAGTATCTGTTAGTTCAGTTCTCAAAGTCTTTGTTATGCTTTTGTGATCAAATCCAAGCATGTATAACTTGGAGGTGAGCCCAAAAGTTAGCAAATACCTTTATGGATTTGTTTTCCCCACCTCCTTTCTTTTCATGACCTCCTTGGTATTTTTCAGTTTCCTGGGGGTTCAACTATCCAGAAATCTGGGGTTTTATTTACCCTGCTCTTCTGTACAATTCTAATGACTATGCCCATGACTCTGGCTAAGTGGTAGGAGCACAGGGAGAAAAGAGCTTGCTTTCAGGACCACCCCTCCTTTGGAGAGGAAGGTTCCCCTTCCTTGGCATTTTCCATGCTGTGGGCCTTCCATGTTGCTGCTGTCACTTCCAGGAGACTCCTTCCTCACAGCTTGAGTCTGCTGGGTCTCTCTCTGTCCACACTGATGCCCACTTCCGAGTTGCAGGCTACCTCGAGGCCTGTCCAGGAAATACCAAAAGTAAATCCACAGCCAGTGTGATGGTACTTTGAATTCTTATTTTCTTCCCCAGCTGACCTGCTACTCTGGTTTTAAAGAGTCCTTGAATAGCGGCTCATGCATTCTGCCCAGGTGTTATTGCTGTTTCACTGGGAGATAGGTGGAGATGCTTACTGCAACTTAGCCAGAACCAGAACCTGCTCATTCGCTTTTGCTACACCATTTTTCCAACTTTCCTTTGGGCTGAGAACTGGGGGCACTTTTCTAGTTACAAAGTTAGAATGGGAGTTTAAGATGACCATTGTCAAATATGTGAGTTTGTATATTTGTTTGTATATGAGTCTAACTAAGTGTTCAAAGACAATGCTGGCTATTACAGGCAGTATGAAAGCTCCAAGGAGGGACCAAGTCCTTGTCCCAGGCTGAAGCGGTGGTCACTATGTTCTTATTCCCAGCCCCCCTTAATGGGACAGAGCCTCCTTTACCAGCCCAGCAACTGTGGTCCCGCAGGCAGCAGCTGGTCTGCAGCTCCCTTCCCAACAGCCAGTGGGCACACATAGTATTCTGGTGGGAGCTGCTAGCCCTGCATCTCTGCAAATCCCTTTTGAAACTTTCTTTTCATTTCTTTTCCTTTATCATTTCTTGTGCCAGCCCTTTCTATGGAATAATGTGACTTTAAGAAAGAATTATCAGATCCAGACAACAGAGGGGATGGGTGGAGCGTTTATATGAAGAAATGAGGTTCTTACAGGATGTGAATATTGTGATCAAGGCGGGGGCAGTCTTATGTGGGGAAACGCTGCAGGGCAGAACACTCTGGATTGATAAAGGTACAGTTGTTCTTGCCAATGTCACCCCAGGGATAAACAGCTTGGCCACCATAAAGTCTCATTAGTCCTGGCAGGTGAGTGAAGAAATGTCAAGATTTGTGGCTCCAGTCTAATGAAAGCTGTTACCTCACGAGCGTCTCAGCAATGTGTTATGGATCTATCAGAAGATTTCAATTTACCTGTAGTAGGTTCGCTTTCTCTTTTTCCTACTGGAGAAATACATTTGGCCTGTTTTATTGCTTTGGGCTCATTTTCAGAGGACTGAAACTTATCACAGTTCTTCTTCCAAAAAAGTAAAAATACCAACCACTTGCCTGTCATCCCCCAGCACACACGTCTTAGAAGAGATTCTGTTTGTGCCGTGATGGGGCCAGTTTGATGGACACACAAGTTGAATGACATGGTTGAAGCAGTAATGAATCCAATTGTGGCTAAAAAACAGGCTAAGGATTTAAGAAAAACTCAGAGAGTCTCTGAAAAAGAGACATTGTCAGAATTGTGATATTTTCCTCTTTTGTGTATTTGATGAGTATAGAAAACATTAAATCTCTCTATCTCTGAATGTATTGTTGTATGTTAGGAGCTTACTGAGAATAGTAAGTTCTAAAATTTAAAAATAATTAGAGCAATATTCTATTTCTATAGAGATATGTCACCATAAAACATATCGCTAGGCCTGGCCAGTGATCAGGGCCAATCTGTGGGGCAACCAGCAGGGCGATGGGGGCGCCCCCCATTGGCACCTGCCTCTGCCAGCCTGGCGCCACCTGCTCAGCCGTGCCCCCCACTGCCGCCTGCCCATCGGAGGTGACCGGCTAGGTGATCAGGGGTGAGGCCAGCCAACTTTCAGGCTGTCCCCACCCAGTGCCGCCACTGCTGGTCGCCTCCATCTGTGGGGCAACTGGCAGGGCAACCGGCAGGGCAACGGGGGATGGGGGAGACTGCTGGCACCTGCCTTGGGTGGCCTGGGGCCTGCAGGTTGGGGGCAGCTCCTGCATTGAGCACCTGCCCCTTGATGGTTAGTGCATGTCATAGTGACTGGTCATTCCCCCAGTCGATTTGCATAATAGGCTTTTATTATATAGGATATAAAATACAGATGTATCAAAGAGCTAAATGTATATGTGCTGCTGAAGCAAGCACATCAAAGAGCTAAATGTATTGTATTTTCAGCAGTGTGGCTCTTCATTTTGTGTCTGCTTCCCAGTGCTGTGTGGACCATGATGTGCACATATACACAGCTTCCTCACTCCTGATGTAAACGTGATTGCTGGGTTCCTGGGCCCCACCGCCCTGATGCAGAAGGTACTGGACAGGGCCTCAGCACCTGCATTTCCAATCTGTTTCTAAGACAAGCCAGCAGGGGACACTGATACTGCCTTGCCACTGGCCACTCTGAGTAGTGCTGCTCTACGCGCTATTATCTCCATCACTAAATTCATCACAGAAAACACTAATCCATATGTGACTTGCTGAGTTGAAAGGCATTTTAAGAGGTTATTTAGATAAATCATCACTTTAAACTGCTATCCACAGCACAACTACTGTGATAAGGCATTAAGTCAAAGCAGGTGACTGCAGGTTTATGTCCGGATACTCATAGAAACTGAAGTTGGATGTTCTGGTTGTTACGTGTTGTTAATCTTGCAAAAGACAAAATCCCATGATGCAACACAAGGTAAATTACCATACACATACCAAACGGCAGAGTCTCCTAAACCATGATAGCTAATGCTAGGGACTAAGGTTATTGGTCACTTAAGCTTTTTCACTTGACCTTCAAGCTGCAATCATTACCTTTCTGTATCTTCAACCATCAAACCTTTTTAAAAAAATTAACTTTAGGAATTATTAAGGTACATTAAACTGTATCCATTAAAAGTATATACTAATCTAACCTTTTAAACTACTAATTTACTAATGATATTAATTTAAAATTATTGAATACAAATTAATAATTTAAAACTCCACACAATTGAAAGTACTAGGTGAACGTCAGAGGGAGCAAGACATGAGTATGGTTTCATCCTACTGTCTGGCTTTTACTGGACATACACACACACTAGGAAGGCAAGAGGGAAAAAATGTGAAGCAGGACGTGACAGTCCAGCAGAACATTGGAGACGTTTCCTGGAGACCAGGGGGCCTCTGTCCTCTAGCCCCTACAGCCCAGAGCCCAGACACCCCCAGGAACCTCAGAAATACACCTGACCCTCCTGAAGTTGGCCTGCTGTGCTCAGATAACAAAGGCCAAGGCTAGGGAGCATTTTGGCTGTGAGAATGTCATGCCTTCATGGTTGTCCCTTCCTTTTTGTTCCCCATGTCCCCATCTTCAGCCAGAACCTCATCACCTCTTACCTGTCTGTATGAGAAGCTATCCAACTTTTCTCTTTGCTTCTGGTCTTTCCCCACACAAATCCATCCTGCATATATCTGTGTTCATGCCACTTTCCAACTAACAAAGCTTCAGGGACTTTCAGGGTAAAATAAAACTCTCCAGTCTAGCAGTGGAAGCCCCAGCCCTGAAGCCTGTGCCCTAAGTGACTGTGTCAATCTCTCTCACCTAATTTCAAACACCAGTCACCTGGAATGGCGGGGGGGGGGGGGGGGGTCTACTTGTCTTAGCTTCTTATCTTCCCTCCTGCTGGACACCCTTCATTTTCCTTACCTGTATTCCATAGTCGATGTGTAGCTCTCTATCAGTTGTTCTCTATACAGATTCCCTTAGAATTCTTTCTCTTCCATATTTCTCTCACATATTTCTGTAGCTCTATGGCTGAAGTACTTACTTACCACAATAATGAAGTGCTCTGGATTTTTAATTAAAGTGTCGTGAGCATATTCTGTCTATCAAATGCAGAATAAACTGGTTGAAATCAGGGGCCACATTGTAAAATGCTTCTTGAAATTTCAGATCCTATGTAATAAAAAATGTTACCCTAAATGTGCACCTCCATGACTTGTTGAGACTTTCCATATAAATATATCACAAATCTGGAAACAATCCTTTGTTAGACCATGTGTCTTATTTTTAAAATATGCCAAGTATTTTTAAAGGCACTGAGGGAAAGGTAAAGTACAGTGATAATAGTGGATATTTATTGAATTCTTACTGTGTATCGGGTACTTTTTCAAGCGTTTTCCATGGAATAACTGTTTTAGTTCTTCCAACAACCTTATGAGGCTGGTGCTATTGTTAATCCCATTATACAGCCATGGCAACCAAGGCCCACATAAGTGACGCCATTGCCAAGGTCAGACAGCTTGGGCCAGGAAACTGGGCCTGTGCCCAAGAGCTTAACCACAGCACATACTACATCTCATTCATATAAGCAGAATATGAAATGTAGGCTGAGTTGAGGCATAAGTAGTAAAATTGTTATTAGAGGCCAGAGAAAAAGATTTTGATAATCATGTCCAGATTTATGCCCAAGAGATGGTGAGATGGAACATAACTTCTATATAATGAAGGTGTTATATTCTATTGGTAGAGCCTATTTTTGGATTCTTTTTCTTATGTCTTTATAAAGAAAATATAGTCTCCAATTTGATTACTCTGTATATGTTAGGTATAATTTAAATTATTTTAAAGATAGCCCACTCAATGTCTAAGCACGTTGCTGAGTTTTTCATTTTTGGTTTTAGCAAATGCTTAACATTTTCTACCTCACTAGTTAGAAATTCTCCCAGGGGGGTCCTATGCACTTTAAATATTTCAAGGTTGCCACACTTCCGTTGGCTCTCCGGAAAGCCTATTTTGACCCTAAGCCCCTGAGAATAGCCCAGCTCCATTCTCTGCACACTCACTGCATCACAATAAAATGGTGCCTAATTACTGCCTTTGTGGGGTCCCAGAGATGTAGTTGTCTGCAGACTATAAACTCGTCTCAGATGAGAGATAAACCTCTTTATTATTGAAATCTCTGGGTCTTGTAACCAGAGTTTACTCCAACCAAATGATCTCCAGTCTTGTGAGAGAAGTGGTCAAATGAGACTATGTAATTCACCTCGAGGATAATTTCTAATGGGACTAGTTTGAGAGAATGTTTCTTTCCAACTAAAGGGGGATTCCTTTTCTTCATTTGTAGTTTGAAAAGGATTTTTCAGGGGTGAAAAGTTGAGGAAGTATTACTTCATCTCCTATGAAGACACAAAGTCAAAGGTCTAATTATAGTTATACTCTGGACTTTTGCTGGGTATTTTCTTCAATAATGGCTCCTTTAAGAAATTTGAGCCAAATAGCTAAAGCTATGTTTTTACTAGGGACTGAATAGTTCTAATAGATACAAAATATATTGCATTTATAAAGTAAATTTATGCTTATTTAGTTAACCCTAAAATGAAACATATAGAATGTGGTAATTCCCAAGTGCATTGGAATTGAATGGAAGAAGCTAATATTGAATGATGCATGATTATTTCCTTACTACCCGTGGGGAAAATTGTAGAATTAGCTACTTGTACATTGTATGCTTATTTTCTGAGTTAAAAATATATATATATTTTAATTGATTTCAGAGAAGAAGGGACAGGGAGAGAGAGATAGAAACATCAATGATGAGAACCATCGATCAGCTGCCTCCTGCACGCCCCCCACTGGAGATCAAGCCTGTAATCCGGGCATGTGCCCTTGACCGGAATCGAACCTGGAATCCTTCAGTCCACAAGCTGATGCTCTATCCACTGAGCCAAATATGCTAGGGCTATTTTCTGAGATCTTAAAAATAAAATAAAGGTATTCAATTTTCAAATCCATATAACTTAGGGAAGTTACTGTGGAATGTTTTTGAAACGCAGAACTTATTAGAAAATAGTGCCAAGGATGGGGGGTGAGAAAGGGCTAGGTACAGCTCAAGCTTCCTTTTCCTCTGGGCTCACCATCTTTTCTAGCATTCACATGTTGCCCATGGTACTTGAGGATATGTGGTTCAAGGTCCAGGTCCTGGATCTCTTTCCTAAATGACTTCAGATACACTCAGCTCATGGACTTCCATCTCTAGAATAGTAGACGGATTTGTAGCCTCTACAGTAGGTGTTCCCAGCCTTAGCTGCCAATCAGAAACATGTGGGGAACTTTCAAAAATACTGATGCCCAGTTCTTCTCCTGTCCCCAGATTTGAATTTTAATTAGCCACAATGGGGTCCAGACACCTTATTTGTTGAATTTATTGGGGTGACATTGGTTAATAAAATTATACAGGTTTAGGTATACAATTCTATAATACATCATCTATATATTGTACTAGAGGCCCGGTGCACGAAATTCATGCACAAGTGAGTGGGGGTGTCCCTCAGCCCAGCCTGCACCCTTTCCAATCTCCTTTGGGGGATGTGTGATTGCCGGTTTAGGCCTGATACCTGTGGAATCGGGCCTAAACCGGCAGTTGGACATCCCTTTCACAATCCAGGACTGCTGGCTCCCAACCGCTAGCCTGCCTGCCTGATTGCCCCTAACCACTTCTGCCTGCCAGGCTGATCACCCCCTAACCACTCCCCTGCCAGCCTGATTGATGCCTAACTGCCTTCCCCTGCTGGTCCAGTGACCCTTAACTGCCTTCCCCTGCCAGCCTGGTCGCCCCTAACTGCCTTCCCCTGCTGACCTGATCACCCACAACTGCCCTCACCTGCCAGTCCAGTCACCCCCAATTGCCCTCCCCTGCAGGCCTGGTCCCAGCAAACTTCCCTACCTTGCCTGCAGGTCTGGTCGCCCCCAACTGCCCTCTCCTGCTGGCCTGGTTGCCCCTAACTGCCCTCCCCTGCTGGCCATCTTGTGGCAGCCATCTTGTGATGACATGGGGGCAGCTGTCTTGCGACAACATGGGCAGCCATCTTGTGGCCACATGGGGGCAGCCATCTTGTGTGAGGATGTGATGGTCAATTTGCATATTACCTCATTATTATATAGGATTGTGTTTACCACTCCAAGTCAAGTCTCCTTCCATCACCATTTATCCCCCTTTTACCTTTGCCCAACCCCTTCGCTCTGGCAATCACCATACTGTTTAGAGATAGCTGAATATCTAAAGCTCACCAGGTGATGCCCATTTGCTACAACATTGAGAACCACTGCTCCAAAATCACTCTGAGGAGAAAGAGCTTCCTCTGCCCTCACTGGCTAGCTCAGCCGTGGGCAAACTACAGCCCGCGGGCCGGATCCGGCCCGTTTGAAATAAATAAAACTAAAAAAAAAAAAAAAAAAAAAAGCCCATACCCTTTTATGTAATGATGTTTACTTTGAATTTATATTAGTTCACACAAACACTCCATCCATGCTTTTGTTCCGGCCCTCCGGTCCAGTTTAAGAACCCATTGTGGCCCTCGAGTCAAAAAGTTTGCCCACCCCTGGGCTAGCTGCTGGTGCACCCGCGAAGGTGGTAGCAACAGGGGTGTTATATAGGCAATAGTAGGCTGCAAAACCATTGGTTGGCTGCAGTAAAAGGCACTATCAAAGTATAAAGATGACAACAAGTGTTACTCTTATTATTTTGTTAGCAAAGATTGCTAAGACCTGACATCACACTCCCAATTAAAAAATGCTTCTACATATACCAACAGGTGTGTCCTCATAAGCACCTGTGAGGCAGATAGGAAAGGTATTATGCACATTTTTATAGGTGAAAAAATGAGGCTCAGAAAGGCCAAACGTCATGTCCAAGACCACACAGCTCTGTAGCTAGCAGTGTTGTGGTTAGAATCCAGGTTTCTGATTGCCGTTCCCTTGACACAAATCAGTACTGTTATAAATTAGAACCCCATTCAGTTCCAGTTACTCGCTCACTCTGTGACCCATGGGCTGTTGTTTAACCTCTGGCCTGGTAGCTCAGTTGGTTAGAATGTTGTCCTGATACACCAAGGTTGAGGGGTCAATCCCCTGTCAGGGCACATACAAGAATCAACCGATGAGTGCATAAATAAGTGGAACAATAAATTGATATTTCCCCCTCTCTCTCTCCCTCTATGCCTCCCTTCCTATCTCTCTCAAATCAATCAATAATTTTTTTATATTCTATTCTTTTTAATATAGTCTGCATGTTTTGGTGGCCTGGTTTAGTCATTAATTTACCAGCCAGGATCACAGAATTGACCTGAGTAGACTGGGCTTCCCGGGGTCAAAGATGTGTCTGAAAAGGAGACCCTGAATCATTTTGGAATTACACTTCTCTTCTTGCTGTGTTCCCAAAATTTCTGGCCCATGACAGGATCTAGAGCAGCTACTACAGGTGTCCTTAACCACTCTCGAAGTCTAAGCATCATAGTATCTCGTTTCAGCTCGCTGGGCCTGTTTTGGAAGGCCCCGAATTAGTCATGTGGGGTACTTAATAACAAATTACTGAATAGCTCTGTTCTTTGGCTCAACATTGGGCCTCCCTGTTGGAGAGCAGACCTGGGTTAGAAGAGAAATGTCTGAGGAATGTCTGAGGTTTCTCTCCTAAGAGATGAAAACAGGGGATGGGCTCAGAGAAGGGATGAGAGAAATGAGTTCTTTCAATCCCACATTCATCATTCAATCCACTCTCAGTGAGACATCTGATAGTACTTAGTTGTCAATGTCAAGACAGTCCTTGTTTATAAAAGCAGGTCATTTTATACCATTTTAAAAATTTATCACTGTCAAGTCCCACTAATTTTATCATAATTCTTTTCAGCACAAGGCTCTATATACAATAGATTTTCATAAATGTTGTCAGCAGCTTCTTACTCTATGGCATTCATTCACTTATTTATTCATATAAGAAACGGTTATTAACTTTTGACTCTATGTCAGACACTATGTGAGGGCTGGGAACACACAACTATAAAGACACAGTCGCATTCTCGAGGAGCTGCTTATTTAGTTGGGGAACAGAGCGTGACTGATGACTAGAGTCAGCACAGGTTCTGTGATGGTAGGAGGCACAGAGTTCAATGGGGCACAAGGAAGGAGAAAGGGGCCTGAGAATAGCTTCCAGAGGGAATGTTGGAGCTGATTCTTGAAGAGCAAAGGGGAGCTGAGAACATGGTTTAGGCAGAAGGAGGAGGTAAATAGGCATAGCGGGCTGGGAGCACGAGAGGCCTGGAGCACAGAGAGCATGCACACCAGGCCATGTGTACGCTGCACTGTATCCTGCAAGCCAGCATCACCCACATTCATCAGCAGTTTGTGAATTAAATGTCAATGAAATAGAATTTAGTTACGGTGAGTTTTGTTTCATGCAACTTACGTTTCAGTATAGGTATATGTTTGAGTGTGTGTGTGTGTGTGTGTGTGTGTGTGTGTGTGTGTGTGTTTATACATATACATGTATGTATGTACTAGTACTGTGTTTAATGATAAAATACAGGGTGGGCTCAGTGGCTGCCCCTCCATAGGGCACAGGCAGCAAACCCACCTAGATTTCCAAGAACAGAACCAATACCTCATGGAGTTATGGAGCCGTGCCACTGAAAGGGTAGGGACAGCTAGGGCAATGCCCAGTAGAGCCATGGGGGAGAGACCATTCAAAACCATGGAAGTAGGGCCCTCAGAAGCTCAACCCACGTACAGCAAACCTGTGAGGGCAGGACCACCACGCCAATGTGTTGGAAAACTGGATCCCTAAGGTCTAATGGAATTTGCCCCACTGGGTTTGGGAATTTCTTGAGGCCTGTCACTCCTTTTGTCTTTTCCGTTTCTCCCTTTTGGAATGAGAAGGCCTGTCCCACCATTTTGTATTTGGGAAGCACCTGGCACGTTCGGAATCACAGGCTCATGGCAGGAGAGGAATTTGCCTCAGGATGAATCTTACTTTGAGTCTTACTTACATGTGATTTAGATGATATTTGGATGAGATCTTGGACTTCAGACTTTTGAGTTGAGGCATGTGAGAAGGACATTAATTTGGGGTGTGGGCGCTGAGAGTGGAATGTTATAGATTGTTTCTTCTCCCAAATTCATGCTGCAATCCTGCATCCCTCTCCCCATGTGATGATGTTTGCAGGTGAGGCTTTTAGGAGGTGGTTTGGTCATGAGGATGGAGCTCCTTCTCTCCTTCTGCCCTGTGAGGACACAGCAAGGAAATTGCTGTGAACTAGAAGTGGGTCCTCACAGACACCAAATCTGCTAGCACCTTGATCTTGGACTTTCTAGACTCCAGAAATATGAGAAAAAAATTTCCATTGCTTATAAGTCATCCAGTGGTATTTTTCTGATAATAGCCCAAATGCACTAAAATGTGAAGTTTGGGAAGAAACTAAATGCCCATCAATAGGAAATGGATGAGTTGTTTAAAATGAATGAATTAACTCTAAGTTCATAAACATGGATAAATCTCAGAAACACAAGGTTGAACAGAAAAAGGCAATTTCAAGAAAGTATAGCTGGTTGGGTAGCTCAGTTGGTTAGAGTGTCAACCTAATATCCTGGTTTGATCCCTGGTCAGGGCACATACAAGAATCAACCAATGAATGCATAAAAAAGTGAAACAACAAATCAATGTTTCTCTCTCTCTCTCTCTCATCAATATAAATAAAAAATATAGAATAGTAACATTTATATAAAGCTTGAAAGCATTAAAAGCAATATATCAAGCTCATAATATAGAGGTACATAATAGTAAAAAACATGCATCTAAAAAATAACATAGGTAGAAATGCATATATTGTAGCTAAGCAACCATGCCAATTAACAAAAGGCCCTCCAGTCTGGGTAATGTACTTCTGGGTCTGGGCTCAGGTTTCTGCCTCACCCCCAGGGAAATGGGACCCATTCCCCACAGCCCTCCACACGGCTTGGATGCTTCTGCACTATAACCAGAACCACCCTCCTTGTCTGTTGCATGAGTAACAGCAGGTGTGTCTGTCCTTTTAAGTAGCAAAATCATGTTGCAATCGCTGCCTGGGGGACCCGTCCTTTCCAGGGAGGTGGAGAAAATAAATAAATAAGTAAGTAAGTAAATAAATAAATAAAATTAAAATTAAGATGTGATGGGTACCAGATTTGTTTGTTTTTGTTATGCAATTCTGTAATTTCCTTGTATGTTTTAAAGATTACAAAAACTGAAATCCTTATCTGTCATGAAGGCATAAATCCTGGCACAGATCAAGAAGGATGAAACATTATAAAACTTAGGTAATGGCTGTCCTTACTTTATTTCATCATAACTTCACTTTCAGATAGTGAGAACTGGTAATTGGTGAGTTGGAAAGAAAGACAGAGATGAGGCTGAGTAAGGGCTTTTAGAACTCTTTATTACAGTTGTCAGCGAGGGTTTGGGAAACATGAAATTTGAGGTGTGATTTGAGAAAGGAGTTAGGCAGCCTAGTGAACACAAGGAGAAAATACCAAAGAGAATGGGATGAGATGAACCGCTTGCTCGAGTAAACATTTAGGAAAGATTCGTATAAGCCAACATTTATGATTTGGTGTCCCTCATGCACATGACTCACAAATAGCTAAAATGTAGTGGAAAAACAAGAAGGAAGGAAATGCAATTTACCTTCCCAAAGCCATCACTCTCAGTTGTCTATAGCTGAAGTAGAAGAGTCACAAACAGGAAAAGAAAGAATTCCAGGATTGAGAAGGCCCTCCAGAGTGGCTCGTTTCTTCTTAGAAGGGAACATGGGATCCTAGCCGGCTGGCTCTTTTTTTCTTTCAGACTTTAAATGTTTTGTGGTTAAGGTTGCTTGGCACAACACTGCCTTCTACGAATAGGAAACCTGATCACAAGCTGTTTTTTCTTTGCGATGTGCCACCTACATTGTAACATGCTTTAGTGGCTAAATCATAAAGTGATGTGCTTTTCAATTCACTAGAAGAGACTGCATGTCACAAGTGGAGCAACTCCTGCCAGCATTTCCCTGAGTAATTCTCATTGGTCATGTATTCCTCCATTAAATGTAAGATCCTAAAACAGTTAGGAGGAAGACATGTTGCTAATGTATTAGCATCTTGCAGAGTATATACACTGACTTACTGCAGGACTCTGAAAACGCTGACTGCTGCTGTCACTGATGACTCAGCATTGAGTTACATACATACAATGCCCCAGTGTACAAATACACTTAACAGCTTTGAATCCTGGGTTTTCTCTTCATATTTCTAAATCAGCATCAAGAAATACAAAATCATAAGCAAGGCGAATCCCCATAGGCTACTGCCAAGAGGTTTTGTGTTTATTTTAGCATAACAAGAAATGTTTTGAATTCCTAAAATGTGGAGCAGTTCTTTTCATTAAGACTATGTATGTGGTTAGGAGAGGCTGGCCTCATAGTTCTGGTCTTTAAGGACAGTCTCTCGTCTAGTGGGAGCACTGAAGCTACAGTATAGTAGTCCCTAAATACAACAGAGTACAAGTCTCATTTTTACTGAATAAGGCATTAAATATAAGGCTCTTCATTTTCTTCTCTTTTCTATTATCTTCTCATATTACCTGTAAGGAAAGGCAGCATCAGAGAAACAAAAATTCCACCATTGAAAATTTATCTTTAAAAAAATTTTTTTCCCCATTGATTTCAGAGAGGAAGGGAAAGGGAGAGAGAGATAGAAAAATCAATGATGAGAGAGAATTATTGATCTGCTGCCTCCTGCACTCCCCACACTGGGGTTCGAACCTGCAACCCAGGCATTTGCCCTGACTGGGAACTGAACCATGACCTCCTGGTTTATAGTTTGATGCTCAACCACTGAGCCACGGTGGCCAAGCAAAAATTTATCTTTCTAATTCTTTCCTTCCACTTAATTTTATGAGGTCACTGGTACCACTTCCTGGCTTTTGTCATCTTTTATCTTTTTTTTCCTCCCACTTTCCAATAAGGGATGGACTGATGGTAAATTAAGGAGCTGAGTTTCCACCTGTCTGAAAGAGGTCAGGTTGCAGATGCAGCTTAAAGTTTGGGCCATGCTCTGGAAGAACACAGCAGGCTCATGGGCAGTGATCCCATACAGGCAAGGTTAGGCCTGGGGTCCATAGAGACAGGGCTGTCATGGAATTGGGCCCTCACTCTTCACAGACCTGAAATGCAGAGCCCCTCTACATGCTAGCACTGGGCTCTGGCAGGGAGGGCATCTGCCTGTTTGCTGAAGAACTCCCCCGCTTCTCTCAGGTAGTGTTTCTTAAACCTTCTCACTGACATGCATGGTGAGAAACATGTTTTACTTCACAATTCATCTTGGTCAGGGTCCACTAGTCAGGGAAAAAGAAACCAGAGTATGTCAACAGAGAGAATTTGGCAAAGGAAGCTGATGAGACAGATGTTGGAGGACTGAAAATTTTAAAAAGAAACACTGGAGGAACATGTAAATACCAATTGCAAGAAGCAGCTACTGGGCCTGAGGTCAAAGAAAGGAGGTTGTTATCAGAACCCAGGGCTTCTAGGAGCGGTGCCATGGAGCTGGCACCCAGACTTCTGAAGAGGGGCACGACCTAGCTGACACTGGTGGTCTGGTGGTTCTGGAAGTGCAGTAAGAAGTGGAGACAGGAAATACTGCTTCCAGGCTGTGGCGTAGAGTCTGTCCCAGACCCACAAGCTAGATCCTGGCCAGAATAGAGATTGCTTCCTGTATGCCCTGGACAAGCATGGAAGGAGTTTCCCCATTTTCTAGGGTGGGTTACATGCCAGTATCCCCATCTATCCTGCCTGTTCTATGTAATTTTGTAGCACCTGTCATACAGCCTGGAAGATATCCACTTATCTTGCCCCTGCCCAAGGCATGCTTCTGTTAAAAAACTCTTGATCGTGGCTCAGCAGCGTGGTTCTGTGGTTGAAGGTCTACCTATGAACCAGGAGGTCACGATTCAATTCTCGGTCAGGGCACATGCCCAGGTTGTGGGCCTGATCCCTAATAGGGGCATGCAAAAGGCAACTGATCAATGATTCTCTCTCATCATTGATGTTTTTATCCCTCTCTCCCTCTCTCTTCCTCTCTGAAATCAATAAAAATATATTAAAAACAAAATAAAACCAAATATAGAACCTCTTGTTGAACTGTTGGTAGCTTGAAATTGGGCGTGGCAGGGTACTTATAGCATGGAAATTGGCAGATGCTACACATTCACGATTCAATTCTCGGTCAGGGCACATGCCCAGGTTGTGGGCCTGATCCCTAATAGGGGCATGCAAAAGGCAACTGATCAATGATTCTCTCTCATCATTGATGTTTTTATCCCTCTCTCCCTCTCTCTTCCTCTCTGAAATCAATAAAAATATATTAAAAACAAAATAAAACTCTCGATTGGGGACATTTTATGAGCACGGGCTAAAGAGGACATTGCTGAGGTGATGTTGATAGGCAGAGCACACCAAGAGGGAGCAACCACGTGAGCAAGCTGCTTTCCCTCCTCCAGCTGTGTGCGCTTCCTGTAGGTTCCCTGGCAGCCAGATGATAATGGAGAAACATGCTTTGCATAGTTCCAGCTCCACCAATACAAAGCAGTAGATAGAGGGTAGGTCTGAAACTGAAAGGCAATAGACCAATAACTACTGTGGAGGAAAAGAGGGATTCTATAGAAAGTAACCTCATAGGGTGATCTGATCATAAATTCCTAACTGGGCAGGTCATGGGGGGTAGTCATGTCCCAGGCATATAACTTTTTAGTAAAAGATTTATCTTTGCCTTAAGCAAGTCTTGTCCACTGTTTCTGTCTTTGAAATAAATTTAACACTCCTCAAGCGAGCTCATAATCTTAATTATCCTGTAATCTAATCCCCCCTTGCTTTCTCCCACCTCCATGTAATCTTCTGATCCCCACTTGATTTCAAATGCATAAAAGCAGCTGCAATACTGTTATCCTCTGCAGTATTTGAGATCTTGCTCCCCAGTATATATTGCCAGTTTGGCTCAAATAAACTCTTACAAACATTCTCCACATTGACACTGCTATACATTACTTTACCAGAACTATGAGCACACACTCTGCATTTAACTTTCTTTTGCTTTGTGTTCTCAGTTACTTTACCCTACTCTATCTTACCCTATCCCACTTTAAATATTAAACAGCTGGGTGGGATCCATCAAATTGATTTCATAAACCACTAAATGTCATTCTAGAACATTTTCAAGGATAGTGGTGACTTTAAGTATTGGAATTCAGTGCCATTTACCTCTAAACCTCCGTCCATACAAAAAACGACTTAAAGGAATTGCCTCCCAAGGTAGCCATCCACTGAATACATATGGGGGCTCACACTCTTCCACAGGCTTAAAAATATTTCTATTAACAGGCTGCAACAGCATGGATGGAACTGGAGAGCATTATGCTAAGCGAAATAAGCCAGTCAGAGAAAGATAAATATCACATGATCTCACTCATTTGTGGAATATAATGAACAATATAAACTGATGAACAAAAACAGATCCAGAGACAGAGAAGCATAAAAAAGAGGCTGCAAATGTCCTGTATTGCACCAGAAGGGGACAGCTTCCAGAGCCAGGGCCTTCCTCATTCCACGCCGCCCCCTGGTGATCAGCACACATCATAGTGAGCAGTGGAACTCCTGAGGGGACAGTTTGCATATTAGCCTTTTGTTATATAGGATTATAAAGATGTTTTGGGGACTACCCAGAAATCTACATCAGAGGAGCTTGAAATACAGTGAGAAGACAAAAGCCAACGAGTAAATAACACATGAATTTTCACTAAGCAGCACGGTTAGTTGTCAAGCGGGTAACATCAGCAGGCAACACTGAGTAATGAGCAGGGTGATATGGTTGTGAGCAAGAGCAATCTGGACGTTTTCATGTAAAAGCCTGGATTAGTCCTTGCAGAATAGGTAGGATTTAGCGTAGATGGTAGCATTCCCAGTGAAGAGAACACCAAGAACAGTAGAACAAATAAGGCGCACATGGGATGCTCAGTGCAGTGCTGAAACTTAGGCATCAGAACTAGCAAAGAAAATCTGAGCACCAACTGGAGCTGAGATATGGGATCTTGGATGTGGAGAGGGTGTATAGACTGAACAGAGGGAACTAGTCCCACATTTACAGAGCAGGTCGAAGAGCCGGTGAACAACACAATGAAGTATGCTGTGACAAAGACCAAAGTCATGGGCCATTAAGGAGGGTGGTCAACAAAGTCTAATGCTACAGAAGCCCACACAATTAAGCAGTGAGGAAAACCTCTGGCTTTGAACCAGATGTGCTGTCTCTTTACCAAGGGTGGCTCTTGACCATATTGTCTATCTGTGTGGATCAATCTGTTATCACTTTCAGCTCCATCTTTTGGGTTTGCACACTGTGTTTAACTATCATAGGAACTGGTCCAAAGTATCCAGTGATAACAATAAAGTTCATAGTCAGTCCTCATTATTTTCCATCTGTCCAGAGCCATGTGAGGTTTTTAAGGTCTTCCTTCCATGACTGCCCTCCTTCTGCTCACTGCAAAGCAGCTATCTCCTTTCACTGCTGCCATCCATTCTCCTTAAGTGGCTTGTCCAGCTGCACTGATTCGTTGGGATCCCAGTTTCAAAACACAAGGAGGGTGATGTGTTGGGACCTTGCATTGGGAGCCTACACTGTAACCGTGGCCAGCTGCCTTGCAAATGCAAGTGACTGGTCACAAGGGAAACCAGATGAGGGATGGATAGATCAGGTGAACCAATCACCCCAACTATAAAACATGTGTTCAGCTGATAGCAGATTAGTGTCATCTTCTCCAGGAGTAAAGGAGAATCTATTTGAATGCTTATTATATATGCAGAGATGTGACCAAAGTGTTAGAGGTGACAGGTCTGGGTGTTGCTTCTGTAAGGATGTCATTATTGCTTAATACTCAGATTTTGTTTTGGATTTTATTACTTGAATATTGTCATTTCTTCTGCACAATATAAGTTATGATCATGTAGACTTTGGTTTCTTTTCTTTCTCTTAGACATCAGATTCCAGCTAGTATCAACTGCTTCCTCATTTATACTGAATATGTAGGTAGCTGCTTAATATTTATTTATTTATTTATTTACATATATTTTTTAAAGAGAGAGAGAGAGGAAGGAAGAGCAACATTGATGTGAAAAGTGGAACACTGCTCGGCTGCCTCCTGCATGCACTTTATCGGGGATCAGGCCCCAAGCCCAGCATGTGCCCTGACCTGGAATACAACCGTGACCTCCTGATTCATGGGTCACACTCAATCACTGAGTCACACTGGCTGGGCTGCTTAATATTTATTAACTATGCTGTGGGATGAATCAGATAGAGTATGCATATATATACTGGCCTGAGGAATATTATTTTAATAGCTGTCATCAGAGTTCCTGGTAAGGCAGGTATTTTCTTTGTACAGAAAAATACTTTGATAAACAGTTTAGGAATGGGAGGTGGCCCTGAAGCTAGGATTAGGAGATAGAGATAACTAAAAGTACTGTATAAACAAAGGAAGGATGATGGGACCAGAAAGATGGTGGAGAGTGGGAAGTTCCAGTTTATATTGAATCTAGAGGCCCAGTGCATTTGTGCACCAGTGGGGTCCCTCGGCCTGGCCTGCAGGGATTGGCCGAAACCGGCTCTCTGACATCCCCCGAGAGGTCCCAGATTGTGAGAGGGTGCAGGCCCGCCTTTGGGACCCCACTGGTGCATAATTGGTGCCGGGGATGGATCACAGGAGGGCTCTAGGGAGTATCTGGCCCCATCTTGCCCAGTTCTGATTGGCCGGACCTCAGCAGCAAGCTAACCTACTGGTCCAGTGGTCGGCAAACTCGTTAGTCAACAGAACCAAATATCAACAGTACAACGATTGAAATTTCTTTTGAGAGCCAAATTTTTTAAACTTAAACTATATAGGTAGGTACATTGTTATTAACTTAATTAGGGTACTCCTAAGCTGGCCTTTGC
>NW_006295735.1:45307-46685 GCF_000327345.1 Myotis davidii
CAAACTGCGGCTCAGCAACCCGTGGCTCGCAAGCCACATGTGGCTCTTTGGCCCCTTGGGTGTGGCTCTTCCACAAAATACTGACTTCTGTGCATGGGCCATGAAGTTTCAATTGCACTGTACATGCGCGCCCGCATGTGGTATTTTGTGGAAGAGCCACACTCAAAGGGCCAAAGAGCCACATGTGGCTCGTGAGCCGCGGTTTACCAACCACTGTACTGGTCAGAGCGTCTGCTCCCTGGTGGTCAGTGCACATCATAGCGACTGGTCGAATGGTAGAATAGTCAGACACTTAGCATATTAGGTTTTTATTATATAGAAAAAGATGGGGACAATGGCTATCAATGCCATTAGGACACAGAAGAACTTTAAGAGCGGGAATTATAACTTTAGGTTATTTGCGTCCTTCATTTAAAACCTCAGTTGCTCCACACCTTCAGAAGAGTCTGCTATACAAAAAAAAACACACAAAGAAAAGGGTTTGATTTCCAAATTGTGTATCAGCAGGAGAGAAGAACTGCAGGAGGTAAGATGTGAGGGAGTCTACCTGTTCAGAGAAAACATAACTTGGAGCCTGAGAATGTTAAGCCCCAGGGATGTGTGATATTGGAGATCACACAGGAGGTGAAAAAGGGACTTGAATCAATCTCAAGGAAACCTCTGTGGACAAGGTGACCTTGACTGGAATGGGATGACATACACATTAGCTTGCTATTTTCAATCAGACTTTCTCAAGACACATTTATTACTAGAAAATGACAGGGTCAGTAACCCCACCTCCCTTACCCATTTATTAAATCTCAGGCCTCATTTTCCTCAAAATCTGGAAATTAAACCTAAACTAATGCTATGGTTTTTATGAGAGTCTACAGTTCTAATAATAATCTTGGAGATACAATACAAATAACAGATTGGTGTTTGCTAGAGGTGGGAATAGAGGGTGGCTGAAATGGGTGAAGAGGGTCAAAAGTACAAACTTCAAGTTATAAGGTAAATAAATCCTAGGATATAAGAACAGCATGGTGACCATAGTTAATATTATCTACACTAATAAAAGAGTAACATGGTAATTGGCGTACGACTGCTACCCTTCCCATTGGTTAATCAGCGAGATATGCAAATTAACTGACAGCCAAGATGGCGGCCGGCAGCCAGGCAGCTTGAAACTAACATGAGGCTTGCTTGCCTCAGTGACAGAGGAAACCAACGTTCCCCGCCTGCGGCTGCAGGCCTCTAAGCCTGCAGTTTAAGAAACTATGTAACAAATACCACGGGACTTCAGCCAGCTGGATTGCAACATTGTATGCAAAGGCCAGAAACCTACTTTCAGCAGCGGAGGCCTAAGAGCTGGAGCCAAGCCTCAAGCTAAAGCTGGACC
>NW_006295735.1:48877-70731 GCF_000327345.1 Myotis davidii
ACCCCCCTGATGGGCCCTGCTCTGTGAGTGACAGGGGGCAGTGCCCCAACCTCCTGATTGGCCCTGCTCTGTGCATGACAGGGGGTGGGCGCCGCAACTCCCCATCAACACTGCCTTAAGTGTGACAGGGGGTGCTGGGGTCCAACCCCAGCAGGTCCAGGGGTCCCCAAAGGTGTGGACGGAGTTTGCGAAGAAGAAATGACACAGAGACAGTGTTCAGTTGATCAGCAGCCTAGCCAGGATCTCTAGCCAAGTTCTGTTACTCTCTGAGTGTCGGGGCGGGAGCTCCTCAATCCCCTGATCGACCCAACTCCCCTGATGGGCCCTGCTCTGTGCATGACGAGGGGGAGCTCCCCAATCCCCTGATCGACCCTGCTCTGTGCGTGACAGGGGGGCGCTCCCCCCCACCCCATGGGCCCTGCTCTGTGTGTGACCGGGGGCAGCGCCCCAACCCCCTGATTGGCCCTGCTCTGTGCGTGACAGGGGGTGGCTCCGCAACCTCCACATCGACCCTGCCTTGAGTGTGACAAGGGGCGGTGCCCCAACCCCCCAATCGGCCCTGCCCTGAGCATGACTGAGGATGGCATTGCAACCTCCCGATCCGCCCTGCTCTGTGAATGACAGGGGGCGGCACCCCAACTCCCCAATTGGCCCTGCTCTGAGCCCGACCAGGGGCTGCCCCTAGGGATTGGGTCTGCCCTCTGCCACCTGGAAGCAGGCCTAAGCCAGCAGGGCATTATCTCCCGAGGGGTCCCAGACTGCAAGAGGGCACAGGCCGGGCTTAGGTACCCCCCTTCCCGAGTGCACAAATTTTTGTGCACCGGGCCTCTAGTCTCTATATATAAAAGGCTAATATGCTAAGTGTCAGTCCAACTGGTAGCTATGGCAGGCACTGACCACCAGGGGGCAGATGCTCAATGCAGGAGCTGCTGAGCTGCAGTGACTTGGCAGCGGCAGTTCTCAGGTGACACATGGGAAACCAGAGAGGAGGGAGCCTGATTCGTCTCAGGGCTGCACAATTCCACCTTCGGCTGTGCGTTATGTTGTTGCTGGGTCATTGCTGGCCCCAAATCTCATTTACTGCACACTTGCATTTGTGGTCCACACCCTGTACCACAGCAACTTTGCAGAGTGCTCTCTGGCACTCGGGGACCCCTTGGGGAATGTCGGAGAGCCAGTTTCAGCCAGAGGGACCCTGCTCACTCCACAGACGCCCTTTGAGTCACGGGGATGCCACCCCAGGTGCAGCCGGCCAGGGAGGGGCCAAGGGAGGTTGGCTCCAGGGCCTGTCTCACCCAGTCCCACCCTGCCGCCTGAAAGGGCGAGGACTACGCCCTCCACCTTGCCCCAGGGTAAGGGCTATGCCCTCCATCTTACCTTGGCCATGTGCTCAGCAAGGCTTCTTCCCGGAAGCCAAGCCGCTGCTGGCTACGCCCAGGACTTCTTCAAACTGGCCAATGACAATCAAGAGAAGTCGCCATAGATATGACCACATCCTGTGTGACAAGACACCGACTCGCGCCTGGCCAATCGGCAGGGCCCACAGTCCTTTCTCCTCCCCTTGCCCCAACCCGCTATAAAGCCTCTCTCCCCACAGAGCTCTCTCTCTCTGCCACTTGCTGCTGTGCCAGTAAGGGGGGGCAGGGGAGCCAAACCTAGGTTTGAAATAAATGACTCTTTGCTTTTGCATCGGACTCGCTGGCTCCCTGGTGGGCCCTTGGGAATCTTGAAATCTGGGCACAACACCGCCCACCTTCTAGCTAATTTCCTTTCAATGTGCACGAATCTATGCACTGAGTCGCTAGTATTATATATTTGAAAGTTGCTGAGAGTAGATCTTTAAAAAAATCAACTAACGTTTTTGTTTTTTATGTAAATTTACATAGTGAAATGTACACATCTTACCATATGAGTTTTGACAAATGCATATACCTCTGTAACCCAAACTCTAAGTGAGTTAGAGAGCTTTTCCCAAACTACATTCCCTCTTAAGTCAAATCCACCATGGTCTCCAGGTTACCTCTTTCTGACTCTTACCATGATGGATTAAATAACTAATAATTAAAAGTTATTGTTAAATCCAGGCTTTGTTTCATAATGCTTCATTGGCATCAATGCTTTTATTTCTCATAAGCACTGAGAGATGGATATTATTAAGGATTAAAAGGTGAGCATCAGCCTTGGTTTTTATCAGCTACCCAGTGTAGCATCAGGATGAGAAGGAGGAAGTGGTAGAAGCTTGGGCTCCTAATTTCAGTTTGTACCACACTGCATTGTGGGGGTTCAGAACAAGTCACCCCAAAATGTGCCTCTGGTATGCAGATTTTGAGCTAAAGGTAACTTTAGCCACTTGCTCAAGAGAAACTTCTGAAAAAAAAAAGAGAAACTTCTGCCCCTCCTTTAACTATCTAGAAGAATTTATAGGCCTTGCCTATAATAAGAGATTACCTTATCACTTTTGACCTATCTATAGGGTAGGACAAACTTTTATTTACTGAACATATGCTTTTCTTATCCTCTTGCAATGACCCTTTGAAACTAGCTCAGGATGTTTTATACATCCATTTTCCCCTTTCTGTCTCTGAACCTCTCCAGCAGGTGGGGTCTCTTATTCTTAGGTATTAAATTTGGTCTCTTTCTCTTGCTAATCTTCTCGTCTTATTAGACCAGTGGAAAGCACCTTGAGGGCAAAGTTTGTTCCTCTCCCACAGCATCTCTGAGGTGGTACCAGGAATCAACAAACAGTATTACAGATCAAAATGCAAGGGAAGCCCGGCAGGTGTGGCTCAGCATCGAACTATACATAAAGAGGGCACCCGTGTTACTGTAAAAACATTCAAACCTGTAAAGAATTTTTGTGAGTTTATTTGAGCCAAACTGTTGACAATTGCCGGGAAGAAGTATCTCAATGGATTGGGATAATGCTCCAGAGAATGGCAGTTTTTTTCATCTATTTTTATACAATGTAATCAAAGGAGGGGACTTAGGTGGGTTACATGAAATCCATTGGTGATAGAGAGGAGGGAGAAAGCAAAGGGGTGGGGAGGGGAGAACGTCTGGGATTGGCTAAAAAGTAAAATGATAGACACACACTTAGGTGGGTGAGGATAGTTAACAGTCGTTAACAGTCAATAATTAACTCAATGACAATGAGTGGATTTGTGGTCTCTGCTGAGTGGTGCTTGTGTTTTGAGGGGTCCAGAAAAAAGGGAAATTACTTTGACATTCCAATGATATGTAACCTGGGCGTGTGCCCTTGACAGGAATCCACCCCCAGGGAACCTTCAGTCCACAGGCTGGTGCTCTATCCACTGAACTAAACCAGCCAGGGCATATTTCAGACTATCCTTTGTGGTTACTTTAGGTCTTTTTTGGCAAGACCGCTTTGCAGCTTGTCAGGTAAGCATGTAGCCCCTTTGGTCCCCACCTGTTTGATTCCCTCTCAGGGCACACGCCTGGGTTGCTGGCTGGATCCCCAGTTGGGGGCATGCAGGAGGCAGCCAATTGAAGTTTCTCTCATCGATGTTTCTCTCTCTGTCTCCCTTCTTCTCTCTCTAAAATCAACAACATATATATATTTTTTTTAATGCAAGGGAAACCCATGCTACTTGCAAGGTCTCAAAACTCCCGAATCAGCCTAAAAGCCGTATGTATTACATCTTTCTAAAAGAGTCCCTTCTCTCCCACTGCTCAGAAAATGGCAGGAAGGAGGTGTGAAAGGTTGCAAATGTGATTTCATTCCTGAGAGCCCAAACAGAGGTGGCTCAGACTGCAAAGCGGCGGAAGGGAACAGCCCGCCGGGTGCCCTCCTCTGATGACACAGGTGTCCTCTTAGGATCCAGCCGCATTCACCAGCTCAGCCTCGGAACAGGGCACGCTGCCACCGGGATGGCTGCTGGCAGGGCTCGTCAAGAAGCCCTAAAGCGCAATTAGTCACCTGTGCTCCTCAATGTCACCGTCTCCCTCTCTCAAACACCCACCTTTGCACCTCCTTTCCACCGCATGCGGCCGAATTCCCAAGCTCCTCCCTGGAGCTGACTCCGGGAACCCCCTCACTGACACCACCGCGCAGCCCGCGCTGTCATGGCAACCGTACGCCGCACCACCGCCTCTTCACGCACGTCGTGAACTAACGGACTCCACAGCGGCGGAGCGGTGGCCGGAGCTCCACCCCCACCCCACCAGACCTGGACCGCATAACCAACAGTCGGCCAGCCTGCGGCACCTGGGTAATGAGTCCAAGAGAGACCGGCGCGAGCGGGAGAGCAGGCAGTGGGGCGCCCAGGGTGACAGCCATACTCCGTCCCCTGTCGCTGGCCCTCGGGCGCCAGCCTTCGCGGCGGGAGCAGGAGAGGCGCGGGTCATTGTGGGGATTGTAGTTCCATGGCTTCTCGGGCTCATGGTCTTGGATGGGCGCCCCGGACGGGTGACTACAAAGCCCAGCGGCCCCGACGGCTGGGAGAGAGCGATAAACCTTAAGCGGACCGTGGGAGTGAATAATCTCTCTTTGTGGTGAGGGGTTCTTGGGTGGTCGCGGAACGTGACTCTGAACTAGGAAAGGGAAGTGGAGGTGAGACTTAACTTGACTTCCCGCCTGGCCCCGGGGCCCGCCCTGGTTGCGGGCTTGGCCCTCCCAGGCGGGGCCAGCACCATGGTTGTCTCCGGGAGGAGCCGCCAGCCACCCCGCTGCGGGCCGTGGGCCGCGGAGCCTCTGACCCCCCAGGGTGCTGCCTCTCGGTGCAGAACCGTATGTATGGCACACGTTTGATGTGAGACCCGAGGAGCTCAGTTTAATCAGGCTCTCCTTTCCCTGATACGTTTATTTCTACATATTTAATTATGTTTATTCTGCAGTAGCCCAGAGGTGTTTGCATATTACACCCATTGATTGATAATTCATTGATGTTTAAAGGTTAAGTGTAGACGTGGTAAAAGATACCATGCTATTATATCGTAGTACCTGTAGTTTTTACCGTTTTGCATTTTTGAATTTTACTTACTGAGGGTCAGGATTGCAAAGTGAGTTATCCTCCTCCCCCAGCTTGAACAGTGCCTACACATATTTTGATTGTATTTTGAAGATTAGGTCAACTCTAAAAATCACAGACTTTTTTTTTTTTTGTTTTTTAGCACTGAGGAGTAATATTTTCTTTGATTAGTTGTTTTTTAGAACTTCTCAGGAGCATGTTTTTAGGATGAAAAATGCCGTATTCTATTACTGCTACTACTATTATTATTATTATTATTATTATTATTATTAATCAATGCTCTGGAGTACACCTTAGTCCCCAGAGTTGGCTTAGGTTTTGGTGGTAAGGAATCTGACACAGACTTAGGCAACCTGCCTTGATGACCCTTAGAATTTTTTCTTTAATAGATAACCATCCTAGAAGTTTCGTATTTTATATAGAATGTTGGAAAATTGTTTGTAGTATGGTGTGCTTTTTTTGTGTGTGTTTAAACAATAAAATAATACAAGGCCAGTATCAAATTCCTTTTGTCAATTAAAATGAAGCTAGCCTCTGGAAATTTTACTTAAAGTAGCAATTTAATGGAAAGTAGGTTTGGTAAGACCATTAGAAAAAAAATTGAAGCCTTCTGTTATATAGTACGAGAAGCCTGGTGCATGAATTTGTGCGGGGAGGGGGGGGTGGTGTCCAGCCAGCCCTGCCCCAATGGGGTGGATTGGGGGCTGGGCCTGTCGGGAGGAGGAGACAGTGGGTGGTTGGTTGGCGGGCCTGCCCCCATCAGGGCCCAGTCGGAGCCGGGCTGGCTGGGGGGAGGCGCTGTGGGTGTTGGGCTGTTGGCTCTGCCCCCAAATGGTGTGGGGGGAGCTGGCTGGGGGAGGGGATGCCGGCTGATCAGGTTAGTGGGGGCTGATCGGGAGTGAGCCAGCAGGGGGAAGGGGCTGCAGGAGGTTGGCTGGCTAGCCCCGCCCTTATTGAGGTGGGGGGTGTGATCAGGGGTGGGGCTGGCCAGGGGGAGGCGCTGGGAGATTGGCCGGCGGCCCCACCCCTGATCGCGGGTTCACTGGTCGCAGTGGGCATCATAGCGACCAGTCATTCTGGTCGTTATGGCATTCCGGTTGCTGGCTTTTTATATATATATAGTTAGGGACTTGAAGCATTTTATTTATTCATTCAGGATTTATTAAGAATGTATTATGTGCTAGGCATTATGCCAGGTGGTGGGACTATAGAGATGATAGAAGATGGTGTGTGTCCTGCATAGGGAAGAGTCATGTCATCACAATAGTGGGCTGGAGATGGGTACAAGTTGCTATAGGAGGCCAGAGTAGGAATAAATAGTAATATAACACTAACATTTATTGACTACTTACTCTTTAGCCTCTTATAGAATCCTCACATTTTGTGAAGTTGCAACTGTCATTTAGAAGTGAGAAAACAGACTTAGAGACCTTGCCCAAAGTTGTAGGTGATAAGGTGTGAACCTGGGATTTCAGTCCACATGTGTCTAACTCATCTGAGTCAGGATCTCATCCAGTAGTGCCATTCTCTGTACACATTTATAGAAAGATCCTGACTCTGTCTAAGGAGATCAGGGTAAGTCTCCAGAATGATGTGACATTTGATTTGTACTAAGAAAGGTGAGTAAACTTTCACTGGAGAGAGGATGAGAAAAGTCATTCTAGGTAAATAGAACAACATGCTTTTGAGATATATTTCAGTGCTTTGTATTTGGAGGAACTCTAGGCCATTCTGATGACTGAATCCCAGAATACATGCAGTGTAGTGGGTGAGGCCAGATCTAAAAGTACTTGAGTACCATGATAAAGAGTTTAGAATTTTCTTCAACCTGGAGTGACCATTGAAGAATTTCAGGTGGAGTAGTGTTACTGAGTTTGTGTTTTAGAAAGAAAATTCCAGCTTCATCTCAGAAAATGAACCTTGGGGAGGATAGATTTAGAGTCATGGTAGGGAAACCAATTTTACTATAGAACAACAATAACAACAACATCCAGTAGAGAAATGAAGAGAATCTGAACTAAGCAGTTGGAGTTATAAAAAGAGATGGATTGTAGAAATATCTATATATATAAAAGCCTAATATGCAAATTGTCCCCTCCGGACCGGGAGACTGGGAGTTCAATCGCTTGCTCGCTGACCACCAGGGGGCAGCGTGGAACGAAGGAAGGCCCCAGCCGGTAGCCAGCAGCCAGGGAAGGGAGGCCCCGGGCAGCAACCGGAAGGCCCTGATCGGCCCTGATTGCTGGCCAGGCCGAGGTACCCTACCCGTGCACAAATTTTGTGCATCACCCTCTAGTTTAGTGGTTCCCAACCTTCGTAATGCTGCGACCCTTTAATACAATTCCTCATCTTGTGGTGACCCCCAACCATAAAGTTATTTTCGTTGCTACTTCATAACTAATTTTGCTACTGTTATGAATCATAATGTGAATATCTGATATACAGGATGTATTTTCATTGTTATAAATTGAACATAATTAAAGCATAGTGATTAATCACAAAAACAATATGTAATTATATATGTGTTTTCTGATGGTCTTAGGCAACCCCTGTGAAAGGGTCATTCGACCTCCAAAGGGGTCGAGACCCACAGGTTGAGAACCGCTGCTCTCATTTAAGAGAGAAAATTGATCTGACTTAAGAGTCTGGGTGTTGGGGCTAGAAAGATTTGGAATTGTAAGACAACTGATTCCTAGTTTTCTGGCTAGAATGACTGACAGGATCATGAAACCATTGGTTGAGGTGAGAAGGAGTAGGTTTTTGTGGAGATGAACGATAAAGATAAATCAGTTCAGTTTTTACTGTTTGTTCAAGGTTCCTGTAGGGTATTCAGGTAAGGATGCATTTGGATCTGGAGTTCAGGAGAGAGCTCAGGGCTAGAGGTCGAGGTTTGCATGCTCATAGTGACATTATAGAAGGGAATGGACCAGTTCACGGAGGAGGAATGTTTAGAAACGAAGAAGGGAGAAGTTTGAATATGGCACTCTTGCAAAGCGGCAGCATTTACGGTGTGTGTGTGTATGTGTACACGTATGTATGTATGTGTGTTGGACATTTTTGAGAGGAAGTGGGAGGAAAGCTGACACAGTATACTGAGGTTAGAAGGCAGAGAGGAAGAACCCCAGAGAGCATGCATAACAAATGACAAAGGAGAAGGAAAGTAAGCACAGAGTGGGCCAGAGTATCAGGTGCCTTGGAGAGTGCAAGTAAGGTTAAAGGTAGAAGTGTGTCCAATGAATTTGGTGGCTTCAAATTTCTGAACTTTGCAAAAATTAAGAAGAGGAATCTGAGCATAGGTTACTTGAAAAAAAATTTAAAATTTCGCATAATAATACATATCAAAAGGAAAAGGAAATAGATGAGTCCCCATGTGTCCATAACCTATCTTGAAGAATGAACACATAATCAATTTTGTTTCATCTATAACTCCTGTCCCCCAACTGGATTATTTTATAGCTAAACTCAGATATCATATCCTTTTATCTGTAATTATTTAAATACATATCTTTAAAAGTTAAGGATTACTTAAGAATACGTAACTATAATATCCTACTCAAAAAAATTGACAGTACCTCCTTAATATAGTAATCAGGCACACTATTTATTTATTTGATTTTGAGAGTACATTTATTACAGCTGGGGACAGTGAAACAGGAAGGGCTTAGGATAGAGGAAGCAACAGGTGAGAGCCAAGGTAGGGCTCCTGTTAGCTCACTGAGAAAAGGGAGCCTTGGAGACAGGTTCAGGGGCTTAGCCCAGGATGAGTTGCTGCTGCCTATTGCTCCCCTGGTTGCAAGTCTCCAGGGGACCCTTAAAGTTTAGGAGATCCTTGCTGGAGTGGGAAGAAAAGTATGGGTGTGCTCCACCCAAACTTTTTATTTTAATGAAGCATGACTACATAGAAAAGAAAGAGATGAGGCAGTAACAAAAAAGGTTTGTAGGTTGTTTTATTTTGTTTGTTTTAAGATTGCTAACATGCTATTAGGGAAAAAAACCATGAAAAGGAAATGTTGGAAGATGTAGGGGATGAAAAGAGAGGAGAGAGCTGATAGAGGTCCCCCAAAATGTAGGAAAGGACAGGATGAGCAGGGTGAAGGAATTAATTTGTTGCATTTTATAAGTACCAACTCAGTGCTAGCTGTGTTCCTAGGCAGGGTGCTGGTGTCACTAGGAAGAGAGTTGCACTGAAAAGGAAGAAGAAAGGTGAGAATAGATAAAATATTTATAGGTTGGGTTGTGAAAGGTGAGCAAGTTCAAAGCTATGGTTTCTAAGAGGTGGATGGGATTAAAGGTTAATTGGTGAGGGAAGCGATTGGGGTTAGGAAAGGATAATGGTGGGGATTTGGCATAACCATGCTGGAAAGGGGACTGAGTTAGCACAAGTAGGAATTGTTTCACTGAGCCGAGATTAGAAGTCAGTAATTTTCAACGACAGCAAAACACGAGGTTGTGTGATTGTTTTCTTTAAATTTTGATTGATTGATTTACTAAAAGAGAACTTAACATATTGAAGAAACCAGTAGCCTGTTGTGCTATTGAGAAGAGAATCCAGACCAAGAACTTATGATTGGACCATTCCTCAACAATTTTGGATTTATTAATTTAACATCATTATTGTCGATTTTGGGTAAATATCATAGTAAAACTAGATAGCCCCTTGCAGATAGTTTGGATAATAACTTGCACTATTTTCTCAGCATGTGCAATTGTATTCCTTTATAGAGAATATTCTCCAGGGCACAGTGGAAGGGGTCAGGCAGATCTGTTGTCTAGTTCTGGGACTACAGCTTATTTTCTGTGATCATGGCCAAGTTTCCAAACCTGTACCCATACTCAAAGATGTAAATCCTTTATATTTCACAAGATTGTTGGGAAGACTAGACAGTTTCATGAAGGTAAACCCTCAGTGCTCAATAACTGAAGATCTTTCTCTTCCTCATCTCCCCCTCCTTATCAACAACATGGCAGGATTGTCATTTCTGTTGGACAAAAGACCACTTTCTAGGACTTTAACTTACTGTATAAGTCAGGTAGAACAGGTAGTAGTTACATTACAAAATGATCTATAAAAGGATTCATGAATTATTCTTTTTAGTGAGGCTTCCTTAAACACTATAAAATGTTATTTTATAGTCCATTGATAATAGTAATGTCTTTGACTTGGTTTATCTTCAAAGAAACAGAGTTCCACTATGTGATTTGAGATCCCAGTAGCTCTAAAATTCTTCAATTCTCTGACTACATCTCATTTCTGGGCTGATTTATATTATGATTTCACTAATATTTAAGCATCTATTTATAAATTAAAATACATGCATATTTTAATGTACTCAGCATTATTTTAAATACTTTCCTGGATAACCATAGTTATATATGGTAGCTCTAGTGCAAGTATGAAAGGAAACCATCAACAAAATGAAAAGACAACCTACTGAACGGGAGAAGATCCTTTCCAATGATACATCCAATAAAGGGCTAATATCCAAAATTTGTAAAGAACTCATACAACCTCCCCCCCCCCAAAAAAAACAAGAGCCTATTCAGGCAAAGAACCTGAATAGACTCTTCTCCAAAAGGGACAGATAGCCAGTAGACATGAGGGGATTCTCAATGTGACTTATCATCAGAGAATTTTGTATTGAAACTGCAGTGAGATACCGTCTCACACCTGTCAGAATGGCTATCAGTAAATCAACAAACAGCAAGTGTTGGTGAGGATGTGGAGAGCAGGGAGCCCTCATGAACTGATGGTGGGAATGTAGATTGGTGCAATCACTATGGGAAACAGTATGGAGGGTCCTCAAAAAATTAAAAAGGGAACCTGCCTTGTGACCCAGCAATTCCACTTCTGGGTATGTATCGAGGAAACAAAAAACACTAATTCGGAGGAATATGTGCACCCCTATGTTCCTTGCAGTGTTATTTACAGTGGCCCGGATATAGAGGTAACCCAAGCGCCCATAGACAAAGGGATAAAAAAGTGGTGGTGCATATATACAATGAATATTACTTGGCTATGAAAAAGAATGAAATCTTACCATTTGTGATAGCTTGGATGGACTTGGAGTCCACTGTGCTGGGTGAAATGGATCAGTTAGAGAAAGACAAATACCCTATGATTTCACTTATATGTGGAATCTAAAGAACAACATAAGTGAACAAACAAAATAAATAGACTCATGGATACTGAGAACAGACTGATGGTTGCCGGTGGGGGATTGTTGTGGGGACAGGGTGAAAAAGGTGAAGGGATTGAGAAGTATAACTTGGTAGTTACAAAATAATCATGGGGATGTAAAATATAGCATAGTGAATATAGTCAATAATATTGTAATAACTATCTGTGGTGCCAGTATATGATTGTCTCATCACTATGCTCTATTCCTGAAATAAATACAAAGTAATAGTGAATGTAAACTGTAACTAAAAATTTAAAAAAATTATATGATTGGTTTTAAATATAAAACACTTTACATTTTTGGTATAAACTCCAGTCGGGCATAATGCATTATGTTTTATGTATATTACTGGATTTGATTAGCTAAAATTTAAAGATTTTTATATCTATGTTTCCGAAGGATATTGGTATATCAATTTCTTATAATGTCTGGTTTTGTATCAAGGTAAGGTTGGTTTTAAAGTATGAGTTGGATGTTTTTCCACTTCTTCTTTTTTGGGAGAGTTTGTGTAGAATTGCTTTTATTTTTCCCTTAAATGCTTGGGAGAATTCATTAATGAAGCATTTGGGTCTGGAGTTGGTATTTTTTTTTTTTTCAGATCTTATATTACAAATTGAATTTAATTGATTGCTATAGGACTACTAGTATTCTGAATAATTACTGTACTTTTTCTTGAGTAAGTTTGGTATGTTGTGACCTTCATAGGATTTGTTAATTTCATTAAGTCCTCTTTTGCCTTTTAATACTGCTGAAGTTTGTAGTAGTAGCCCCTCCTTTATTCTGATTTAGGTAACTCTTGTTTTCTTTCTCCCTTTCCTGGTCAATGTCACTAGAGCTTTATCAATTTTAATGATTTTTCCAAAGAACCAGCTTTTGGCTGTGTTGAAATTTTCTGTTGTTTGACTGTTTCTGTTTTATTGATTTCTGCTCTTAATTATATTATGTTCTTTCGTCTACTCCTTTTGGGTTTTAATTTACTTTTGTTTTCCTAGATTCTTATGAGAAGCTGAAAGCAGGAGTTGGCAAACTATAATTTGGGGCCAAATGCAGCCTGCCACTTGTTTTTGAATTACCCATGAACTAAGAATGGTTTTTATATTTTTTTAATGGTTAAAAAGGTCAAAAGAAGAACATTGTTTTGTGATATATAAAAATTAAGTGAAATTCAGTAATCAGTGTCCATAAATAAAGTTTTATCGCAACACAACCACATTCATTTGTTTACATATTCTTCATAGGTACTTTTGTGCTAGAATGACAGAATTCAGTAGTTGTGACAAAGATTTCTGTTATATTTTCACTAGAGGCCTAGTGCATGAAATCTGTGCGCTCATGGGGGGAGGGGTGTCCCTTAGCCTGGCCATTTCAATGCCAACTAATGTTGTTTGACTGAAGTGATACGAAACTGTTCTATGTAGCTTTCCATGCAGTCAAAAGTTAAAACAAAGAAGTGAGATCTTCATTACCTCCCCACTGGATTTGCAGTACATATATTTTCTGTGCTCAAATTACAGTTTTAGCATCATTTTTCAGACTTTAATGCAAGTGCAAAGAATATTTTCATATTACAAATTACGTTTTACTGTGTAGGTGAGACATTTCCTCCTGACTCGGTTGAAAGAGGTTAATTTGCAATGTCATGACATGCAAAAGACAATATCAAAAGAATAGATTCTTTAAATGCCTTCCAAACAATGATTATGCTGAATGAAATTTATGATTTGATATCAGTATGTGACAGTATCTATCTGGGTGAAAAGACATCTTCAAACATGAAATACATAAAATTTCACTAAAATCATCATTAATGTATGAACATTTGCATTTGATTTTTTTTTTAAACATCCTCATCTGAGGATATGTTTACTGATTTTAGAGAGTAAGAGAAAAAGGGAAACATGGATTGGTTGTCTCCCGTATGTACCCTGACTGGGTATCAAACCCAAAACCTAGGTATGTATCCCCGACTGGGAATTGAATCCACAGCCTTTTGGTGTACAGGCTACACTGCAAACAACTGAGCCATACTGGCCAGGGCTGCATTTGATTTTAATGTTAGGGAACAGTAACTTTGAATCCCAACTAAGTGAAATATTCATCTTCCCCCAAAGAGTTTAATTTTTATTAGACCTGTATTACAAAAAGTTGTGCTTAACTATTAGTATAATATTTTGAATTTCATCAATAAAAATTGTGGAAATTTTGTCTCATTGTGTCACTACTTAAATAATGTCCTCAATATTGCACGTTAGTCTTTAAAACCTAAAATATTTGCTCTTTGATCCTTTACAAAGTTTGCTGACTGCTGCTTTACATCAAGGCATTTTTATTCTGCACAGTTGTGTACCTGCACATAATAGCAGAATTAATGCTTAGTCTCACAGTGAATTTAACAGAAAATATATAGAATGGTTTTGTTTCTATTGTAGGTTGTTTACTGTAAATTAATTGCAGGTTGTTTACTGTAAAAAGACCTTTCTGTTTTGTGATAATATTTAATTTGAGAAGAGGCTTTCTATGGTTCTATATTATTGATCTACAGAATATTGGAATTTCTTACCATGTAAAAATAGTGTACAATTAGCTGCAGTGTAATTCTCAAGTAATATAGATGATGCCTTCAGTGAACCTATGCTTGGCGAAGGGGCAAATATAACATGCCAAAACACATAAAGAAAACAGCTTTATTTTTAAGAAAGTACGATAGTCACTTAAAGAGCCTAGAACTAGATGTGGTTAATTTTGAGGCAGAGTGTTAGAGCCCCTTAAGAATAGATAAGAGACAGAGAGGAAGAGCCAAGCTACCCACACCAAACTCTAATTCCCTCAGGAAGGTATGGAAAAATACTATGATTTTCTCTTCTAAGTTTATTCATTGGTCTACTGTTCCAGGAAATAAGAATAGGGCAATTTGGACTTCTCGGGATGTCATTCTTCTGTATCTCTGTAGTTCCTACTCTTTGTAGTCTTGAGTGGAAAGTATTTCTGCATGGAAGACTGGAATGATTCTGGGAGATGTTTGGGAAGCCTGGAAGAAAAGCTGGAATGATGGGCTGGGAACCTTTGGTGGAAACCAGAGTTTCAGATGATGGTCTTCTAGCATCTTGTAGAATGGAAAAGATTGGTGATAGTTATTTGCACAGACAAGAAAGAAAAAGCGATAGAGAAAGGCAGGATCATGGGTGATTACAGTTGAACAAAAAGAGCTCAGGTAGTTTAATTCATAGGATTTTGCTTAGATTTAAGTTGTATGGCGCATTAAATGCACATAAATGATGTGTGGACAACTATAGGCTGTTCTGTTAAAATGTGTTCCTTCAGTATGACATTTTATTTTTAGGCCAAAAAGTTTTAGGGAGAATTTCTGTGGTTTTAATTGACATAATTGGAAAATATGTGATACTCATATATTTCTACATTTTCAAGAATAGATTGAAAGAAATTAAGCAAGATCATTTTTATTATTATTGCAGTTTGTTGATATTACAAATGAGCAAGAAAAACCAGTACCTGTAACAGGAATCCGTAGTTCAGAGCTGTGTAATTTCTCATTATTGTCTTGGGTGTTCTTTTCTGAACTCTTGTGCTGCCAAAATTAGAAACTTTGTTCAATATTATAAGATGCATTCAGATAACCTCAAACAAAGAAAAAACCATTTTGACTTTCCATGTAGTTTTAAGCTGATATTTTAAAGAATAATAAAAAATATTTTGAAGTCAGTACTGAAAACTTAATAAAAAGTCATTATATTTAATGTTTAGGTCTCTGAAAGAAGATGAACTTGGCTGAGATTTGTGACAATGCAAAGAAAGGAAGAGAATATGCACTTCTTGGAAATTATGACTCATCAATGGTATATTACCAAGGGGTGATCCAACAGATTCAGAGACATTGCCAGTCAGTTAGAGACCCGGCTATCAGAGGCAAATGGCAACAGGTAAGGTCACATTATTCAGTGAGTCAGGGCAGCAGTCTATTGTTCTTGAAAGACTAGAGGCCTGGTGCAGGACATTCGTGCACTTAGGGGAGGGGTCCCTCAGCCCGGCCTGTGCCCTCTCGCAGTCCTGGAGCCAATGGGGGATGTCTGACTGACAGCTTAAGCTGTGAGCCCAGCTTCTGGCTGAGTGGTGCTCCTGCTGTGAGAGCACATTGACTACCAGGGGGCAGCTCCAGCATTGAGTGTCTGCTCCCTGGTAGTCAGCATGCATCATAGCAACTGGTTGTTCCGCTGTCAGGCTGAAACCGGCTCTCCAACATCCCCCGTCAGTGCACGTCATAGCGAGGGGTTGAGTAGCCTTAGCATATCATTAGCATATTGCACGGTGATTGGTTGAACAGCCAACCAGACAATCAGGCACTTAACATATTAGTCTTTTATTATATAGGATTAGAACTTGAGATGTAAATAGTTCTTACTTGTCTGAATACTGAGGTATATTTAAAATGCACTCTGAATAGTTTCCTCTCTTGTCCAGATAATATTTTACATAGTTTTTATTATTTCATGAGACATACTTCAAAGATGCTTAATCCGAATTGAATCTATTTTAATTTTTTAAAAATTTCACTATCAGTTGCCTAATTGTGAGTACAAATTTTTGAAATAAATTATTGGTACTTGCCTTTTCCCCTTTCAATTCTACATGTAGTTTGACCCATTTCATAAAACTTTTCCTTTAAGAAAGTTTATTCTTTTGAAAGATTCCTTACAAATACAAAGGAGTCAGTAATCTAATAAAAAACACTAATATGTTTGCTGTCTCTTGACTATACAACTTGATTTTATAATAGTACAGTTAATGAAACCTTGAATTATAATTTTCCACTTATTCTTAAAACTTAAAATCCTTTTAAAATTATAAGTACAAAGTCAAGTATTTCTTTGAAGTTTCCATTTTACGTACTAATGCCTTTTAAGTGTTTCTTCTAATTTTTCCACTAGTCAGAAATTGATGTTTTACTGAATTTGTAGGGTAAATTTGGCTTATTTTCTGACTTAAGTGTTACCAGATTATGTTGAGTGAGAACAATATACTTGCTCTATGTCAAGTTGAAAATTTTAGTTCTTTTCCTCTATCCTGCGTACTAGCCACAGATAAGAGTGGTTTATTAATCTAGCATGGAAATATTCTTGATACGTTATTAATTGTATTAAATAGTTGCCATTTTTATTCAGATATTTCTATTGTTTCTTTCCATTAGGTTCTGAAATTTCATTGCTCCAAGTATATCATGTAATTGCATATATGAGTAATTGAACTTTACTTACGTTTTTCTTTGATTCTGCATCTCCTTAATATGTTCCTTTCTATATATATTAAATTGATGATTTAATATAAAGTGATGATTCTCCTTTCCTCTCTCTCTTCTTGAACAATATTACCTATTATTCAAGGTAAAGTTCAAGGCACATTTCTTATGCTCTGCTTTACAGTAAAGTGTACGTTCTGATTAAAAAAATTAGAATTGTTAAACTGAATTTATAAATGTAATTTTCAATCAATTATCTATTTGCCTTTGAAAATTAGTTTTGGCTCAGAGTTTCAAAACACAATAATTTCTATATACTAGGTGCTCAACGAGAGTTTTTAAATACAGGAAAAATCTGGCCTCTGAGCCCAAAATAAACTTTGCCCAGGTCTTGAAAGAATTTAACAAGTCCCAAAGAATTCAGAGTTTAGATGAAGGAGAATTTAAATAAAAATTAGAAGTGTGTTATTCATATAGTATTTGATCACTTCAGGCTTTCATATGCCCATGACAAGCAGGCATTTCATATTTAGTGAGATTGGGGACAGCAAATGCTGGTCAAAAATTTGGCTGGTAAGTTTTTGGAAGCTAGCTCTGGTCGGGTAGCTCAATTGGTTAGAGCATCGTCCCAGTATGCAAGGCTGCGGGTTTTATCCCTAGTCAGGGCACCTACAAGAATTAACTAATGAATGCATAAATAAATGGAATAACAAATTGATGATTCTCTCTCTCTTCCTTTCTCTAAGATTAATAAATAAAAAATTTAAAAACTTTTTTGGAAGTTATTTCTAAGTATATTAAAATGATTTAACATTATTATTATAGTTCTCTGGGACTGGCTAACTTGTTACTGAATTAGTTGCTTGTTTTAGATTATGTTCATGGTCATTACATTCCTTGGTAGAAGTAAAGTTCCATTATGAAGGTATATTACTAGTTCCCCTGTGAAAAGTTATTTAATTATATCTTTTTTCAAACTGATTCCTACCCTTCTATCTATATCACTTTAAATAGTTCTTTGTTTTTGAATATGTTTTTTTAATGACTCATGTTGCATACTTTGAAAAACATTAAGAAAACTTGCATTCTATAGCAATTTATATAAACTTGAAACAATTTCTGGCATAAAGGCTATATATATGTACGTATGTATGTATTTATTTATTTAAGGTTCGGCAGGAATTATTGGAAGAATATGAACAAGTTAAAAGTATTGTCAACACTTTGGAAAGTTTTAAAATTGACAAGCCCCCAGATTTCCCTGTGTCCTGTCAAGACGAACCATTTAGAGACCCTGCTGTTTGGCCGCCCCCTGTACCTGCAGAACACAGGTAAACGGACTTCACGTTCTCTTTAGGTCCTTCTGTAGCTAATTAATATTCAGGGTGAAGAGAGTGAAGCTTTATTTGAACAAAGGGTGAAAAGTCTCTTGGGGGGCATGTAAATATAATACCTGTGTATACTTTTTACACCTATGGGTTTACAGAGTTTTTACTTGTATTTGATAAAGAATAGAAGTCGTATATCTTGCTTTTAGAATGTTTTTGCTACTGTACTTATAACAATAGAAATCTAGTCCTAAAATTTTTCAGTTAAATGAAATCTTTTAGATTTCATAATATCAGCATCAAAACTTGGATGGCTTTTTTCCTTTAAAACATTTTAAAAAAAATATATTTTGTTGATTTTTTACAGAGAGGAAGGGAGAGGGATAGAGAAGTAGAAACATCCATGAGAGAGAAACATCCATGAGTTGCCTCCTGCACACCCCCTACTTAGGATGTGCCCGCAACCAAGGTACATGCCCCTGACCAGAATCGAACCCGGGATTCTTCAGTCCACAGGCCGATGCTCCAGCCACTGAACCAAACTGGTCAGGGCGTGACATTTTTGCTTTGAAAGACTCTTAATTTTAGATGAAGATTTATCTGGTTGGGCTTACAGCCAATTTCTAGAATCTTAATGTTTACGGTTTCTTAAAGGTTAAAGGTCAGATTCCCTACTGTGGCATATAAAGCTTTGAAGTTTATCTCCCTGATGCCCAGTCTGTGCATCATCTACATGAACCTTTCTCTTCTCATTCTTTCCTGTCATCTTGTCTTTGAACAGTTCTTTAATGAATTCCCATAGCCCCATCTAAGCAACTTATATTCATTAAGTCTCAGCTGAACTGTATTTCCTCCTCTCTAGCATTTTTTAATTTGCCCAGGCATGACGGCTTGTCATAGAGTTAGGTTGCATTTTTTGGTAAATTCACAAGATTAGGAGCTTTGCAAAGTCAGGACTATGCTTTTTATTTACTCAAAACAAAAATAACAGACTTCCATTATCAACACAGGGTTTGGTACATAGGCATTCAACCAACATTGAATGAATAACTCCATTAATTCCACAAATGAGAAAGTGAGGCCTTAGAGACCCTGACTAGTAAGTTAGGCTAAATTAGGACCTGAGTTTAGGTCTTTCTGGCTTTCATTTCCCTAGATCAGGGGTCCTCCAACTATGGCCCGCGGGCCACATGCAAATACAAATATTGTATTTGTTCCCGTTTTGTTTTTTTTTTACTTCAAAATAAGATATGTGCAGTGTGCATAGGAATTTGTTCATAGTTTTTTTTTAAACTATAGTCTGGCCCTCCAACGGTCTGAGGGACAGTGAACTGGCCCCCTGTTTAAAAAGTTTGAGGACCCCTGCCCTAGATTGTGAAGTGGTATTGTGGCCAGTGTTGTAAATAAGTTTCCCTTTGGTCAGTAGCTGTGATCCTGTGTTTAACTTGCTGAAGTTTCCTAAAAGCATTTAAAAAACTGTGAAAAGTGGTTAATTTATTCCTTCAGGTTTTTACCCAATGAGTTATGGGTAGATTTATGATTTCCACTATAAAAACACTAGATGATGATCCTGTTCTAAGGTCTATAATAATATAGTGCTTTCCTCAGATATAACTACCTTCAGGTGTTTTGGATTAAGGTAACCATTACCCCTCATGGGTTATGAACCTATGCATATAGGTTCTTTGGTTAATCTCTCCCTACCTCCACTTCCCCCCAACCCCCACCTTCCCTCTGAGATTCGTCAATCTGTTCCATTCTTCTATGTCTCTGGATCTATTTTGTTTCTTTGTTTATTTTGTTCATTAGATTCCACAAATGAGTGAGATCATGTGATATTTGTCTTTCTCTGACTAGCATATTTCTCTTAGTATAATACTCTTCCAGGTCATGCTGTCTCAAAGGTAAGAGATCCTTTTTTTTTTTTTAACTGCTGCATAGTATTCCATTGTGTAGATGTACTATAGCTTTTTTATCCACTCATCTGCTGATGGGCACTTGGGCTGTTTCCAGATCTTAGCTGTTATAAATAGCGCTGCTATGAACACAGGGGTGCATATATTCTTTCTAATTGGTGTTTTGGGACCTTAGGATATATTGCTAGAAGTGGGATCACTGGGTCAAATGGCTGTTCCATATTTAATTTTTTGAGGACAATCCATACTGCTTTTCATAATGGCTTCACCCAGTCTGCATTACCACCAGCAGTGACCTAGGGTTCCCATTTCTCCACATCCTCACCAGCACTTATCATTTGTTGATTTGTTGATAGTAACCATTCTGACAGGTGTGAGGTGATACCTCATTGTTGTTTTAATTTGCATCTCTCAGATAATCAGTGACTTTGAGCATTTTTTCATGTGTCTCTTGGCCATCTGTATATCCACTTTGGAGAAGTGTCTATTTAGGTCCTTTGCCCATTTTTTATTTGGATTGTCTTCCTTTTGTTAAAGATGCTACAAAGAAAGAGAATTACAAGCCAATATCCCTGATTAACATAGATGCTAAAACCCTCAACAACACATTAGCAAATCTGATCCAGCAATATATTAAAAAGATCATACACCATGACCAAGTGAGATTTACTCCAGGGATGCAAGGCTGGTTCAATATTCAGAAATCAATAAATCAGTTAATACATTGCAAGCAAATTGAAAGACAAAAATCACAGTATCATATAAAAGAGTTTGGCTTTTTTAGATTCCACATATAAGTGACATCATACAGAATTTGTCTTTCTCTCACTGATCTCACTTAGCATAATGCCCTCAGGGTTTATCCGTAGTGCTGCAGATGGCAGGATTTTCTTCTTTCTCATGGCTGAGTAATATTCCATTGCATATATGCACCGCATCTTCTTTATTCATTCATCTGCTCGTGGATGCTTAGGTTGTTTCCATATCTTGGCTATTGTGAATTATGTTGCAGTAAACATGAGCTCTTCAATATCTTGTCTTCATTTCCTTCGGATATAGACCCAAGAGCAGAATTTCTGGATCATATGGTAGTTCTATTTTTAATTTTTTTGAGGAATTTCCACAGTGTTTTCCATAGTAGTAGAACTAGTTTGCATTCCCACCAACAGTGCACTAGGGTCCCCTTTTTTCCACATCCTTCCAACACTTATCTCCTGTTCTTGAGGATAGCCCTTGTAACAAGTGCGAGGTGATATCTCATTGTGGTTTTAATTTACATGTCCCCAATAACTAGTGATATTGAATATCTTTTCATGTATCTTTTCTTTGGAAAAATCTGTTTTTCATTCCTCTGCCTATTTTTTAGACAGATCATTTTTCTTTTTTAAAAAAATGAGTTGTATGAATTTTTATTTATTTTAGTTTTTGTTAATCCTCACCCAAGAATATATTTCCCATTGATTTTTGGAGTAAAAGGGAGGGAGGGAGGGAGAGAGGGAGAGAGAGAGGAGGAGAGGGAGAAAAAGCATCTATATGAGAGAGACACAGATTGGTTGCCTCCCTTGCACTCCCTGACGGGGTGGGAATTGAACCTGCAACCCTGGTACATGCCCTTGAAGGGAATTGAACTCGTGAGCCTTGTGTGCGAGGGTCAGCACTCTCACCACTTAGCTACTCTGGCCAGGACTGTTTGAATTTTGTATGTATTTTGGACATCAACCTCTTATCTGATATATGGTTTGCAAATATTTTCTCCCATTTGGTAGGTTGTCTTTTCAGTTTTTGGATTCTTTTGCTGTGATGAAGATTTTTTTAGTTTGATGTAGTCCCATTTGTGGATTTGTACTTTTGTTGCTTTTGCTTTTGGTGTCATAAACAAAAAAACCATTGCCTAGTCAAGGAACTTCTTTACTAGGTTTTCTTCTAGGAGTCTCAAAGTATCAGGTCTTTTGTGTAAATCTTTTAAATCCATTTAAAGTTTATTTTTGTGAGTGGTTAAGGGGTCCAGTTTTATTTTTCTGCTGGTATTTGAAAGGGCGAGACCTCAACCTAGAAACCCTGATGCCCAGCGCTCCCCGCGGTCGGTCCCAGCATTCCCTACGGCAGGCTCCCCCCAGCCCATCCCTGCCCGTCTCCCAGCACCCGGTCTCCCAGCACCGGCGCTGGGTTGGCCACCCCTGGTCTAGTTTCCT
>NW_006295735.1:70746-71917 GCF_000327345.1 Myotis davidii
CAGGGGACCAGGGCGCTGGGCTCCTGTGTGCTGGGGAGTGGCCTGCGGCCTTCGGGGAAGGACGCCTATCGAGGGGTGAGGCGGCGGGCTGTCGGAGCCCGGGTTAGGGTGCAGGCCGGAGAGCCCAGGAGGGGGGTTAGGGCGAGGGCGCGGGTCAGCTGACCACCGGCCGCCTCACCTGGGTTCTCGTGACTAGCCATCTGCTGGTCCTCAGAATCCAGCGGCCCCGGAGACCAGGCCTCTTCCCGCAGCTCCATGTGTGGGTCCCTGTCGGAGGGAGGGAACAGGACAGTTCACCGGAGGGCAGGTGCGCTGGGCTCCCACCCATGCTTGAGCTAAGAAGCCCCGCATGGCCCTGTGGACAGAGGGACGGTGGGGACCGCCCAGGCTGCAGCCGCCCAGAACCACCGGCCCATCCCCGGAAGGCCTCCTTTCCCACGCGAGCAGAGACCTGCCCACGCGGCGCCCGCCCTTCCCCGCATTCCCAGTGAAGGGGCGGGGACTGCGCCATGTGCTCGGCAAGGCTTCTTCCTGGAAGCCTCTGCTAGCCACACCCAGGATTTCTCTGGACTAACAAATGATAATCAAGGGAAGTGCACTCCATCACTATGACCAAATCCTGTGTAATGAGACACCGACTTGCGCCTGGCCAATCAGTGGGGCCCACAGTCACCTCTTCTGCCCTTACTCCATCCCCCTATAAAACTTGTCCCATCAGGCTTCGCTCTCTACCACTGGGCTTACTATTGCATCAGTGAGAGTGGTCCGGGAGCCGAACTAGTTCGAAATAAAGGACTGTTTGCTTTTGCATCGGACTCGCTGGCTCCCTGGTGGGCTCTTGGGAATCTTGAAATCTGGGCATAACAGTAGTTACTCAATTTTCTCAGCATCTTTTTTTGAAGAGACTGTTCTTTCCTCATTGAATGTTCTTGACTCATTTGTCAATTAATTAACTATAAACACAGAAGTTTATTTCCTGGCTCTCTATTTTGTTCCAGTAGTCTATGTGTTTACTTTTATGTCAGTACTATACTGTTTTAATTACTATAGCTTTGTAATATAGTTTTAAATTAGGAAGCCTGATGCCTCTAGTTTTGATGTTTTTTTCTGAAGATAGCTTTGGCTATCCAAGGTCTTCTGTGGTTCTATACAAATTTTAGGATGGTTTCTT
>NW_006295735.1:91178-93159 GCF_000327345.1 Myotis davidii
AGGGAGGGAACAGGACAGTTCACCGGAGGGCAGGTGCGCTGGGCTCCCACCCATGCTTGAGCTAAGAAGCCCCGCATGGCCCTGTGGACAGAGGGACGGTGGGGACCGCCCAGGCTGCAGCCGCCCAGAACCACCGGCCCATCCCCGGAAGGCCTCCTTTCCCACGCGAGCAGAGACCTGCCCACGCGGCGCCCGCCCTTCCCCGCATTCCCAGTGAAGGGGCGGGGACTGCGCCATGTGCTCGGCAAGGCTTCTTCCTGGAAGCCTCTGCTAGCCACACCCAGGATTTCTCTGGACTAACAAATGATAATCAAGGGAAGTGCACTCCATCACTATGACCAAATCCTGTGTAATGAGACACCGACTTGCGCCTGGCCAATCAGTGGGGCCCACAGTCCCCTCTTCTGCCCTTACTCCATCCCCCTATAAAACTTGTCCCATCAGGCTTCGCTCTCTACCACTGGGCTTACTATTGCATCAGTGAGAGTGGTCCGGGAGCCGAACTAGTTCGAAATAAAGGACTGTTTGCTTTTGCATCGGACTCGCTGGCTCCCTGGTGGGCTCTTGGGAATCTTGAAATCTGGGCATAACAGTAGTTACTCAATTTTCTCAGCATCTTTTTTTGAAGAGACTGTTCTTTCCTCATTGAATGTTCTTGACTCATTTGTCAATTAATTAACTATAAACACAGAAGTTTATTTCCTGGCTCTCTATTTTGTTCCAGTAGTCTATGTGTTTACTTTTATGTCAGTACTATACTGTTTTAATTACTATAGCCTTGTAGTATAGTTTGATATCAGGAATATGATGTGAGACCTCTGGCATTATTCTTTTTTCTCTTGATTGCTTTGGTTATTTAGGGTCTTTGAGGTACCATACAAATTTCGGATTTTTTTCTATTTCTGTGAAAAATGCCATTGGAATTTTATAGGGATTGTATTGATTCTGTAGATGGCTTTGGGTAGAATGGACATTTTAACAAATTAATCTTTGATCAAGGAACACAGGATATATTTCTATTTGTTTGTGTTTTCTTCAGTTCCTTTCATTAAAGTTTTGTAGTTTTCATTGTACATATATTTCACTTCCTGTTTTATTGTTTTGATACTATTGTGAATGAGAAGTTTTCTTTACTTTTTTTCAGCTGTTTCATTATTAGTGTATAGAAACACATTGATTTCTGTTTGTTGATTTTATATCCACAACTTTATTGAATTCATTGATTAGTTTCAACAATTTTTTGGTTTAGTCTTTTCTGTTTTTAAGATCAGCCCTAGCCAGTTTGGCTCAGTGGATAGAGTGTTGGCCTGCAGACTGAAGGGTCCTGGGTTCGATTCCGGTCAAGGGCACATGCCCAGGTTGCGGGTTCAGTCCCCAGTGAGGGGTGTGCAGGAGGCAGCCGATCAATGATTCTCTCTCATCATTGATGTTTCTATCTCTCTCTCCCTCTCCCTTCCTCTCTGAAATCAATAAAAATATATTTTAAAAAATCATATCACCAGTATATAATACTAATTTTTGTTTTTCCTTTTTGATTTGGATGCCTATTAGTTCTTTGTCTTGCCTAATTGCTCAGCTAGGACTTCCAGTACAATCTACACTAATAAAAGAGAAACATGGTAATTGGCGTACGACCGCTACCCTTCCCATTGGCTAATCATCGAGATATGCAAATTAACTGGCAGCCAAGATGGCAGCCGGCAGCCAGGCAGCTGATATGAACAGGGAGGCTTGCTTGCTTCGGTGACGGAGGACTCCAATGTTCCCCGCCTGACTAACCGGCCTCTGAGCCTGCAGTTTGAACATTGTAACAAAAATAGAAGCTAAACAAAACCCCAAAAAACAGCTTTCAGAGAGTGGGGATCTCAGAGCTGAAGTTGATACAAAGTTTCAATTATAGAACCTAAACAAACCAGATACCTGCTTTCAGCAGCAGAGGCCTCAGAGCTGGAGCCAGGCTAAAGCCGGCCCAGCATAAAAA
>NW_006295735.1:93657-107111 GCF_000327345.1 Myotis davidii
ATAATAAAATAATAATATGCAACTTGACCCTAACAGCAGAATGACTGGGAATGACTGGTTACTATGACACACACTGACCACCAGGATGCAGACACTCAAGGCAGGAGCTTCCCCCTGGTGGTCTGTGCGCTCCCACAGGGGGAGCTCTACTCAGTCACAAGCCAGGCTGACGGCTGCCAGTACAGCGGTGGTAGTGGGAGCCTCTCCTGCCTCCTTAACAGTGCTAAGGATGTCCGACTGAAGCTTAGGTTGGCTCCCTGCTGGCAAGTGGACATCCCCCGAGGGCTCCCAGGCTGCCAGAGGGATGTCTGACTGCCAGCTGAGGCCCAATCCCCCGGGAAGCGGGCCTAAGCCAGCAGGTGGTCATCCCCCGAGGGGTCCCAGACTGCGATGGGGCACAGGCCAGGCTGAGGGACCCCCTACCCCCCCGAGTGCACAAATTTGTGTGCATCGGGCCTCTAGCCCTATATAATAAAAGGCTAATATGCAAATAGACTGAATGGTGGAATGACTGGTCGCTGTGACGTGCACTGACCACCAGGGGCAGATGCTCAATGTAGGAACTGCCCCCTGGTGGTCAGCGCAGCTCAGCCAGAAGCTGGGCTCATAGCTGCCAAGTGCAGCGGTGGTGGCAGGAGCCTCTCCTGCTTCCATGGCAGCGCTAAGGATGTCCTAAGCCATCTGTCAGACATCATGAGAGGGCTTCCAGACTGCGAGAAGGCACAGGCCGGGCTGAGGGACTCCCCTGCCCCCTGCCGAGTGCACGAATTTCATGCACTGGGCCTCTAGTATTGAATAAAAGGTGAGAGAGAGCACCTTTGTGCTATTCCTGATATTAGAGGAAGAAGCTTTTAGTTTTTCACTGTTGAATATGTTAGCTATGGGCTTGTCATACATAGTCTTTATTATGTTCTTTCTGTATCCAATTTGTTGAGGGTTTTAATTATGAAAGAATGTTGTATTTTATCAACTGCTTTTCCTGCATCTAGTGAGAGGATCATATAATTTGTATCTTTCATACTATTAATGTGGTTGGATACACTTATTGATCTGTACATGTTGAACCACCCTGGCATGCCAGAGATTAATCTCACTTGGTAATTTTTAATACATTGTTGAATTTGGTTTGCTAATATTTTGTTGAGAGTTTTTGCCTCTGTACTCATTGGGGATATTGGTCTATAGTTTTCTATTGTGGTGTCCTTATCTGGGTTGGTGCCAGGGTAATGCTGGCCTCATAAAATGAGTTTGGAAGTGTTCCCTCTTCTTCGTTTGTTTTTGAAGAGTTTAAGAAGGATTGGTGTTAACTATTCTTCAAGTGTTTGGTAGGATTCACCAGAGCAACCATCTGGTCCTGGGAATAACTTTTAGTATAGGAAATACCTGCTCTGAATTGCTAGAGCATCATGATGTATATCAAAAAGCAGTGGCCACAGATAATAACACTAATATTCATGGCTCAAACTGAATAAAAAGTGTGACGGGCATTTTCCCATTGATGAACACTTACCTGAAACTTCTCTTTCGAGAAATACTAGCCTCGGTATTTCCTTTTTGTTCTGTTCTCCCTAAACTGCTCATAATACAGATCTGATTTATGTTTATACTTTTGCTTTAATCTTTACTCCTACTGAAAGTGAAGGATGAATGGACCAGAATATATTTCTCTGAACCTCCATTCTCTATGCCAAATTTTAAAACGTTTTCTTTGTATGTAGCCATTGTGTGTATTTTTTTCCTCTGTGGATCAGAAATCCTTAATAAAAACAAATCTAAGACTAAATATTGCCCAGGGGAAATTTTTTAATTCTCACTTATATCATCAACAACAATAGAAAAGTACTCACCAACTCCACAAGGTTCTCTTAGCGAAGAAATTCTGTTTAATACCTTGAGGATTAGCATGGGATAAACTTTATGAATAAAATCTTTATATAAGCAAAACCACATGGTGACATATATGTAAGGCATATGTTAATGAAGTAATATTTACACAGGTTTGTAGCACAGAATGTGTTCATGGGCTGAAAAAATAAGTAAATATTAAGATTGTAAATGTAGGGTTAAAAGTTATGGGAAGTTAGGGTAATATAATATTTTTCTCTGGTAATTTTTTTCTATAGGTCATGTAAAACATAATAAAATTTTCCTTAGAGATAGTGAATAGTGGATATAGTCATTAAGTATCTTGGTTTAATGGGAAGACTCTTAACTTGTGTCCATGAGATCTGAGTTTGAAGTCTGCTTCTGACACCTGCTTGTTTTATGATCTTGAACAGGTTATTTAGCCTCTCTAAATATTAGCTTCCCTATCTGTAAAACTGGGATCTCTACCTCATGGATTAATTAAGAGAACTTACTATATAAGACAGTAACTGTCAAGTAATAAGTAATTAAAATGGTCAATTTTGAAACAAAATACCACAATGTTCTTTCAGATAAATAAGCAACTAACAATTAAAAAATGATAGTCTCATTCATAAAATTCCTCAAGGAAATTATTCCTCCCCTGAACAATTTACATAAATCTTTAGTTCTCTGAAACATTTTGAATAACTCTGGCAGAGAGGATATGGTGTTTTAAATATCCAAGTCTCATAAAGTTGGTGTTCATTTTCAGGGAAAGAATGATAACTAATTATCAGTCATTTACTGAATGTTTTACAACTATTATCTTATGTAAAACTCCAATGATCCCATGAAGTAGCTAGTGTTATTGTGTACCCATATTACTCTTGCTAATTTATTATTATGAACCCCATTTATAGCTGAGGAAATTGAAGCTTATAGAGTTTGTAATTTTTCCAAAGTTATCTGAACAAGAAAGTGGGACAGTCAGGATTTGAGCCCAGATCACCTCAAGTTCAGGACTCTTATTTATACCACTCTGCTGTGTTACTTTCCTATACACATCAGTGATGTCTGTTGGTATGTTTTGATATCATCTCTATATTCTGATACATCTACTTGATTAAATTCTTATTAGAGATGATAGGAAAATAAAGATGCTGAAAATGCTAAACTTAATAAATTTTGATACTTTAAATATAATTTAAGAAATTTCTCTATGAGAACATCTGAAATTATAGTGGAAGGCCATAGAAAAATAGAATTGACCTTATTTTGCACAAAATGTTTCCGGGATGCATCTGATGTGTTTGGCGTTAGGCACAAATTTGGTAGCCTGGTTCATACCTCTGTCCTTTTCACTTCATGGACTTAACTCAAAACTTCTCCCTTATCCCTGTTGCTGGACACCAAGGCACTCTGTATACTGTGGGTTCCAGCAGTGCTGTTGGAAATCATATCTTATGTGTCATGCTTCTGCTAAGTTTAATCATGATCCTGTTTTCAGTCACCAGCAGCTGCTTGGATAAATCAAAACAGTTTTTTTTTTAAAAAAAAAAATGAGTTAGATTCATTGTCTTAAACTTGAGGAAATTGAACTACAAAAGTAGGATTATGATGGGAGGTAGTGGCAATATTAGCATTAAACGCCAAAGAGAAGAAGTCTCCAGGTCATCCTTAGTGTCCTAAGTTAAAAGCTATCTTGTAGTCACTAAATTGTTATATTTTTTATGTTACAATAAGTTTATTAAACATTCTCTTTAATGAGACCATTTAATTTTTTTTATTAAAAATTTTGTTTTTAGAGAAAGAGAGGAAGGGGGAAAGAGACATTGATTTGTTGTTCCACTTATTTATGCATTCATTGGTGGGTTCTTGTATGTGCCCTGACTTAGGATTGAACCTGCAGCCTTGGTTTATTGGGAGAATGCTCTAAGCAACTCAGCTACCCAGCCCAGATGAGACCATTTTATTTATTTTATTTTATTTTTTCGTTAATCTTCAGAATATCCTGAGGATATTTATTCCTTTGATTATTAGAGAGAGTGGAAAGGAGGGAAGGAGAGAGGGAGAGAGAATGATTGATATGAGTGAAACATCAATTGGTTGCCTCCTGCACACACCCTGACCATGGCTGGGGATTGAACCTGCAACCCAGTTACATGCCCTTGACTTGGAATCGAACCCCAAACCCTTCAGTGTAGGGTTGATGCTCTAATCACTGAGAACACCTGCCAGAGAAGGATGAAAATATTTTAAAATGGTATCTCCTAGTGAAACCTGAAGCCACAAAACTAAGATGTTCTTATTGGAGCAGTATTTGACATAGTATATATTCAATAAACTATTCTTTACTTAACTTAAAAAATAAATGATACATCTTTTAAAGTTGCATATTTTTGGAGAGATGGCAAAATAGGATACACAAGCCTGAAGTTAACCTTTGGCTTATTCTGTGTGGGTAAACTGGAACTCTGATATGCCTTCTGATGTTATTTCATCTGGAATCAGGGGAAATAGCATAATGTGTTTCTGTGCATATATAGATAGGAAGAATGATTTGTATCAAATTTATCTTATTCTGTAGAATTTCAGTCAAGGGGAAATTCTTACTGCTTAGTATTAAAGTTATTGCTTTATGTTCTTAGGGTATCCAAATAGGTTAAGTAGCTGCTAGCATTTAAAATGCCAATTTTCCGTGGAAAAAGATCAGTTAAGATCAAGGTCAAGTACCAGTAGACAGGAAACTATCATCTCATCCTTACAAGTATTTCACCCAGACTCTAGCTCAGTTATTTTCCTGGGATTAGGGGGTAAGAGAGCAAATTTTTCTATCAGTTCCACCACTAATTGAGTGGTCCTCCAAATAAGTTTACTTTTCTGCATCTCATTTTTCTCCTTTGTAATATGTATGTTGTGATGAAATTGTTTTGTAAAATTATTTTGAAGTCTTAGGAAGAAAAATACTATATTATTGATCTATCCAACATATATTTTATGAACATTCATCATATGCTAGATATTATCTCTGGCCCTGTGTAAAGTATGAAGGTAACAATCCTCTCCCTAACCCCCTACGATCACCCCAAACACATACATACACACACACACACACACACACACACACACACACACACACACCCTGGCCTTAAGAAACCAATAAGAGAAAATAATCCAGACATCCTGGGAAATTTAAGTAGGATGCCGGCACCTATTGTATGTCAAGTATTGTGCTAGTACTATGCTGGGATGCAGAAACAGACTCTGTCCCTGCCCTATTAAGCATACAGTCCTACAGTAAAATGGGTGTGAGAGCCAGTACTGAAATAGAATGGACTGGATTTGGTGATTAATTAGATATAGAGAATGAGAGAAAAATTGGAACAGATAATGAAATTTCCAGACCAGGATGTTGAATAAGAATTGGAAATGAGAACCAGAGTTTAAGAGAGATTGAGATTAGTGGTGGTTATTTAGGAATCACCAGCAAGAGAAGGAATTTTAAGAAAGAAAATATTTAAGGTCGTTCTTTGTATGATGGAATACGTTATTTGCTTAATATGATTCACAGGTTGAAATTAAACTCATTTTCTTAACATTCTGAAGTCATATTCTCTTCCAAAATCCTGTTTGCGGAGAAAGGGATGGACTCTATTTTTAGACTCTCGGTAGCATGTAGGTAGCAGTGCTGATGAACTGCAATAACTGACATTTACTGCGTTCTTGACTGTGAACCAGGTACAGTGCTAATAAGCTTTTTACATGGTTTATTTCTTAATTGTCACAACTCCCTCTAAAATAAGTACTATTTTTTCATCCCTATTTTTTAGAAGACATTGAGGTTTAAAGATTCTAAGCAACTTTATCAAATTCTGTGTGTAGGTCAAATAAGGTAGGATTGATAGTGGAAATGGATTTAGCAATATGGAGCTTATTGGTGACCTTGATGAAGACCAAAATAGGATGGAATGATGGAGAATAACAGAGTGGGTTCAGAGAATGGAACCAGAGGGATTGAAAACAATGAATATATGCAATTCCTCAATTAGTCTTGCTGAAAAGGGGAGCAGAGAAATTGAGTGGTAGTTGGGGAAGACATGGAGTCAAGATTTGTTGTTTTGGAGGGAAAGGATGTTTGTAAGCCGATGAGAATGCTACAGAAGGATGGAGAACATGGAAAATGTGTGGGAGAAAATGGACAGCTGTGGAGCAATGTCCTTGAATAGATGAGAGGAGATGGAACCTAGCGGTCCAGTGGAGGGGGGCATGGACAGCTGATTCAGAGTAACGGGAGGGAAGACAGGTTAGTTTTCTGAGTGTTGATGCAGAGAAGTAGGTAGATATGCAAATGAGCACTTGTGGAAGGTCTCTTCTGATTACTTCAGTGAGGGAGAAAAAGCAAGCAAGATTGTCTGAGAGTGAGGACAGGCGATAGATGCTTCTTATGGACTCTAGATTCTGATCTGAAGTACGCCAAGAGTGTACTGTTTTATTGCTTTTATGTTTTCTCTAGGGAAAGCCTTATTTTATAGGATTCAGTACTCATATGAAATTTTCATTTTGGAATTCTAAGTATTTACTACAATAAGTGCCTAAGTACTTGATATTTCTGTCATTTTTTATGTTACAGAAAACACAACTGAAAGGTAGAAATTTTAATTCACTAGAGGTGAACTAAGAAATGGGAACAAGATAGTGGTAAGTCAGAATGAAATCATAGCACATCACTTAAAAATATTTATTGAAAAAAACCTTTGCCTTGCTGCATGTTAGCCACTGTCATTTTCTTTCTTTGTTCATTTGGTGTCTGCTAAAATATACACTGTACATCTATTGCCTTTCACTGCCCCTTTTCCCTTAACAACAGAAAATCCTGGATCTCCATTCATTGCAGTTTTGGGGCTGAATTCTTGAAGATAACTTTAGTGGAATGCCTCTTCTCAAGACATGTGTTTAACTTTTGTAACACTTGATAATTTTACCATCTTTCTTCTTTGGAGCATTGCTCTTATGGCTTCTGTGATATTACACTATTTTGTTTTTCCCCTGATTTTCTTTTTCTGACTGTGGTCTCTTCTGTCTTACCTCCTCCTCGTGTTCCCTAGTCCTCATCCTGCTGCTCTCCCTGTATTCAGTTCAGCTCAACATATTCAGCATCTACTGTGCCCTAGACACCATGGACGCAAAGACAGGAAGCTGGTTCCTGCCCTTTAGGAGCTCAGGTTCTAGGAAAGCTGTTTCCTTTGCCCAGAGCTGGGTTATTAACCAGGCTTTGAGGATCTCATCCTAACTCTGCCCTTTAGTGTCTGCGAACCACCCATTCAACCTTTCCCTCTTTTCCTCTTCCATAAATTGGAGAGCAGAACTACAGTTACCTCATGGGGTTGTTTAAGAAGTAAATGATTGAATACACCAAGTAAAGTGTAAAGAACAGCCTGGCACATAAGACGTGCTCAAGAAATACTTGTAGTTTTTATTATCCACGCCCCTGCCCCTCACCCCTACTCCAGTTTGATATTCAGATGGCTAATGCCCTCCCCTCATTTAGGTCTTTGTTCGCATGTTACCTGGAAAGTTTTACCCTGACTACCTTATTTAAAATATTTCTCCCTCAGTTGCCATCATTCTATCCCTTTACTCTGCTTTATTTTTCTTTATGGTACTTACTGCTACCTTGCATTATATTGCGTTTATTGTTTATTGCCCCACTATAGTAGTGTAAGCTCTGTAAGGTCAGGGCCTTTGAGTGTTTCACTGCTATCTCCTCAGCACCAAGAATAGTGCCTAACACAGTGTGGCACTCAATAAATGATTTTTGAGTGAATGAATAAATAAAATGCCCGTTTAGATTTATCTGTGTGTTTACCAGTTGTTTTGTTCACCATTCCTTGCATTTCACTCTTTCTAGATTCAGTTTCTTCTTTGCTGAGGCATATTCTTTAATAGTTCTTACAAAGGTCTCTATTAGTGGTAAAACCCCAGTTTTAGTCTCAAAATATCTTTTTAAAAATATATTTTTATTGATTTCAGAGAGGAAGGGAGAGGGGGAAAGAGATAGAAACATCAATGATGAGAGAGACTCATTGATTGGCTGCCTCCTGCATGTCCCTACTGGGGATTGAGCCTGCAACCCAGGCATGTGCCCTGACAGGGAATCGAACCCAGGACCTCTTGGTCCATGGGACAATGCTCAATCCACTGAGCCACCACAGCCAGTCCTCAAAATATCTTTATTTTTATGTCATTTTTAAATGATAGTTTAGAATATAGAATACTAGACTGGGAGTTATTTATTCACTGTGCTTTGAATATATTAGTAATAGTATTATTTTGCTTCTGGCTTACATTATCAGTTTAATTGTTTGCCTATAGATAACTTCTTTCATGTCTCATTATTTTTATAGTTTTATTTTTTGTCTTTGGTATTAAGTAGTTTCACTATGAATTACCTAAGTGTAGTTTTATTTTTATTTATAGTACTTAAGACTTATGTTTCTTTTGCTTTAAATTCTTTTAGGCTTTTAACTATTTTAAATGTTCATTTTATTATCTGTAACTGATAATTCTATCAGAAGTTATTGTAAGTCCTACCTTTTTATTTCTGATGGCTCTTATTTGTGGTAAAGTTGATAATGTCTCCTCAAGGTTTTAATTATTCTAATGTGTGCCTTCTTTAGAAGGATGGTACTCCTGTGTTTTGTTTTATCCAGGTGCCTTAGAGATGTTACCTGTGTAGGACCACTTTTAGGTAAATTTATTTGCTTAAGGTAATATAACACTGAATCCCAAATCACATGAGAGCAGGCCCTTGGTTCTTATTTCTAAGGAAGACTTTTGCTCATTCCACAAATATAGAACAGATAGACTTTCTTGTTTGTTTGTATTAGTGTGTGTGTGTGTGTGTATGTGTGTGTGTGTGTGTGTGTGTGTGTGTGTGTGTGAAATTCTACCATTTCACTGAGATTATAGCCATTTGAGAATCCTGGCTTTCTGTGGTAGTCTCAATTCACCTTCTTTGACTTAGGAGGAACAAAGGCCTTGTCTCAGGTTTTACTGTGCAGTCATTACATCTCAAGCCCTTAGGTGTCTAAGAATCAGGAACCCCAAATACTGCCAGTTCCTTTCTTTTATGTATTTATTGGCCATTATCATGTGGCCCTCTGGTAAGATCATCCATGTATGTAAAATGATATTTGTTACATTTTTTTCTAGAATTCCTATATGTTTTCTAGTGGGAAGGTTTTCAGCTTATTTGTGTTGTAACCATATATTTATTATTTTTGTATTTCCATTATAAGTTCGTGTGGGTTTTATTCTACAGTTTATTCTTTTTGAGGACTCTAGTTTATGGGTTAATTGGGAACTCTGCTTCAGAAAGGCTTTAGTTATAGGATTATTGTGTGGACAGAAAGGGATGTTTAGTATAATTATTTTAATTTTTTTCTTACTTATTGATTTAAGAGAGAGAAAAAGAAAGGGAGGGAGAGAGGGAAGAAGAGAGAAACAACAGTTTATTATCTTACCCATTTATACATTCATTGGTTGCTTCTTGTATGTGCCCTGACTGGGGATTGAACCCACAACCTTGGCATATCAGGATGAAGCTCTAATTAACTGAGCTACCTGGCCAGGGCCAAATTTTAAAAATATATGAATAGCGTTTTGGCTAAAATATAAGCTTATTGAATTTTTTGAAAATTAGTAAAATAAGCTCAGAATTTGACTATAAGTTAAACAAAGAACTGTAAGATAAAAGTCAACTTTTAATATCAGTAAAAGTTTTGTAGTCCTTACAATCTAAAGAAATGCCATTGTCCATCTAGTTTTAAGCTCTTCAGAGTTAGGCAGAAAATACATGAAATATTTTAAGATTTTCAGGTTCAAAGGTCTTTAGAGTTAAATGGAAAAGACAAGCCCTAACTGGTTTGGCTCAGTGGATAGAGCGTTGGCCTGTGGACTCAAGGGTCCCAGGTTCAATTCCGGTCAAGGGCATGTACCTTGGTTGCAGGCACATCCCCAGTAGGGAGTGTGCAGGAGGCAGCTGATCAGTGTTTCTCTCTCATTGATGTTTCTAACTCTCTATCCCTCTCCCTTCGGGCATGCTAGAGGCAGCTCAGCTGATCAGTTTCTCTCTCATTGATGTTTCTAACTCTCTATCCCTCTCCCTTCCTCTCTGTGAAAAATCAATAAAATATATTTTTTTAAAAATGGAAAAGACAAGAGCCTACCTTTTAAAAATATTTTTAAAATTTATTTTTTTAAATTAAATTTATTGGGATGACATTGGTTCATAAGATTATATCAGTTTCAAGTGTACATTCAATTCTATGATACATAATGCATTGTGTGCCCACCACCCAAAGTCAAATCTTCTTGATATTTGACAAATATATTTAATGCCAAAGAAGAGCAAGGTACAATCAAGTAATTAACTTGCCTGGGAATGGTGGAATTCTACCACTAGACTAGAAAATTAGTAATGTTACTGTCTTCTTTCCCTTACCTTCGAAGTGACAGAATGACTGGTTCTGCAACTCTTGCTTAATATGTCCCATCAGAATCACTGACAAGAATCCAGTAACTATCTAGCTGAAATCTGATTGTGGGTAACATAAAAATGCTAGAAGGCAACTTCCATGATGTTAAAAGAAATTGTGTAACATTTGGTGTGAAAAATATGTCAGCAGCTTGATGAAATTGCCAGTTAAGAGTTAACTTTGGTTAACTTGGATGATAATTGGTAAACACCCTTCAATTCCAGGAAGGTTTAGAATTAAAAAATGAAAATGTCTAAGAGAATTAAAACTATAATAATAATATTTCTCTGTTAAGGGATATATGCATTAGTACATACTGACTTATTTTTATTTGTACTTGTAATTTAAGAAAATATGGCTAATAAACCATTCAATTGCAATATAAAATGTATTATGGAATAATTTAAATCTGTAATTTTTTAAAAAATATATTTTATTGATTTTTTAGAGAGAGGAAGGGAGAGAGATAGAGAGATAGAGTGTTAGAAACATCGAAGAGAGAGAAACATCGACCATCTGCCTCCCGCACACCTCCTACTGGGGATGTGCCCGCAACCCAAGTACATGCCCCTGACCGGAACCAAACCCAGGACCCCCCAGTCCACAAGCCGACACTCTATCCACTGAGCCAAACCGGCCTCGGCTGTAATTTTTTTTTTTTTTTTTACAAAAAATTATGTTAACTACTTTTGGGAACATTTTGGAGAGATATATGCTTACCTTATAAGTTTAATTTACTAGGTTTAAAATGTATTTTTATGTAATTTATTATGCTTCATTAAGTAAGACAATTGAAGAGCTAAGAAGGAAGTAAAATGTATTAAATTTATATATGTAGGTAAAAATTTTTGGTGCCATTTAATTAATTGGGTTTGCAAGCTGGATCAAATATTATTCAAAAGCCTCTTAAAAGTGATTTCTAAAATATGCTACTCTTGTGTATAGAAAAATATTTGTTAACTGAATTTAAAAGCTTCATGAAATAACTGAGTTTTTTTCATTTTTAACTTTTATAAGTTGAATTTTAAAGAAGTAAAGTAAGACTTTGAAGAGTATTTTCTGCAGAAACAGCATCCTTGAGGATACAAAACAACTCATATCAGCATGGCTTGTAGTACTCAATGTATTTCTGAATGTGATTGATTTGTTTATTAGATAATGAGGGAAGACTTAATGTATCCTCTCATATCGTAGTAGCATAGTGTCTTGCATTCACTAAAAGTTCAGATATATGTTGAAAAAGTTAATATTTTGAACAGACTAACGACTGAATATATCAGAATAAAATATTTGTTTATAATCTGAAAGCAAACAACTAAAGTTTCTAAAGTTATTTTTATTTTTCATTTTTTAAAAATGTATGTTTTATTGTTGATAGTATTACAGATATCTCTCATTTCCCCAGACCCTTTCCACCCTCCTCCCAGCCCCATCCCATCCCCCAGGTCTTCTCTACCCTATTGCCCGTGTCCATGGGCTATGCATGTAAATATATAAGTTCTTTGGTTTATCTCTTCTAGCCCCCCAAACCCCACATAGAGGTATGTCAATCTGTTCAGTGCATCCCTTCTTTGGGTTTTATTTTGTTGGTAAATTCATTTTGTTCATTAGATTCTGTAAATAAGTGAGATCATGTGATATTTGTCTTTCTCAGCTTGGCTTTTTTTCACTTAGCATAATATTTTCTAGGTCCCTCCATGCTGTCCCAAAGGGTAAGAGATCTTTCTTTTTCACAGATGCATAGTATTCCATAGTGTAAATGTCCCACAGCTTTTTTATCCATTAATCTGCTGATGGGCACTTAGGCTGTTTCTAAATCTTAGCAATTGTAAATAGCACTGCTATGAACATAGGGGTGTGCATATATTCAGATGTACCATTGGCAAATATGTTCTCCCATTCAGTGGGTTCCCTTTTCGTTTTCTTGATGGTGGTTTCCTTTGCTATGCAGAAGCTTTTTATTTTAATGTAGTCCCATTTGTTTATTTTCTCCTTAGTTTCATTTGCCCTAGGAGATGTATCCATAAACATACTGCTACATGAGAAGTCTGAGATTTTATTGCCTATGTTTTCTTCTAAGATTTTTATGGTTTCATACCTTACATTTAAGTCTTTTATCCATCTTGAGTTTATTCTTGTGTTGGTACAAGTTGGTGGTCTAGTTTCATCTTTTTGCACGTGTCTGTCCAGTTTTCCCAGCACCATTTGTTGAAGAGACTGTCTTTACTCCATTGTATGTTCTTGCCACATTTGTCAAATATTAAGTGACTGTAATGGTGTGGGTCAATTTCTGGGGTCTCTCTTCTGATCCATTTGTCTATATGCCTGTTCTTGTGCCAGTACCAGGCTGTTTTAGTTATAATGGCTTTGTAATATAGTTTGATAGCCAGTATTATGATCCCTCCTACTTCATTGTTCTTTTTCATGATTGCTGCAGCTGTTCGGGGTATATTTATGGTTCCATATAATTTTTGGAGTATTTGTTCTAACTCTGTGAAGTATGCCACTGGTATTTAATTTATTTATTTTTAATTTTTATTTTTAAATATAATTGTTATTGATTTCAGAGAGGAAGGGAGAGGGAGAGAGAGATAGAAATATCAATGAGAGAGAATCATAGATTGACTGCCTCTTGCATGCTCCCTACTGGGGATCGAGCCTGCAACCCAGACATGTGCCATTGAATGGAATCGAATCTGGGAACTTTCAGTCGCCGGCCGACGTTCTATCCACTGAGCCAAACTGTCTAGGGCTGCCATTGGTATTTCATAGGGATTGCATTGAATCTGTAGATTTCTTTGGGTAGTATAGACATTTTAATGATGTTAATTTTTCCAATCCATGTACATGATGTATGCTTCCATTTCTTTGTATCTTCCTCTGTTTCTTTTTTGAATGTCCTATAGTTTTCCAAGTACAGGTCTTTTACCTCCTTGGTTAAGTTTATTCCTAGGTATCTTAATTTTTTGTTGCAATGGTAAATGGGATTGTTTGTTTAGTTTCTTTTCTGACAATTCATTATTGCTATGTAAAAATGCCATCAATTTCTGGGTGATAATTCTATATCCT
>NW_006295735.1:111824-118158 GCF_000327345.1 Myotis davidii
GATTTTTTCCTCCATCTGGCTTATGCACTCTAGGACCCTTAATCTGAATTCTTTTTCTGTCATGTTGCATGCCTCTGTATCACTTAGCTGCTTTTCTGGCGAGTGCTCCTTTTCTTTCCTTTGGGGGTTTCTTTGTCTACCCATGTTTGATTGTACCGCCGTATCTAGATGTTGAGTCGTTCAGTGGCTTCTCCTTGGGTGGCAGTGGCTCCTCGGGCTGCGGTTGCTGCTCGGGCGGTTGTGGTAGCAGCTGCTCTTCAGTTGGTAGCAGCTCTTCTGGTGGGTGCTGTTCGCAGCCATGGTGGCTCCTCTGTCTGGTGGGGGGAGGCTTCAAACACAGCTGCTGTTCCTCAGACAGAGGGTGTGGTGATCAGGAGTCTCCTGCTCCTTGGATGGGGGCGGGCTACACCTATTTTCTTTTTCTGATAGTTCATTATTGGTGTATAAAAATTCCATTGATTTGTGAATGTTGACTTTGTATCCTGTTACCTTGCTGAATTCGTTTATTAAGTCTAGTAGTTTCCTGGTAGAGTCTTTAGGGTTTTCTGTGTACAATATCATGTCATCTGCGAATAATGACAGCTTTGCTTCCTCCTTTCCATTTTGGATGCCTCTTATCTCTTCTTTTTGCTCAATTGCTGTGGCTAGGATTTCCAGTTCCATGTTGAATAAGAGTGATAAGAACAGATAATCTTGTCTTGTTCCCCTTCTTAAGGGAAATGCTTTTAGTTTTTGCCCATTGAGTTTTAATGTTGCATAGGTTTGTCATATATGGCCTTTACTATGTTGAGGTATGATCCCTCTATTCCCACATCACTGCAAATTTTTATCAAAAAAGGGTGCTGTATTTTGTCAGATGCTTTTTCTGCATCTATTGATATGATTAAGTGGTTTTTGTTTTTCAGTTTGTTTATGTGATGTATCACATTTATTGATTTGTGAATATTGCACCAGCCTTGCACCCCTGGACCAAATCCCACTTGATCATGTGTATGATCTTTTCAATGTATTGCTGGATTCTATTTGTAAATATTTTATTGAGGATTTTAGCATCGTATATTCGAGGAGAGTCTTGTTTTTTTTTCTTTTTCTTTTTTATAAAAAAACTTTTCTTTCTTTGTAGTGCCTTTATCTGGTTTTGGAATTAGGATAATAATGCCAGCTTCATAAAAAGAGCTTGGAAGTGTTCCTTGCCCTTAAATTTTTTTGAATGGTTTGAGGAGGATAGGTGTTAATTCTTCTTTGAATGCTTGGTAAAATTCACCTGTAAATCCATCCAGTCCAGGACTCTTGTTAGCTGGAAGTTTTCTAATTCCTGCTTCAATTTCATCAGTTGTTATTGTCCTGTTCAGGTTTTCTGATATCTTCCTGATAGAGTTTTGGAAGATTGTATGTTTCTAGGAATTTGTCCATTTTACCCAGGTTGTCCAGTTTGTTGGCATATAGTTTTCCATAATATTTGCTTATAATCCTTTGTATTTTTCTTATGTCACTCTTTCATCTCTGATTTTATTTATTTGGGTCCTCTCTCTTTGTTTCTTGATGAGCCTGGCTAGGGGTTCATCAATATTGTTTATCTTTTCAAAGAACCAGCTCTTGGATTTAGTGATCTTTGGTACTTTTTTTTTTTTTTTTAGTTTTTATGTCATTTATTTATACTATGATCTCTATTATTTCCTTCCTTCTACTTTCTTTGTGCTTTTTTTGCTGTTCTCTTTCTAATTCACTTAGTTTTAGGTTAGTTTATTAATCCTTTTTCTTGTTTCTTGAGGTAGGCTTGTAGTGCTATGAATTTCCCTCTCAAGACTGCTTTCTCTGTGTCCCATATGTTTTGGGTGGTTGTGTGCTCCTTTTCATTTGTTTCCAGGAAGTTTTTAATTTCTTGCTCGATCTCATTGATAACCCATTCAAACATGCTATTTAGCCTCCAGGTATTTGAGTGTTTTCGAGTTTTTTAATTGTGGCTGATTTCTAAATTCATGCCATTGTGATCCAAGAAGATGCTTGGTATTATATCAATTTTCTTGAATATGTATAAATTTGTTTCATGCCCTAACATGGGTCTATCTTTGAGAATGTTCCATGTGCACTTGAGAAGCATGGGAGCATGTCTGTGAGCTACCACTAACTCTGCTACAATTAATTTTAATCCTCTTCTATAGTTAATTTTAGAACTGGAAATTATCATTAAAGAATAAATTCTGTGAAGTCATGTGATTTATGAAGAAGGTACCACTGTAGTTCAGTGGGAAAGGTGGGTCTTATCAATAAAAGCTTCTAGGTTAATTGAATTCCTGTGTGTGTGTGTGTGTGTGTGTAATCTTCAACCCCTACCTCACACTATATAGAAAAATTAATTTGAAATAGATCAACCCTAAAATGTTAAAAGTAACAAAATAAATCTTCCAGAAGGTAACATAAAAGAATGTCATCATGATCTTTGGGTAGCAAAGATTTATTAAAAACTGGATACTAAAGCATAAAAGATAAAAATTGGTAAGTCAGAATTCTAAAATTATGAACTTTTTTCATCAAGAGACATACCATAAGAATAAAAAGGCAAGCCATATAGTGGGAGAGGATACTTGCATATATTTGACAAAGGACTTATGTCCTGGCACATCTCTTATTGTGCTTCACTTTATTGTGCTTAGCAGATGTTACATTTTTTTTAAAATAAATTCAAGGTTTATGGCAACTCTATGTTGAGCAGATCTATTGGCACCATTTTTTTTGACAGCATTTGCTCACTTTGGGCCTCTGTGGCAAATTTTGATACTTCTCATAATATTTCAACCTTTTTTACTACTATATTTGTTGTTATCTGTGATCAGTGATCTTTGATGCTACTATTGTAATTGGTTTTGGGCTCCATGAACTGTGCATATATGCACAGTGAATTTAATCGATAAATGTGTGTGTTCTGATTGCTCCACCAATCCCCATCCTTGTACCCCCCTCGGGCCTTTCTATTCCTTGAGACACAACAATATTGAAATTAGGCCAATTAATAACCCTACAATGGCTGATAAGTATTTAGTGAAAAGAAAGGTCACACATTTCTCACTTTAAACCAAAAGCTAGACATGATTAAGCTCAACGAGGAAGGCATGTTGAAAGCTGAGATAAGCTGAAAGCTAGTCCTTTGGTGCCAAACAACCAAGTTGTGAATGTGAAGGAAAAGTTCTTAAAGGAAAGTAAAAATGCTTCTCCAGTGAACACATTAGTGATAAGCAAGTGAAATGGCCTTATTGCTGATGTGGAGACTGTTTTAGGTGTCTGGATAGAAGATCAAACCAACCACAACATTTATTTAAGCCAAAGTCTAAACCAGAGCAAGGCCTTAACTCTCTTTAATACTGTTAAGTCTGAGAGAGGTGAGGAAACTGCAGAAGAAAGGAAGCTGCAGAGGAAGCTATAGTTGTTTCATGAGGTGTAAGGAAAGAAGCTGTCGCCATAACATAAAAGTGCAAGGCGAAGCAGCAAGTGCTGATGTAGAAGCATCAGCAAATGTCCAGAAGATCTAGCTGAGATAATTAATGAAAGCAGCTACATCAGCAACAGATTTTCTTTCTTTTTTAAAAATCATTTTTTATTTTCAGTTAAAGTTGACATACATTATTATATTAGTTTCTGGTGTACAACTTGGTGAATAGACATTGTATAATTTAATAAGTGATCATCGATAAATCTTGTACCCATCTGACACCATACATAGTTATTAGACTATTATTGGCCATATTTCCTATGCTATATTTTACATCCCCATGACTGTGCTGTAACAAGCAATTTGTACTTCTTAATCCCTTCACCTCTTTCTCCTATCCCACCCCTCTCCCAGCTGGCAACCATAAAAACGTCCTCTGTATCTATGATTCTGTTTCTGTTCTGCTTGTTTGTTTATTTTGTTTCTTTAGATTCAATTGTTATTGGATATGTATTTGTTACCATTTTATTGTTCATATTTTTTATTTTCTTCTTCTTAAAGAAGACCCTTTAACTTTTCATGTAATACTGGTTTGGTGGTGATGAACTCCTTTAGCTTTTTCTTGTCTGGGAAGCTCTTTATTTGTCTTTCAATTCTAAATGATAGCTTTGCTGGGTAGAGTAATAATGGTTGTAGGTCCTTGCTTTTCATTACTTTGAATATTTCTTTTCAATCCCTTCTGGCCTGAAAAGTTTCTATTGAGACATCTTGATAGTCTTATGGAGCTCCCTTGTAGATAATTGTCTTTCTCTTGCTGCTTTTAAAATTCTCTCTTTGTCTTTTGTTTTTTAATCCTCACCTGAGGAGTGAGGATATTTTTTCCATTGATTTTTAGAGAGTGGATGGGAGGTGGAAGGAGGAGAGAAAGAGAGAGAAACATTGATGTAAAAGAGACAAAACAATTGGTTGCCCCCTGCTTATACCCCATCTGGGGCCAGGCATTGAACTGCAACCAAGGTATGTACCCTTACCTGGGAATTGAACCCGCAAACAACCCTTTGGTCTGGGGGCCAATGCTCTAACCATTGAGCAACTGGCCAGGGCCGTCTTTAACCTGTTACCTTTTAATTATGATGTGTCTTGCTGAGGGCCTCTTTGGGTTCATCTTGTTTGGGACTTTCTGTACTTCCTCAACTTGTATGTCTATTTCCTTCACCAGGTTAGGGAGTTTTCTGTCATTGTTTTTTCAAATAGGTTTTCAATTTCTTATTCTTTCTCATCTCCTTCTGGCACCCCATGATGTGAATAATGGTATGCTTGAAGTTATCCCATAGGCTCCTTACACTATCCACATTTTTTAAAATTCCTTTTTCTTTTTGCTATTCTGATTAGGTATTTTTTGCTTTCTTATATTCCAAATTGCTGACTTGATTCTCAGCTTCATCTACACTATATTGATTCCCTGTAAATTATCCTGCATTTCAATTAGTGTATCCTTTATTAATGACTAGTCCTTTTTTGTGCTGTTGAGGTTCTCACTAAGTTCATTGAGCATTCTAATAACCAGTATTATGAACTCTGCATCTAATAGATTGCTTGTATCCATTTTGCTTATTTTTTTTTGGAGTTTTTTTCTGTTCTTTCATTTGGGACATGTTTCTTTGTCTCCTCATTTTGGCAGCATCCCTGTATTTGTTTCTATGTGTTAGGCACAGCTGCTACATCTCCCAGGCTTGGTAGAGTGGCCTAATATAGTAGGAGTCCTATAGGGTATAGTGACATAGTCTCCTCTGTCATCCAAGCTGGGTACTCAAGGTGTGCCGCCCCTTCCCTGTGTGGGCCATGTACACTCTTCTCTTGTAGTTGATCTGTTGGCTTGTCATAGGAGGGGTTTACCCAGGCCTATCAACTGCAAGGACTGGCTGTGACCTCTGACCACTGAACTCTGACCACCATGGAGGATCAGCTGTGCAGGGGCCCATCACCCATTGCAGGACGTATTTTAGCAAGGCTTTGGAGCCTGCTGAGTCCACTTGAGTGTGTTGTTTTTGGAGGTGGTTGGGTGGTGGTACTTCGACATTATCTGAAGCTGTCTACTGGGTGCACTGGCTCTAGAGCCTCCTGGGAGATGCAAGCCAAGGTCAGCCACCACCTGTGTTCTACGCTAAGCTACAAAGAAACATTGATGTTTCTAAGCTACAAAGAAATCTGCAGATGGCTGCCTCTTGTGCTGGGCTTGGAGGTTCCTAGCTATGAACCAAGGCTGGTTGCTGCTAGTGCTGGGCCTGAGAGCCGTATGGGGCTCACTGAGACCAGATACTGGTTGTGTGAGAGATTTTGGGAAAATCTGAAGCATGTAATACTGTCAACAATAAAAAAAATACACATTAAAAAATATCTGAGCATAAGCAAGACAGGTCATTTTTATGTAAAAGCCACTGGAAACCGCTTGGGTGGGCCTGGAAATTTGCGGGTGGTGGTGGTGTGGGGCATCAGGGAATCACCAGGGTGGGGCAAACAGTGTGAGCCAGGTTGATGAAGCCTCAGATGTTGTGCCATCGTGCTGGCTCTGTGGGGGAACGTCTCTTCAAAAGAACAATGGCCCCTGCCAACATTTCTATCTAGGAGAAAGCTGCCCCTCCAATTCTCTCCCCGATGCCAAGCAATTCATTTCCTTTGCTTTTCTTGCCTGGATTGGAACTCAGAGGGAGTGAATCTGAGTGAGTCCATATGTGGGCCCTTTAAGAGGAGCTGCTTGGGACTCTAGCAGCCCTCCGACTCCCTCAATCTCTGCTGGTTTTTTTTTATTTATTTTTTTTTATTTTTTTTTAATATATTTTTTATTGATTAAGATATTACATAGGCAGAGAGATAGAGAGAGTTAGAAACATCGATGAGAGAGAAACA
>NW_006295735.1:119714-122819 GCF_000327345.1 Myotis davidii
CTCTGCTGGTTTTTTATAGCCAGAAGTTATGGGGACTTCTCTTTCTGGCACTGGAACACTGAGCTGTGGGCTTGGGACCTTTTTGTTCCTCAGGAGGACCTCCACAGCTGAGATATCCCTCCTGATTTTTATTTGCCACATGTGGGTGTGGGACCACTAGCCCTTTCTGTATCTCTGTCCCTCCTACTGTCTCAATGTGGCTTCTTTAATTCCTTAGTCGTAGGACTTCCATTCAGCTTGATTTTAGAGGGTTCTGAATGATGGTTATTCTGTAAGTTTAATTGTAATTTTTAAAAAATTTTTGTATTGATTTCAGAAAGGAAGGGAGAGAGAGGTAGGAACATCAATGATGAAAGAGAATCATTGATTGGCTGCCTCCAGCACATGCCCCCTACTGGGGATCAGGCCCACAACCCCGGGCATGTGCCCTGACCAGGAATCCCCTGGTTCAAGGGTTGACATTCAACCACTGACTCACTCCAGCTGGGCAGTTTTGTTGTAATTTTGTGGGAGGAGGTGAGTACTGTGTTTACCTACATTGCCATTTTGACTGGAATTCCCAACTCAGATTTTCAGTGTGGAAGTAACAGCCTCATTGGAAGAAATGTCATATAAGACTTCCATAACTAGAGAGGAGAAGTTAATGTCTGGTTTCAAAGCTTCAAAGGACAGGCAGACTCTTCAGTTAGGCCCGAACTGTTAGGAGCTAATGCATCTGGAGACTTTAAGTTGAAGCCAGTGCTCATTTGCCATCCTCACAATCCTGGAGTCCTTAAGAATTATGCTAAATTTATTCTGCCTGTGCTCTATAAATGGAAGAGCAGAGCCTGGGTGGTGACAACACAGCTGTTTCTAATATGGCTTCCTGAAAATTTTAAGCCCACTATTGAGACCTACTGCTCAGAAAAAAAAATTCTTTTAAAACATTACTGCTCATTGACAATGTACCTGGTCATTCTAGAGCTCGGATAGAGATGTACTATGGGAGAAATGTAGTTTTCAAGCCTGCCAGCAAAGCATTCATTTTGTCCATGATCAAGTAGTAGTTTCGACTTTAAAGTCTTATTACTTAAAAAAATACATTTTGTAAGGCTATAGCTGGCATTGATAATGACTCTTTTTATGGATCTGAGCCTAGTAAATTGAAAACCTTGTGGAAAGGATTCACCATTTTAGATACATTAAGACTATTTGTGATTCATGAGAACTGGTCGAGACAACAACATTAGCAGGAGTTTGGATGAACTTGTTTCCAACCATCATGGATAACTTCGAGGGGTTCCAGACTTCAGTGGAAGAAGTAACTGCAGATGTGGAAATAGCAAGAGAACTAGAATTAGAAGTGTGCCTTAAGATGTGGATAAATTGCTGTAATTCCATGCTAAAACTTTAATGGATGGGGAGTTGCTTCTTAATGATGAGCAAAGAGAGTGGTTTCTTGAGATGGAAACTACCGGTGAAGATGCTGTGAGGATTGTTGAAATGATAACAAAGGATTTGGAATATTACACAAATTTAGTTGATTAAACAGCAGCAGAGCCTGAATGGATTGCCTGTGGGTAAAATGCCATCAAACAGCATTGTATGCTACAGGAAAATTGTTCATGAAAGGAAGAGTCAGTCAAAGTGATAAACTTCATTGTCTTATTTTACAATACCTTCACTCCCACCGCAGCCTTCAGCAACCACCACCTTGATCTGTCAGCAGCCATCAGTATCAAGGGAAGAGCTCCCACCAGCAAAAAGATTATGACTCACTGAAGGCTCAGATGATGGTTGGCATGTTTTAGCAATAAAGTATTTCTTAATTAAGATTTGTTTTGTACATAGGTTTTTAGACATAATGCCATTGTATACTTAATAGACTACCATAAGTATAAACATAACTTTCATATGCACTGGAAAACCAAAAAAATTCATGTGACTTGCTTAATGGAGGTATTCACATATTGCGGTGGTCTGGAATCAAACCTGCAATATCTCTGAGATATGCCTTCAAGGAATGATAATCAATCAATTAATAAGAAAAAAAATCAGACAACCTGATTGAAAAAGAGTGGACTAAAGACTAGGATAGGTCCTCTACAAAAGAAGGCATTCACATGGCCAGTAAGCATATTGTTGGGAAGGTGCTTAACATCCATAGTTATTCTGGAAAGGCAAAGTAATGCCACAATGAGATACCATTACCATCCCTCCAAAATGGCTAAGATGGAACAGGTGGCACTCAGACATTGTTGATGCAAGTGTAAACTGGCATCACCACTTAGGAAAACTGGCTGTGTATATGAAATCTAATCTTCCATATATCCTCTGATTGAGCAATTCCAGTCCTCAGTCCATACCCCCCAAAAATGAACGTTTATGTTTCCCAATATTCATAGAAGCTTTAATAATAACCTAAAACAGAAAACAATTGAAGTGTCTTTTAATGGTTGACTAGATAAGTTGTAGTATACTATTTATTCAATAGAATACTACACAGCAATGAAGAAAGATCAACAACTAATACTATCTGCAGGTACATGGATGAATTTCACAGGTAATGTTGAAAGAAAGAAAGCAAACATAGAGTATGTACTATAGAATTACACTTATATGAAACTAGAACAGGAAAACCTAACCTGTGATAACAAGGCCAATATAGTGATTACGTTAGGGGCTGATAATTGACTAAGAGGGGCCATGAAAAGCCTTCTGGGATTTCGGGAAATGTTCCATCTTGAACTACTTGTAGTTACATGGTATGTACTTTTATTAAGTTGTGTACTTAATATATGTGCATTTTATTGTATATACTAGAGGCCCAGTGCACAAAAATTTGTGCACTTGGGGGGTGAGGCGGGGATCCCTCAGCCCGGCCTGTGCCCTCTCACAGTCTGGGACCCCTCGGGAGATAACGACCTGCTGGCTTAGGCCTGCTCCTGGGTGGGAGAGGGCAGGCCCAATCCCTAGGTGCAGCCCCTGGTCAGGCTCAGAGCAGGGCTGATTGGGGAGTTGGGGCACCTTCCCCTGTCATGCACAGAGCAGGGCAGATTGGGAGGTTGCGATGCCACCCTCAGTCACGCTCAGGGTAGGGCCAATTGGGGGGTTGGGGCCCCGCGC
>NW_006295735.1:123362-137719 GCF_000327345.1 Myotis davidii
AAATTTTTATTCTGGAATTTATTTACCCTCTATAGCTGTCACTGGAGCTGAGAGCCGGCTCCAGCTCTGAGGCCCGGCCCCAGCTCTGAGATTGCGGCTGGCTGAAAGCAGGTTTCTGGGGTTTTGTTTAGCTTCTATATTTGTTACAATGTTTCAAACTGCCAGCTCAGAGACCAGCAAGGCAGGCGGGGAACGTTGGAGTCCTCCATCACTGAAGCAAGCAAGCCTCATTCATATTCGCTGTAAGCTGCCTGGCTGCCGGCCGCCATCTTGGCTGGCAGTTAATTTGCATATCTCATTGATTAGCCAATGGGAAGGGTAGCAGTCGTACGCCAATTACTCTGTTTCTCTTTTATTAGATAGGATGTTATATTTCAATGAAAAATAGAAAAGGAGGTTGGGGGCTGGGTGAAAAAGGAGAAGGGATTGAGCAAAACAAACAACTCATAGACACAGACAACAATATGGTGATTACAAGAGGGAAAGGAGGGTGGAGGGAAGTAGGAGAGGGTAAAGGGGGAATTAATGGTGATGAAAGGAGACTTGACTTAAGGTAGTGAACACACAATACAATATACAGATGATGTAAGAAAAAAATGTTTTTAATTCTATGAAATATCTCCATTTACAGAGGAAGCATTTTTTAAGGCAATAGCTAGCATTGATAGTGACTCTTCTTACAGATCTGAGCCTAGTAAATTGTAGATGATACGTAATATGCTTGTATAATAGGTAATTGGTGCCCTGAGAGTAAAAAGTCACCTGGTCTTAGGGTTCTAAATCTGATGCCAACTCCAGGTCTTGATGCTCTTTCTCTGTGAAAGTAGGAATAGTGTTTACAACATTTTTTAAAAATTGATTTTTTAGAGAGGAAGGGAGAGTAAGAGAAGGAGAAGTGAAGATATTTTTCCTATAGATATTTAGAGAGTGGAAAGAAGGGGAGAGGGGGAGAAAGAGAGAGGAGAGAGGAAGAGTGAAAGAGAGAAAGAAAAAAACATCGATTGGATTGGTTGCCTCCTGCTTGCTCACCAGGGGCCGGGGATTGAACCTGCAACTAAGGTATGTGCCCTTGATCAGGAATCAAACTCTCAACCCTTTGATCCAAGGCTGATGCTCTAACCACTAAACTGGCCAGGCAAGGATCTATTCTTAACATGGTGTAGAATGAAGTCATCTTCACAAAGGTCCATTTAGCTTTGACTTCAGGAATTCTGGTGGGGTGGTGCTATGAGACAGCTCTATTTCTGTAGCATAGTCTTCTGGAGATTTGCCAGGTGGTGGTGCAATAGGTTCAACTGAGGCTGGGTCCTCTGTGCCCACATCACTTCAACATGCCTGAAACTTTCTAGCAATCCTATAATTTCATTTTTAAGTGTTCAGATGTCTTAATTCGTGTTATAGTATAACTAGAGGCCCGGTGCATGAAATCTGTGCACGGGAGGGGGGTGTGTCTCTCAGCCCAGCCTGCATCCTCTCCAATCTGAGACCCCTCGAGGGATGTCCGACTGCCTGTTTAGGCCCGATCCTGGTGGGCAGTCAGACATCCCTCCACAATCCAGGACTGCTGGCTCCCAACCACTCACAAGCCTGCCTGCCTGATTGCCCCTAACCGCTTCTGCCTGGCAGCCTGATCACCCCCTAACCACTCCCCAGCCAGCCTGATTGACATCTAACTGCCCCCCTGCCGGCTCGATTGCCTCTAACTGCCCTCCCCTGCCAGCCTGGTCACCCCTAACTGCCCTCCCTTGCCAGGCTGGTCGCTCTCAACTGCCCTCCCCTGCGGGCCTGGTCACCCCTAACTGCCCTCCCCTGCTGGCCATCTTGTGGTGGCCATCTTTGACTACATGGGGGCGGCCATCTTGTGTGTGGGAGTGATGGTCAATTTGCATATTACTATTTTACTAGATAGGATAATATTTCAGTTTTATTAACTCCTCAATAGATAATATGAACAATTAAAATGCATATAAGGTATAAGGAATCAGAATACAGTAGCATCTATACACTCACCATGGCGTTTAAGGTAAAGGACTTTGCTGATATACCTTGAAGTCCCCCTATGGCTCCTCTGCATCCTATTTCTTCCCTCCCATTTCACAGTTGGACATGTCCGTGAATTTGGGGTTTATCATTCCCTTGCCTTTCTTTATACTACGTACATTTGTATCCTCAAACAGTGTCCAGTTTTACTTGGAATTACACTGCGTGTTCTTTGAACCTACGTTTGCACTTAATGTGATGGTCCTGAGATTCATGCTTTGTTATTGTGTGTATCTGTCATCCATGTTTGTGTGAATATTGGATCCCATTAAGTGAACATGTAGCAATTTACGTTTCTATTCTGATACTGGACATTTGGGTTGTTTCCAGGTGCTTGTCATTACAAGCAATGCTGATAAGAACATCTGCATATAATGTTGACCTTTAAATGTACAGCTTAAAAAGAGGAAGTATTGGATTTTGGAGGAAATCAGGCTTATGATAGAATAGGGCTTATGTCTTCCTATTCCTACAAGGAAATGTCATCAAGTAGGAGAACTAAGCACAGTGTAGACAATCTAGTTTTTTTTCTGCAGATTTATTCTCTATATTTGAAATAGGGCAAGCTGGTACAGTGTCAGTCTTTGTTTGACCATTCAGGCAAAGATGATGTTCTGTAACCATAATAAAATCTCTTCAAAAAGAAACCAGTAGCTGAAACCGGTTTGGCTCAGTAGATAGAGCGTCGGCCTGCGGACTGAAAGGTCCCAGGTTCGATTCCGGTCAAGGGCATGTACCTGGGTTGCGGGCACATCCCCAGTGGAGAGTGTGCAGGAGGCAGCTGGTCGATGTTTCTCTCTCATCGATGTTTCTAACTCTCTATCTCTCTCCTTTCCTCTCTGTAAAAAATCAATAAAATATATTTAAAAACAAACAAACAAACAAACAAAGAAACCAGTAAAAGGGGCTTTGAGACTTATGTTACACAGCCTGGAAGCTGTCACTGAGTCCTTAATTTGAAGCATGACATTGTGCAGTGGTGTGTTCCTGGAGGGGGAAGAACAGAACAGAATCAGGATGTCCTTTGGGAAGCTGACAGAGTCTGTTATAAATGTAACATCCAGCTGCAGTGAAATGGAACTGAAGACACTGGACACAGGCCCACTTTCTGTGAGACGGGACTGGCCACAAATGGCACATGTGGTTTCTTGAGCAGTTTCACTCAGACTGTGTATGAGCCCATGAGAGTACTGAATGGCAGGGCAGGTCAGCAGCTGCATGCAGCCTGTGCACTGGCTTTTAAATAACTTTGACAACACAGCCTCCCAGAGCCTGTGGTGGGTGTACCCTAATAGAGCACGCCAAGGGGGAACATGGTCTGGAGAGGGGTTGGCCATGCTTCAGGATCCACTACCATCACCCCTGAGGGAGGGTGCAGCCATGTGGCCAGGATTCAGGCTGGCAGTGTGTCTAAAGAGCAGGACCGTAAACCATGAGACTGTTTAACAGGGGTCCGGTTGCTGACAGGGCAAATTTGCCATGTGTTCTGTATGGAGGAGATGGTTTCCTCATTGTCCGTGGCCAGACCCATGAATTGGGTTCTGGAAAGGTATTTATACATTTGCAAATATATATAAACTAGAGGCCCGCTGCATGAAATTCGTGCATGGTTAGGGTCCCTAGGCCTGACTGGCAATCAGGGCCTATCAGGGCCTTCCTTCCCCCAGTTGCTGGCTGCCAGCCAGGGCCTTCCTTCATTATGTGCCACCCCCTGGTGGTCAGCGCATGTCATAGCAAGTGGTCGAACTCTCGGTTGGTCTAACTCCCAAGGGGATAATATACATATTAGCCTTTTATTATATAGGATAATCTGCCCCTCATTAAAACAAATTTCAGTTAGGAAACAGTGATCACAATGAAATACTAAGAATAGAATAATGGTCCCAGCCTGTTGATTTAGTTGGTTAGAGCATTGTCCCATACACCAAAAAGGTTGTGGGTTCAGTTCCTAGTCAGAGCATATATCTAGGTTGCAGGTTTGAGCTCTGGTTGGGGGGCATTTGGGAGGCAACCAATCAATGTTTCTCACCTCTTTCTCTCTCTCTGTCTCCCTCTTCTCTCCCTCTCCCCTTCTCTCACTAAAATCAATAAATATATCCCTGGATGAGAGTTTAAATAAATAAGTAAAATATAGAGCAATGTAACATTTTTAGTTTTCTATTTTTTACCAGTCTCATCACATTTTTCTTTTATTGGCAGAACTAGAGGCCCAGTGCATGAATTTGTGCATGGGTAGGGTCTGGCCGGCCCTCCCCAATTGGGGCAATTGGACGGGGATGGCTGGGAGGAGGACCATCGAACTCCTGGTCGAAATCACAGTCAAGGGGACAATTTGCTTATTAGCCTTTTATTATATAGGATGCTTACAAGACTAATGTACTAGAACCAATAATATAGAATACCTTAAATTTGAAAATGTCTTATAACCAGTTTATTGTATACCATTTTCCAGTTCCTTCTCTATGGATTTCTTTCACACGATTTATATTCATCTTTGTCTCCGCCAAGGGTCTAGCACAGCAGAGGCCAATTGCCTGCTCATGGTTGTTCAATATACTATCATTTGACTGAACTCTAGGGCTTCAGCTGTCAGTATGTGGGAACCTCATAGACAGACACAGTTTCCACCAGCCTGTCTCTCCTTAGCAGGTTCATGTAGTCATCTGATTCCAACAAGTTGAAGATACTCTGTTAGGTAGATCTGTAAGGTGTTGTCATTTCTTTTACCTTGTTTTCACTCTTTTTTTTTTTTCTTGCCTGGAGTTTGCCATCTTCCTGGCTTTTCATCCATTTTCCTGTTTTGCTGGGTTCATTGAGTTATATACACATACAAGTGCCACTTTTTCTGAATCCAGGAAGAGATGCTCCACAATGAGTTAGATGAATTAAAAGCATGAAGTTGGAAAGGGAACAATAATAGATATAGTATATTGGTGAAAAGGAATACACATCTGAAGGGCTACATCAGTACAGGCAGAGCTGTAGATAGAAAAGGTAGAGAAATAGAGGCAGAGACAATACAAAGAAGAAGAGATTATACACATAATGAAAGAGTCCCCACAACGCCCAGAGAGAGTAGTAAATACTGTACTGAGTAATGCCAACATTTTTTTCTATCTAAAGAAGACATGTTTCACAAATTTGTTTCATATTACGTGAAACAAAATATACCACTTTGTCTGCATTGTTACTTTTATATAGCTATCAAAATTCTTTTCTTAAAAAATGAAGTATAGTTGACATTAACTTATATTGGCTTCAGGTATACAATATAATGATTCAGTATTTATATTGCAAAATGATCACAGTAAGTTTCATTAACATCCATCACATTCATATTTATCAAAATTCTTGATTCACTTTTGGGGACCTGTATAATCTGAAGGATCCTATGATTTTTGACCCTCCATAAGTATGAATAATATTTTAAAAATATAAATTACTTTGTTTATGAGATTTGATTGTTGAGTCCTGCCATTTGTAATTTATGAATGAAATGTTGGGGTTTCCATACAGAATCAGAGAAAATCATTTTGTTGTAAAAAATAAATTAGTAGCCAAGCCAGCGTATCTCAGTGGTTGAGCATTGTCTTATGAACCAGGAGGTCATGGTTTGATTCCCAGTCAGGGCACATACCCAGGTTGTGGGCTCGATGTGGGGGTCATGCAGATAGCAGCCAATCATTGATTCTCTCACATCATTGATGTTTCTGTCTTACTCTCTCCTTTTCTCTCTGAAATCAATAAAAGTATATTTAAAAAATAAATAAATTAGTAAACTGCAAATAGGCACATTTTGAATTCTTGTCCTTTCAGCTTTTATTCTGTGTTGTTTTTTTAAGTTACTTATTCTTGGTTTAGGACAGTAATGAATAAAGTAATGGATTTTCCATTACACTATTAAGATTATTAGATGGGAATAGTCTGTATTGCCATCTGTTGGCGATTGATAGTTACTTTTGACAAAATAATTGCTGCTATATATTTTATTTATATGTATTTAATAATTGTATCAACCAATGTATTTTAAAGAAAAACATTTTTAGAAACTAACCTAATTGACGTGGCCATGAATTGACAAACAGGAGAAAATTGGAGATTTTAGCCTTCTTAATTTAATAGTTTTATTGACTAAGGTAGTACTGAAATACTTTTGCCTTTGATTAATTTTTATTTTATTTTATTTTTTTTGTCAGAGCTCCGCCTCAGATAAGGCGTCCCAATCGCGAAGTAAAACCTCTGAGGAAAGAAATGCCAGGCGCAGGAGCCCGGGGACCTGTAGGTCGAGCACATCCAATATCGAAGAGTGAGAAGCCCTCTACAAGTAGGGATAAGGATTGTAGAGCAAGAGGGAGAGATGACAAGGCAAGGCTATCTCTTTGGAACTTACTCACTTGAAGCCCATGACTTTTGGTGCATAGTATAATTTTAGTTAGTTTTTTCAGAGTACTGTGGTTTTGATAAGAAGAGATTAAAAAAGGTGTAAATTAAAAACCTAAATGGCCTTTGTACTTCAAAGGCTGTTCTGCAATGTCAGTAACCTCAGAGGTATATCACACACACACACAACTATTAAGGAAAATGGGTCTTTTGTAGAAATATTCAAAATAAAGTTTTAAAACTTAAAAGGTATATTTAAACAATTATTCTGAATCAAAATGAAGAATAAATGAAAGCAATTGGAGGGAATAGACTTACAGGGAAGGAAATGTATATACAGGGTGTAGCAAAAGCAAGTTTACAGTTGCTCATATGGAAAATAATACAATAATTGATAAATAATAATACAAGAGTAAACTGTTTTCTGTACTGACAGCTGTAAAGCTACTTTTGCCCTATCCTGTATTCACAGAATAAGATGATGGATATAATTTACTACAGCTAAAAAAAATAAAATAAAATTTAACTGCAAATTAGTTTTAAATGAGAAAATTCCCTTTGATTACAGTTCACTGTATACATTTACTTTATCTGGAAAATTGATCAGTGAATAAACATAGTACTGGGTGGAAATTCCCTGACCCAGGCCTTACCACCCCATTGTCTGTGTCCATGGGTAATGCATATATGCATATAAGTTTTTTGGTAATCTCTTCTTGGTCCCCTTCCTTCCCCCTGAGATTGGTCAGACTGTTCCATATTTTCCATGGTTCTATTTTATTCATCAGTTTATTTTATTCATTAGATTCCTTGTTTGTTTATTTTGATTTTTAGATTCAATTGTTGATAGGTGTGTATTTATTTCCATTTTATTGTTCATATTTTTAATATATTTTTTATTCTTTAAAATATTTTGTTTGTTAATACTCACCATTGGTTTTTTTAAGAGAGAGTGGAAGGGAGGGGGAGAGATAGAGAAAGAACGATCAATGTGAAAGAGACTGGTTGCCTCCCGCAAGTACCCCAACAGGACCGGGAATTGAGCCTACAACCAAGGTGTGTGCCCTTGACCAGAATTGAAACTGTGACCCTTCAGTCCATGGGCTGGCACTCTAACCACTAAGCAAAACCAGCTAGGCCTCTTCTTCTTTTTCTTCTTAAAAAAGACCCTTCAACATTTCATGTAATATTGATTTGGTGGTGATGAATTCCCTTAGCTTTTTCTTGTCTTGGAAGCTCTTTATTTGACATTCAATTATAAATGATAACTTTGCTGGGTAGCGTAAACTTGATTGTAGGGCCTTGCTTTTCATCACTGAACAGTTCTTGTCACTCCCTCTGGCCTGCAAATTTTCTGTTGAGAAATCAGCTGACAGTCCTATTGGTGCTCTCTTGTAGGTTATTAACTGCTTTTCTCTTGCTGCTTTTAAGATTCTCTCTTTGTCTTTAACCTTTGGCATTTTAATTATGATGTTGTCTTGGTGTGGATCTCTTTGTGTTCATCTTATTTGGGACTTTCTGTGCTTTCTGGACTTGTAAGTCTATATCTTTCACCAGGCATGGGAAGTTTTCTATCATTATTTCTTCAAATAGGTTTTCAATTTCTTGCTCCCTCTCGTATCCTTCTGGCACACCCATGATGTGAATGTTGGAACTATTGAAGTTGTCCCAGAGGCTGCTTACAGTGTCTTCATATTTTGGGGTTCTTTTTTCTTTTTGCTGTTTTGACTGTGTGTGTGTGTGTGTGTGTGTGTGTCTGTCTGTCTCTCAAGATGTTCATTTGCCTCCTCATATTCCAGATTGCTGAAATGATTTTTGGTGTCCCCTACTCTACTGTTGATTCCCTATAAATTATTCTTCATTTTAGTTATTGTATCCTTCATTTCTGATTGGTCTTTATTCATGTCTTTGATGTTCTCACTAAGTTCCTTGAACATCCTTATAACTATAGTTTTGAACTCTGTATGTAGTAGTTTGCTTGCTTCCATTTCATTTAGTTATTTTTCTGGAGATTTCTTCTGTTCCTTCATTTGTGATGTATTTCTTTGTCTCTGAATTTTGGCTACTTCCCTGTGTTTCTTTCTGTGTATTAGGTAGAGTTGCTATATCTCCTGAATTGGTAGAGTAGCCTTGTATAGCAGGTGTCCTGTAGGGCCCAGTGGCTCAGCCACCCCAGTCACCTGAGCTGGGCCCTCTAGGTGCATCCCTGTGTGGACTGAGTGCACTGTCCTGTTGTAGTTGAGCTTAGATTGCTGTTGGCATCACTGGGAGGAATTAACCTCCAGGCAATTGGCTGGGAAGACCAGCTGCAACTATAGTGGAAGAGATGCTATGCAGGAGACATCCCTGTGGAGCAGCTTGCTTCATTGGGGCTTTGGTGCTCACCAAATCCACCCTTAAATGTGTAGCTTGTGAATGTGTAGAATTGTAATCTAGTGTGGTCTGAAGCTGTCTGCTAGGTGCACTGGCTCTGGGGCCTCCTGGGAGGTGCAAAGTCAGCCACTGCCTGTGCCCTGATTGGGGCCACGTGGCAGGAGCTACAGAGTGATTTGCAGGTGGCTGCTACTTCTATTGGGCTTGGGGCTGCCAAGGAGAGGCCAAGCTGTGAAACTTGGCAAACTGCTGCTAGTGATGGGCATGGGTCACTTATAGAGAGGTATGGAACACACTGAGTCTACTTGCTATTGTTTGAGAGATTTTAGGTCTGAAGCCTGAGCCAGGACAGGCCATTCATATGGAAAAACCACTGCAAAGAGCATGGGTGGAGGTGCAAATTGGGTGGGGCAGGCTCTCATGTAATCATCAGGGAGGGGTGAACAGTGTGGGCGAGGTTGATGGAAACTCAGATATGGCACCTGACAGTTGCCAATCCCTCCCATTGATCTATATGCCAGTTCTGTGTGGGGAGGAGGTCTTTATAGAGGAACAATGACCTCTGCCAGCATGTTAAAAAACAAAAAAGAAATCTTTGTTGTCGAAAGTATTATATATGTCCCCATTTTTCTCCATTGACCCCCTCTAGGTTACCCTTACCCCAACCCCAGGTCTTCACCACCCTATTGTCTGTGCCCATGGGTTATGCATCTATACATAGTTCATTGGTTGATCTCTTCCCACCTACCAACCCTCCCCCACCTTCCCTCTGAGATTCTGCAGTCTATTCTATGCTTCGATATCCCTGGATGTATTTTGTTTATCAGTTTATTTTGTTCATTAGATTTCACATATGAGTGAAATAATATGATACTTGTCTTTCTCTGACTGGCTTTTTTTACTTAGCATAATACTCTCCAGGTCCCTCCATGCGGCCACAAAGGGTAAGAGATCTTTCTTTTTTACTGCTGCAAAGTATTCCAGGGTATAAATGTACCACAGCTTTTTTATCCACTCATCTACTGGGCTGTTTCCAGATCTTAGCTGTTGTAAGTTGTGCTGCTATAAATATAGAGGTACATACATTCTTTCTGATTGGTGTTTCGGGTTTCTCAGGTCATATTCCTAGAAGTGGGATCACTGGGTCAAGTGGCAGTTCCACTTTTAATTTTTTTAGGAAACTCCATACTGTTTTCCATAATGGCTGCACCAGTCTGCATTCCCACCAGCAGTGCACTAGGGTTCCCTTTCTCCACATCCTTGCCAGCACTTGTCATTAGTTGATTTGTTGATGGTAGCTATTCTGACAGGTGTGAGATAATACCTCATTGTTATTTTAATTTGCATCTCTCTGATGATCACTGAGTTTGAGCATTTTTTCTCATAACTCTTGGCTATCTATATGTCCACTTTGAAAAATTGTCTATTTAGGCCCTTTGCCCAGTTTTAACTTGGATTGTTTGTCTTCTGATTGTTAAGTTGTATGAGTTCCTTATATATTTTGGATATTAACCCTTTATAAGATGTATCATTGCCAAATATGTTCTCTCATGCAGTGGATTCCCTTTTCATTTTGTTGATGGTTTCTTTTGCTGTGCAGAAGCTTTTTATTTTGATGTAGTCCCATTTGCTTATTTTCTCCTTAGTTTCCTTTATACTAGGAGATGTATTTGTAAACATATTGCTACAAGAGATGTCTGATATTTTACTACCTATGCTTTCTTTTAGAATTTTTTTGGCTTTACAGCTGACATTTAAGTCTTTTATCCATTTTGAGTTTATTCTTGTGTATGGTATAAGTTGATGGTCTAGTTTCATTTTTATTTCCATATATGTGTCCATTTTTCCCAGTACCATTTGTTGAAGAGACTGTCTTGACACCATAGTATGTTCTTGCCTTCTTTGTCAAATATTAATTGAGCATAATGGCTTGGGTCAATTTCAGGGGTCTCTATTCTGTTCCATTGATCTATGTGCCTGTTATTGTGCCAGTACTAGGCTGTTTTGATTATGGTGGCTTTGTAGTATAACTCGATATCTGATATTGTGATTCCTTCATCTTTGTTCTTTTTCAAGATTGCTGTGACTATTCAGGGTCTTTTTTGGTTCCATATACAGTTTTGGAGTAATTGTTCTAGATCTGTGAAATATGCTGTCGGTATTTTAATGGGATTGTATTGAATCTGTAGATTGCTTTGTGTAGTATGGACACTTTAATGATGTTGATTCCACTAATCAATGAACACGGTATATTCTTCCACTTGTTTATATCTTCCTCTACTTTTCAATATCGTGTAGTTTTCTGAGTACAGGTGTTTTACCTCCTTCATTAACATTATTCCTAGGTATCTTAATTTTTTTGTTGCAGTTGTATTTGGGATTGTTTGTTTAATTTCTCGTTCTAAGGATTTCTTATTAGTGTATAAAAAAGCCATCGGTTTTTGGGTGTTAATTATGTATCCTGCTACATTGCAAAATCCTTTATTAAATCTAGTAGTATTTTTGCTGGAGCCTAGGATTTTCTATGTACAATATCATGTTATCTGCGAATAATGAGAGTTTTACTTCCTCCTTTCCAATTTGGATGCCTTTATTTCTTCTTGTCTGATCGCTTTGGTTAGGACTTCCAGTACTATGTTGAATACGAGTGGTGAAAGCAGACATCCCTGCCTTGTTCCTGTTCTTAGGATAACTAGTTTCATTTTATTTTAATGGATTTCATAGAGGAAGTGAGAGGGAGAGGAAGGGAGAGAGGGAGAGGGAGAGGGAGAGGGAGAGAGGGAGAGAGAGAGAGAGAGAGAGAGAGAGAGAGAGAGAGAGAAAACAAAAGTGAGGAGAGATAGAAACAGCAATGATGAGAAAGAATCACTGATTAGCTGCCCTCTGCTGCCCCTCACTGGGGATTGAGCCCACAACCCAGGCATGTGCCTTTATCAGGAATCAAATTGTGACCTCTTGGTTCATAGGTTTATGCTTAACCATTGAGCTATGCCAGTCAGCTAGGGGAAATGGTGTTCGTTTTTGCCCATTGAATATGATGTTCACTGTAGGTTTGTCATACATGGCCTTTATCATGTTGAGATATGATCCCTCTATTCCCACTTTGCAGAGGGTTTTTATAAAAACTAGGTGTTGGATTTTGTTGAATGCTTTTTCTGTCTATTGATAGGATCGTGTGATTTTTGTCTTTCATTTTGTTTATGTGGAAGTATCATATTTATTGATTTGTAAATATTATATCAGCCTTGTATCCCTGGGATAAATCCCATTTGATCATGGTATATAATCTTTTTAATATATTGCTGGATCCGATTTGCTAATATTTGGTTGAGGATTTTAGCATCTATGTTCATCAGGGATATTGGTCTGTAATTCTCTTTCTTTGTAGTGTCTTTATCTGGTTTTGGAATTAGGATAATGCTGACCTCTTAAAAAGAAGTTGGAAGTGTTCCTTCCTTTTGGAATAATTTGGAATAGTTTGAGGAGGATATGTGTTAGCCCTTTTTGAATATTTGGTAAAACTCCTCTGTGAAGCTCTCCAGACCCGGGCGTTTGTTTGCTGGGAGTTTTTTGATTACTACTTGTATTTCCTCACTTGTTGGCCTGTTCAGGTTTTCTAATTCTTCCTGATTGAGCTTTGGGAGATTGTATTTTTGTAGGAATTTTACCATTTTATCCACATTGTGCAGCTTGTTGGCATATAGTCATTCATAGTATTTTCTTACAATCCTTTGTATTTCTGTGGTGTCAGTTGTTACTTCTCTGCTTTCATTTTTTTAAAATATATTTTGATTTTTTACAGAGAGGAAGGGAGAGGGATAGAGAGTTAGAAACATCGATTAGAGAGAGACACATCGATCAGCTGCCTCCTGCACACTCCCTACTGGGGATGTGCCTGCAACCAAGGTACATGCCCTTGACCAGAATCCAATCTGAGACCCTTAAGTCTGCAGGCCGACACTCTATCCACTGAGCCAAACTGGTCAGGGCCCTGCTTTCATTTTTGATTTTATATATTTGGGTCGTCTCTGTTTCTTGATGAGTCTGGCTAATGATTCATCCATCAATCTTATCTTTTCAAAGAACCAGCTCTTGGTTTCATTGATTTTTTGTATTGTATTTTTACTCTCTATGTTATTTATTTCTTCTCTAATCACTCTTGGCTTTCTTCTACTCACTCTTGGCTTTCCTTATTGTTCTCTTTCTAATTGTTTAAGTTATAGAATAAAGAGTTTATTATTAATTTTTCTTGTTTTTTGAGGTACTGTTATGAACTTTCCTCTCAGGACTGCTTTTGCTTTGTCCCAGAGATTTTGGGTTGTTGTGTGTTCATGTTCATTTGTTTCCAGGAAGTTTATTTATTTATTTATTGATCTCTTTGGTAACCCATTCATTGTTTAATAACATGCTATTTAGCCTCCATGTGTTTGAATGTTCTTGAGTGTTTTAATGTAGTTGATTTCTAATTTCATGCCATTATGATCTGAGAAGATGCTTGATATGATTTCAGTCTTCTTAAACTTGTAGAGACTTGTTTTGTGTCCTAACATGTGATCTCTCTTTGTGAATGACCCATGTGTACTTGAGAAGAATGTATATTCTGCAGCTTTGGAATGATATGTTTTATAAATGTCTGTTAAATCCATCTGACTTTAAAGGGTGTCCTTTAAAGTCACTATTTTCTTGTCAATTTTTTGTCTGGAAGAACTATCCAGTGAAGTTAGTGGGGTGTTAAAATTCCCTACTGTGTTGTTGTTGATCCCTCCCTTAAAGTCCTCTAGAAGTTTTTAAATTATATTTAAGTGCTCCTATATTGGGTGCATATGTGCTTACCAGGGTTATAGCCTCTTGTTGGATCAATCGCTTTAGTATTATGTAGCGACCTTTGTTTCTCTTGTGATGGCCTTCATTTTGAAGTCTATTTTGTTGGATATGAGTATTGCTACCCCAGCTTTTTTTCTTTTCCAATTTCATAGAAAATTTTTTTCTATCCCTTCACTCTCATCCTGTGTGTATCTTTTGTTCTGAGGTGGGTCTCTTGTAGATAGCATATAATTGGGTCATGTTTTTGTATCCATTCAGCTACACTTTGTCTTTTGACTGGAGCATTTAATCCATTTACATTTGAGGTTATTATGGGTAAGACTTATTTATCGCCATTTTATTTATTTATTTATTTATAATTAAATCTTTATTGTTCAGATTATTACAGTTGTTCCTCTTTTTTCCCCCCGTAGCTCCCTTCCACCTGGCTCCTACCCCACACTCTGCCCTTCCCCCTTCCCCCACTGTCCTCATCCATAGGTGTACGATTTTTTTTCAGTCTCTTCCCGCACGCCCCACACCCCTTTCCCCCCGAGAGTTGTCAGTCCACTCCCTTTCCATGCCCCTGGTTCTATTATAATCACCAGTTTACTCTGTTCATCAGATTTTTTATTCACTTGATTTTTAGATTCACTTGTTGATAGATATGTATTTGCTGTCACTTTGTTGTCCATAATTATTTTATCTTTACCTTTTCTTCTTCTTCCTCTTCTTAGAGCAGTGATGGCGAACCTTTTGAG
>NW_006295735.1:139277-144220 GCF_000327345.1 Myotis davidii
GGAAGAAATAATAAATTCAAAAATTATACGGGCCTCGCCGGTGTAGGTCAATGTTTGAGCATCGACCCAGGAACCAAGAGGTCACCGGTTCGATTCCTGGTCAGGGCACATGCCCAGGTTATGACTTGATCTCTATCTCTCTCTCTCTCTCTCTCTCTCTCTCTCTCTCTCTCTCTCTTCTCATTATAGCAGTTCCTTTAGCTTTTCTTGCAGTTTTGGTTAGGTGGTTATAAACTCCTTTAGCCTTTTTTGTCTGGGAAGCTCTTTATTTCACCATCTATTTTCAATTATTGCCTTGGTGGATATAGTAATCTTGGTTCCAGACCCTTGCTTTTCATTACCTTGAATACTTCATGCCATTCCATTCTGGCTTGTAGAGTTTCTAATGAGAAATTATCTGACAGCCTTATGGGAGCTCCTTTGAAGGTAATAAATTGCTTTTCTTTTGCTCCTTTAAGAGTCTCTCTTTGTCTTTAATTTTCGGCATTTTAATTATGATGTGTCTTGGCATGAGGAAACCTGTTTGCCTTCTTTTTGCTTGGGACTGTCTGTGCCTCCTGTACTTGAGTGACTTTTTCTTTCACCTAGTTAGGGAAGTTTTCTGCCAGTATTTCTTTAAACACACTTTCTACCCCTTGCTCACTTTCTTCTCCTTAAGGCATACCTATTACGTGAATATTGTTACATTTCATGTTGTTCCACAGCTCCTTTAAGCTGTCTTCCCGTTTTTTAATTTTTTTTTTTTTTTGGTTCTCTGATTGAGTATTTTTTTTTCTACCCTGTTTTCTAATTCACTTATCTGATCCTCGACTTTCCCTTATCTGCTGTGTATTCCTTCCACTGTGTTCTTTATTAGGGCTCTGTCATTTTTCATGGTTACTATATTTTTTTTCATGCTTTTAAGCATCTTTACCATCATGATTCTGAACTTTATGTCTGATAAATTTCTTATCTCCATTTCATTTAGCTCCTCTGGAGAATTTTCTTGTTCTTTCATTTGGGGGTTGGTTTTTATGTCTCCCCATTTGGCTCCCTGTTTGAGTTTGTGACTATGTATTAGGTAGATCTGCTATGCCTCCCAATCTCTAGTGCAAGACAATGTCTAATGCTGTTTCTGACTAATTAGATTAGACAAATACTCTTAAGTCTCCAGAGATCATCCTCTGACTGCAGACTGATTGTATTCAGCCTTGAGTTAGTCTCAGGCTATGGCCACATGTGGGGGGAGAGATTTTCTAACGGGGTGGTCAGTTGTTTCTGCCTGGAGGTTGGTGTTATTTTCAGTCTCTTAATGGGCCTTAGAAACACCACAGGGTGCAGCAAGTAGTTTTCCAATAGGGTGGGGCAACTGCCTTCCACCCAGGCAAAAAAACATTTCTTCCGGTATGTCCCTGGATCCTTTCATGTTACTGCCCCAGTGAGAGAGTGAGTCTGAGTAAGCCCGTGCACTGCCTCTTTAAAGGGGACTGCCTGAGACTCTGTCAGCCTCCATGTCACTCAGCTACACTCCCTGCTGGTTGTTATTGTCCGAAGTTATGGGAATTCTCTTCCTGGCCCTGGAACCCTGAAATGATGGGTTTGGTGTGGAACTGGGACCCCCTTGCTGTTCACGGAGGCCTCCTCAGCCAATATATTTCTCCCGATTAAAAACACGCCACATGTGGGGTCAGTGGGTATCAGACCAGCTCGTTCTGTGCCTCTACCCCTCTTACCAGTCTTGATGTGATTTCTTCTTTACTTCTCTATTTGTAGGACTTACATTCAGCCAAATTTCTGGTGGTTCTGATGGTTGTTCTGTACTTTAGTAGTAATTTTGATGTGGTTTGGGAGGATGCAGTACTGCCATCTCACTTCTAACATGCATTTTTTTAATTTAAAAAGGATAGTCTATGAGATATTAGTTGTCAGAAGAAATGTTTTTCTATTGTTACCAAAAATAAATTTAATTCATTCAACTCTGATTCTTGAGTATTTTTAAGACTTTGTCTTTATGGTTAATTAACTCTTAGTGAAATGAGCTGTGCTTTTATGGTCTTATGATTAAAGCTGTGTATGTTTTTAAATGGAATTCAAATTAAAGTTTGATAAATTATATTCAGAGACTTAATTTAAAATTATCAAACTTACAGGACCTCATTTAATTAAATTACATATAGCAAATATCCATTTTTGAATACTTTCCTTCTCATGACTAAGTCTAGGGATGTGTGAAATGCAGGGATGTTGTAGACTCAATTGGAGTATTCTTTAAGAGCTGTTGTTTGGTGATTATACATATACTGACTTTAAAAATTTTTATTATTATTAAAGGAAAGTGCACAAATTATAAGGAAAGTGCATAATTTATAAGGATACTATTTGATGAATGGTCATCCAACCATTAGTATAGTGGGAAATTTAATAATAGCTTTTCCAAAAAATTAAAAATAAGGTGTGTATGTGTATATACACACAAATACATATTCACACACAAGTGTATTATGAATTTGACTGATACTAAGGATGTGCAGCATGTAATTTACAAATAATAAAATGTAGAATACTCTTTATTGTGTTATAAAGTCAGTGGACTCTCAGAGAGTGCCTTTGCTCAATTCTTGTATCTATAGCCAGCTTGTGGCTACAATGGAAAGATAAATAGGAATGTAGTTTGACATGAATGCTGGTTGATAATTTGTTTTTGTTAATGAGTAAGATGAAAGTAAAACAACAGAAACATTTGGGAGCTTCACTCATATTTCAACAATTTTGATGAATCAGATAATTTTCAAATACTAGAGAAATAATTCCTTAATTTTTGGTGCTATTTACAGTGTAACAACTATAGAAATGAAACACTTTTAAGTTCATCTGTGTTATTAACATTTTCCTCAATTACTTTCTTGAGACTAGACAGTTAACAAGAAATCAAACCCTGATTTGTAGCATTTTCTGTTTCCTATGGTACAAATACTTCCACTATGACTCATTTCAGGCTACCCACCTGATGTCACTGAACTTGATAGAGATGAGATGGGCAGAAGCCTACCATTCTGCAGTGTTTCCACCATAATGATGCAATAGATTAAAGTAACCTCACATACATAGGTAATCATTAAATAATGAGAAGTGAAGAGTTTTGACTATTTATTACCTTTGTATTTATTTATTTATTTAATTGATTTCAGAGAGGAAGGAAGAGGGAGGGAGAGAGAGTGAGAGAGAAATATCAATGATGAGAAAGAGTCATTGATCGGCTGCCTCCTCCATACCCCCCAACTGGGGATCGAACCCACAACCTGGGAATGTGCCTTGACCAGAATCAAACCTAGGACCCTTCAGTCTGCAGGCCAACGCTCTAGCCACTGAGCCAAACTGGCTAGGGCTATTACCTTTGTTTTTAATATAATTTATTGCAAGTTGGTGTAATTTAATTTTTATTAAATTTACAGCTGGCTCTCAAAATTCCTGAACATTTAATAATAGTTCTTACAAACCAGTAAGAATCAGCTTGAGCACAGCAATGCATGTAACCCACTATAACTATTGTGTAATCTATGTAACTGTCATTCAGAGATCAAGAACAGAGCACTTAGCTCCTCAGAAACCATATTCATGGTCTTTTCGGATCCCCGCCACTGTCCTCCCCAAAGTAATCACTATTTTGCCACTTCTTTCCAAAAGTAACCACTCTTCTGATTTCTGATACCATAAATTAGTTGTGCCTATTTTGAAACTTGGTGTACAGTTCAGTTAAGTATTTCTTTTTGATATGGCTTTTTGCTTAACATATGTTGATGATTCTTCCATGTGGTTGCATGTATCTGAAATTTGTTTATTTTCATTAATATGCAGTATTATGCCACTGTTAAATTTGTTTCACTGTTAGTGGATATTTGGATTGCTTTTAGTGTGGAACTATTATTAGTAATGTTGCTTTGGATAGTTTTATACTTCTCCTTCGGTGTGTATGTGTGAGCATTTCTAGTGAGCATATATGTACAAGTGCAACAGATGGCTCATAGGATATGTATATGTTAAACTTTGGTAGATAACACCAGATAGTTTTCCAAAATGTCCTTACAAATTTACACTCATATTTGCAGAGTATGTAACTTCTAGTTGTTCTGCATCCTCACCAGTATTTGATAATGTCTGTCTCTCGTGGGTGTAATCATATCTCCTGTGATTTTACCAGCATATTAACTGATAACCTATGAGTTGAATGTTCTTTTATGATTATTGGCCATTTGTATTTTCAGTGACTCCCTTTTAAGAAATACTTTGTTCTGTCCTTTGGTTATTAAATCACTCCACAAATTCTTTCTGATGATAGCTAATTTATAGTGTTGGTTTTTGCTTTACTTGCTTTTTTTACCTTATTGTATTAGATTATAGTAATAGTTACTTGCTGTTTTGTCCCTAATTGTTTTACTTATTTATGTATTGTGTTCCTGAACATGGATATGTGCCTTATGAGCTCAGGGGTTTTTGTCTGTCTGGGTCATAGTTTTTCCCCAGTACTTAGAATAGTGCCTGGCACATAGAAAGCATCTGCACTAATAAAAGAGAAACACGGTAATTGGCGTACAACCGCTACCCTTCCCATTGGCTAATCAGCGAGATATGCAAATTAACTGACAGCCAAGATGGCGGCCGGCAGTTAGGCAGCTTGAAACTAACATGAAGCTTGCATGCCTCTGTGACGGAGGAAACCAATGTTCCCTACCTGCGGCTGCAGGCCTCTAAGCCTGCAGTTTAAGAAACTATGTAACAAATACCACTGGACTTCAGCCAGCAGATTCACAACATTGGAAGCAAAGGCCAGAAACCTACTTTCAGCCACGGAGGCCTAAGAGATGGAGCCAAGCCTCAAAGCTAAAGCTGGCCCAGAATAAAAAAAAAGAAAAGAAAAAGGAAAAAAGGAGCAGTTGGGAGCTTCAGTCCCCCCCACCCTAAAACAG
>NW_006295735.1:144810-150438 GCF_000327345.1 Myotis davidii
TCGGGTTGAAGGGCCCCCCATACCCCCCCGAGTGCACAAATTTTTGTGCACTGGGCCTCTAGTTTGTAAATATTGCTGAAAGACCACATATATCGATAAGTATGCGGAATGCTATGAATTAATTATTTCAGTATAAATGTATTTTGTATTAACACTTCAGTGCAGGGCACAACACTGAAATTAGGAAGCACCATTCTACATTTATCAACGTGTTGTGTTTTTTTGTAAAAGAATGAAGCATCAGAGTGGGATGCAGTTTAGAGATCTTGTCTGACTTCCTGTGTGTGCTTCTCACGCTGGGGTAGGAGTAGCTCACAGTGTGCAGGAGGATGTCATTGTGTACCAGGTGGTTAAAAGCACTGATTCTGGAGACAGACTGCCTAGGATCTAGCTGTGTGTCCTGGAGCAATTTACTTATCCTCTCGGAACCTTAGTTTTCTCAGCTATGAGATAGAAATAATAAGAATACCTGCCTCATAGAGTACCTGCCTTAAGATAGTTATGTCAGGTATTGAGAATAATGCCTGGCACAGAGTAGGCAGTGTACAAGTGTTAGCTATGTGGGGAACTAACTCAGACATGATACAAATGTAGATCACTTCTTTAAAAAAAGTGAGATTTTCAAGAAATTTTGCACGTGCTTTGGGCTATTGAATTCAAAAAACAGATGATAAGTAGGCAAGTGGAGGCAGTGGCTTTATGGAAAGAACCAAAGGTCAGCTATAATTAAGGCTATACATCGCTAGTTAGTAATAAAAACCACTGTGGGACACAGTTTTTATTATTAACTAGCCTGAAATTCTGATGGTGGGTAACACTACATAACAAAAGATATGACTTTTGTTGGACAGAACTCATTGTTAGAAAATACTTTCTTCTGCTGATCTGAAATTTACTTCATCTATTGTTTTATATTGGCCTGGTTCTTTCCTTTGGAGGAATCTATATATAAAAAAGCCAAGCAACCAGAACACTGGAACGACCAAAACGACTGGTTGCTTTGATGCACAATGTGGCCCCAATCGGCCCCTTCCTGGCCCCCTCTGATCGGAGGTGGGGCCGGCCGACCAACCTCCCGTGGCCCCTTCCCCCCAGCCGGCCAGGCCCCTATTGGCGCCCCACCCCTATCAGCAGCAGGGTTGGCCAGACCCCACCCATGCACGAATTCATGCATCAGGCCTTTAGTATAGAATAAGTAGAGGAAAATAGGTTAGTTGGTTGTTTTGCTTCATTAGCATTTTCTTCTTCAGCTTAAATGTTTCTGGTATTTTGGTCCTTCTGCATATGACATGGCTTTGAACCTTTTATCATTCTCCATCCTTCTCTGGGTATAATTTGCTTGTCAGTATTTCTCTTAAAGTGCAAGATTTGATCTAGTAACTGGCCATATTGCACTTCATCTGCCAATGAAAGCACATAATAAAAGGCACACAATAAAATGCAAAAACTACTCACATTTTAGGCCAGCTGTGTCATTGACTCTATAATATATTGTGTTTCTTGTTAACTTTAGTGTCGTTTTTCTTAAACGGAATGATTAAAATACTAATGGATGATCCTTAACAAATCTTTCTTGACACAAGTAATTTAGATAAAATTACCAAAGAGAATCTAAAGTATTTTGCTTAGTGGTCATGTCACTGTTTGATTCCTGGTCAGGGCACATGCCTGGTTTGTGAGCTCGATCCCCCGTGTGGGGAGTGCAGGAGGCAGCCAATCAATGATTCTCTCTCATCATTGATGTTTCTCTTTTTTCCTCTCTGAAATCAATAAAAATAAATAAATAAAATATTTTGCTTTAATGAGAAGAAAGTACACTAGTCTTCATGCTAAATATCAAATTCTTGCCAATGTAGACTTTATTTTCAATTAATGTGAAAACCTAAACATTCTAAGATCATTTAAGTGATCAATTCTAAGATCATTTCAGTGACATTGCAATTAGTATTGTTAGTATAAACTGTACAGGTAATATCTTGAGTGAGGTTAGCTTTATTGCCTGAAAAGTGTTTCGTTTATGTATTGTGGTTACTCTAGCTGGTTAACTGCAATCTTGGTTACTTATATTTGACATCCCTGTTTCAATTTATCCATTTGTTATGACGGATAACTGTCACTCATTGTGTTGATTTCCCAATGTAAGCAAATTAATTATTTATTTTCAGTTTTCCTAAATTTGTTTATTTAAATAACCTCACCATTTTGGTTTGAAAACGTCCTTTGAATCCTCTTTGGGCTTAATTTGTATTCATGTCTCATCTCTACCTCTGAGGAACTTTGGATTCTAGGGCCAGTCTGTAGACTGGCTTATTCCTTCATTTCCTCTTCTGTGGATGGAGTGGCCGGCCTTGAGTGCAGCAACAGGCTTTTTTTTATTCACTTCTACTTTTCCTCCCACCCATCTTTCTACATAGCAGCCAGAGGGTCATGTGAAAATGTAAAGCAAAACAAACAAACAAACAAACAAACAAAAAACAAACAAAAAATGTAAAGCAGATCCTGTCATTCCCTTGCTCATCATGTTTCAAAAATTTTCCCATGCACTCAGAGTAAATCCACACCCCTTCCCTGGGCCTATGGGGGCCCAGGTGAGCTGTCTCTGCCTGTCTTTCCAACCTATTCCTTTTAGCCACACTGATCACTCAGCGTTTAATAGCACTTCAGCTTATAATTCTATGTGATTTGCTTTTGTTTACTTATTACTTGTTTCTCCCATTAGATAGATGCTTGATGAGAGCAGATAAGGTGTTTTCATTCACTGATTTAAAACTTAATGATCAATAAAATGTGCTGCGCATAGACGCTCACGTATTTTTGTTCTTAAAATCCAATGATTCCTCTTACTTTCAGACAAGTGCCCAGCTGTTCTTTTCCTGTGGCAGTGTTTACAAGTCTTCCCTATCCCACTTGATTATTTATATCAAAATGGCTGTGTGCTAACATTTTTTAAATACTTACTTTTGGTTAGTCTCAAATTATAATGCCATATGAAGGCTGGTTAAGTCCCAGGTATATTAGTTTCTGTTACATTCTTTAGGTTATTTATTTCTAGAAAGCTTTAAAGTGATTACAGAGTGTTCCCACTGATTAGTTTGAATATGACCTTATAGCCTTGGCCTATGTGTATTATAAAATATGATACTAGGCTGAGATTATTTTGAATTTGTTGATGTTTTATTTGTTGTATAGGTAAGCCAGAAAGTTATTCCTTTAAATAATGTCAATATTGGTGTCTGTCAGCTGAAATAGAAGAATCTTTCTGAAAATTTAGTTTAATACTGTAGCTATGATTCTACCCAGAAACAGTAAATTATTCATTTTTTTGGTCAAGTCACTATAATACTGTTTGGTGATTTACCAGATGGCATAAAGAATTAGAACAGTTACCAAAGGGAACCATTTAGTCCCCTCTCAACTATGGTTTATCTCTGATGAAGTATCTATGGTAGAAGAGGTTCATCCTATTCTCTCTCCATACTGAGTTTATAAAATTGACTCATTTTTTTTTTTTTTTTACCATTTTCCCCTTTTGTTTTTGTATTAGACAGTAACAATGAGGCTGAAGCTCTGTGGAGGTACTTGGCTCTATACTGAAGCAGTTCCAGTGGCTGAACTGTCTCTGGCAAAGTTTCTTTAAAAAAATTATTGTTATTGTTTTTAGAGAGAGAGGAATGGAGAGGGAGAGAGAGAGAAATATCAATGTGAGAGCCTCCTGCATACCCTTACATGGGGATCAAGCCGACAACCCTGGCATGTGCCCTGGCCAGGAATTGGACCGGCAGCCTTTTGGTGCAAAGAACGATGCCCAACCAATGGAGCCACACCAGCCAGGGCTGAGCATGTTTCATTTAAAGTTCTTCACAGTTCAGTCAATCTTGGCAGAACCCCATAGATACTGTAGTATATAATACTTTTTTTAAACCCACCATATTATTAGATAAAGAATTTGGGTAGGTATATTGCTTTAATGGTCTTAATAATACTAATTTAAAAAGGTTCTTTTATCATTGTCATTACAGTGACTTTATGATGTGGCCCAAGGACTTTACTAGGAAGAAACTGAATCCTGAGGGAGTACTTACAGCAACAGGGAAAAAAAGGCTTTGTGAGATGAAATTCAGACCCAGTTCTTTTGGCCATATACAACCCTCTCTTAAGCTTGAAGCTGGCTCAGCCAGGCATGAAGTGGTCTGATGCTATGGATAAGGCATGGGTTTGAGGAGTCAGGAAGACCCGAGCTAAAATCTCTACTCTGACATTTAAGAATTGTGAGCTTGATTAAGTTACTTAATCCTTTTGAGTCCAAGATAACCTGTAAAAATAAAGATAGTAATACCTACCTTATAGTTGATTAAATGAGGTAATATATATGAGCTACTTGATATACAGTAGGTTTTCAGTAAACTTTCTCCCTCTGCATTTGCATTCTCAATATTTTCTGGTGGAAATCCCCGGCAGCCACTAATTCAGGGTATTTTGCAAGGATCATTTTAGTCTTACTTACCTGCAGCTCTCCCTGCAAGAATGTAAATTTGAAGAACTGTATAGTAAAGCAGGCCAGTTCATCTGTTTCTGATGAATTAAAAAGGAGAGGATGGCATTTGGGTAATAAGAAAACACTATCTTAAAATAGCCAAAAATTATTTTTAAATGATTGTTACACTTTTTATAGCTTAATGATGCCAGTTAAAATTATGTTGTTACTGACCAGTACTTTTTTTTTATACCTGTCTCCAGGGAAGGAAAAATATGCAAGATGGTGTGAGTGATGGTGAAATTCCAAAATTCGATGCTGCTGGATATGATAAGGATCTGGTAGAAGCCCTTGAGAGAGATATTGTGTCCAGGAATCTTAGCATTCATTGGTTAGTGTCTTCAGTTCTTGAATTAAAGTAGCAGAGAAGACAAGTTATAGGGTGGGCTTGGTGTGAGTCTTCCCTTTTAACTTTTAATCTTCTGTTTATGACTTCATCCTAATATGACTGTATGGAATTGATGGGACAGTCCTTGTTTCAAAATATAACCAAGACACTTTAACATGTTAGTTTGATGACAATTGACAGAGATTGTTAATTGAATAACATGTTCTAATTAATAACTGGAATGTTATCTGATCACTAATCAAATTTTATGCAATTAGAATTAGAATAATGTTCTTAAGAATCTTTATACACTGAGTGGCCAGATTATTATGACCACCTGACGTTTGTAGGCACATTAGGCATACACTGCATCTTATGGGAAGGCCCGTTTGAACACCTTTACTGTCTGCAGTTACCAAGATAAAACGTCTCCCATTTGCACAGGAACACAAGGATTGGACAGTCAAGCATTGGAAAAAGTCATGTGGTCCAATGAATCACGTTTCCAGTTGCATCATGCAGGTGGCAGAGTGAGAATATGGCGGAAACAGCATGAAAGCATGCACCACAAATGCATGAGTACAACCCTTCAAGCTGGTGGGGGCAGTGTTATGGTTTGGGGCATGTTTTCCTGGCATGATTTGGGCCCTTTAATTTGTGTGGAACAACGTCTGAATAGCACAACATACCTAAGTATCATTGCTGATCAAGTTCATCCTATCATGTTGATGGCGTATCCCAGTGGAGATGGCTTCTTCCAACAAGA